>NC_056729.1:656122326-656732326 GCF_019279795.1 Protopterus annectens | reverse complement strand
CACACACGTGTGCAGACACACACACACACACACACACACACACACACACACACACACACACACACACACACACACGTGCACGCACATGCACACGCGCGCGCACACACACACACACACACACACACACACACACACACACACGACAAACTGGCATGAGCAGTGACCAGTGAAATAGCAAATGACAAAATCTGAAAGCACCCCTCCCCCAGTTCTTACACGTTTAACCCCTTCCATCCAACCACTGTTGCCAGTTAAAGCAGCAGAGAGCACTTGCCTTCCTAACTAGATATTGTCATTTAAATGCAGGAAATGGTGAAACATGATCTTCCAAAAACTCACTTATTATAAGTGAATCTAAGACAATATTTGTTAATTATTTTGCACCCATGTCTATAATAACATCAACAAATTTTAGAAATCTGAAGCAGTATAGCAGGTTCCTCTTTGTGGCTATACTGTTCAGTGTAACTGACTCGTATCTTTCAAGCTGCCTTATTTTTAAAAGCTCCCTAATTTTACCATTTTCAAATTCCCATTCTTTTTTTTTTTTTTAATCATTTCTTTCTTCATTCGTAAACCAGGTAAGCCCTTGAAGTGCCTTCAGTCAATGGTGACCCAGGAAAAAATCAAAATGATATGCTGAGACTCTAGTCTGGAGACAGAGGCGGAAAGAATCAATCATATGCCTACAGGAAATGTTCATAGCTGTACACCTCTCCGCTAAACTGTCAGACATAGGTTAAAGCTGCCACTGCCACACACACACACACACACACACACACACACACACACACACACACACACACACACACACACTCTGCATGTACAGCTCACAGTCTGTAAATGACCATAGTTCATGTTTTGATCTTTATCAGTAACTTTGAGGTTTAATTATTCATTAAAATGCAATATAATAGAAAAAGAAGGCAGAAAAGAGCAAAGTACAGCAGAGAAACACGAGGTAAATCAAACAAGAGTAGCAGAGAAGAACAGAAAGAAAACAGTTAAAAAAATATCCTTGTAGGGTATGCAGTCTGAAACATTCAGTTGGGAGCAGTGCCTTCTTTATCAGTGGTGGTGTACTGGTAATGTTGATTGCCAAAGAACGTGAGCAGTCCCCATTAATGTGGTTTCAAAACTCATCTCTGGATTTATAATATATTCACAGCCGTAGCTGTGTGTGGCATGCTGTTAACCTGTTTGGCATTGGCAAAATGGTTAAGGTGTTTACCTTACAGACACAAGGTACACATTTTTATTCTCACCTTCAATCACTGTCTGGTTATTGCTTAGGTTTGCAGTGTAATAGTATGCAGACTGATGATGGCAACTTGCAGTCCCTCCACCTTGGAAGGGAAGATACTATTTGTTTTACCTGGTGGACTTTTTTTGAAAAAGTTAGTAAGCCATTGGAGGAGACGAAATTAGTACACACACTATACCTAGCAAAGGTCATCAATACCATTTCATACTTGGGCATTATAGACAAACTAATCAGTCTAAATATAAACCCTTATGTAATCTACTGGCTAGCATACTGGCTCACAAACAAAGAAAAACTGGGGGCATGCTGTCCACTAAAAGGCCTGCTACTAGAGGAGCCACCCCAATGTGGGCATGCTGTCCACTAAAAGGCCTGCTACTAGTGGAGCCACCCCAATGTGGGCATCCTGTCCACTAAATGGCCTGCTACTTGTGGAGCCATCCCAAGCTCATTACTGGGGCTGCTTCTGCTTGATATTTACTTCTCTGATGTCAAAGCTAATTTAAAGGGCACTCATCACCTCTCTGGAGAATACCACAATCCTACCTGAGGAACTAAAATGGATAAACAAGTAGTGCCAGGACAATGGTCTAAAGCTAAAACATATAATATAATATTCATTGGTGAACAGGACAATGCATGCACCTACCACATTAATGACACACGTCTAAAAACTGACACGTTTATGAGACAGCTATGTAGTTTTGTAAACAATGAACTCTCCTGCAATTACCATATCTCTACTATTTTTAGAAAACATTTCCACATAGCTGATTACTAAAGGTCTTTCCACTAGGTCCAAGGATGATCTCATACTTCTGTACATCTCCCTTATTAGGCCCATAATAGAATACACTGCTCCCTTAGGTGTGCTCCTGTCTAAGTGACAGGGTCCCAGTTTGAGAAACCCCAATGCTTCTTCACTAAGAAGATCAAGAGCATGAGGGCCATGAACTATGCATGTGTTAAACTCTACCTTTCTTTTTTGTCTCAGACTCCTAGGAGATTACAGGTAGTAGGAACTGCAGCGGCTAGATTACAAGTGATCAACTCAAACAACTAGCTAGTAATAATTTATGAACCTATGCCTTCAGGACAGCTTTGTGGAAGAAGTCATATCAGGATATAATTCAGCCCGTATTTCACGTTAGACTGCATTGATCTTTGTGGTTATTATTATTTTTTTAACTTTTTTCTCCTTGTTTCCCAGACACCAATGGAACCTTATATCCCTTTATAGACCCATTCATTTTCCACCTTATTCCAATGTCCAAAGGAAACTGCATTCAACAAGTTTATTTGTGTCTTTCGGCTTTTCCCGGTTAGGGGTCGCCACAGCGGAACTCCGGTCCGCTATTGATTGGTAGTTGATTTTTTACGTGCCGAGTTACCAGCCCTGACGCACAACCTTCAACGAAGGTATGCCCGATTCACGCATGTCTCCACGCAGAAGATGCTCTAGCTGAGAATCGAACCGGACAGCATCTTACTGTGAGGCGACAATGCTACCGCAGCACCACCACATTCAACAAGTTTATACCGTGTCCATTTTACACAGTTTAAGATAACATGTCAATGCAGATGATTATGACAATTCAGGAAGTAAATTTCACTTGTATGTTAAATCAGGTGAAATTTTTATAGAACAAGCACCATAGTTTTGCAGAGTTATACAACATTAAGTACGCAGGAGGCTACTGCAAATCATATGTAGAGTTTGATGTGAAACATATTCAATTACAATATTTTCTTAGTTTCCCTTGAAGTGTCACTAGCTTTATAAGATAACCTAAGTTTCTTGGAATCTCAGAAATGTAGGCCTCAATCTTTTTAGGTCCAAGCTGCTTGAATTGCTAAAGCAGAAATTTACAGTCCCCTGTACACTAACTTAGGACTCCTTTTCCAGGCTACAAAGATCTCTCCCTTACAGTAACCATTTGAAATATTGGGTCCCACTAGAGTGAGTCCGGAAAAATGGTGAATGAATGACTGAAAAACAGACTTACATATACTAAGAGATGGCCATTTCTTTGAAAATTCCCTTTTCTCCAAGGTACGGAAATCTTGGAGTTTGTGTGTATATAAGTTCAGGGGTGCAAGTGGCTTTCTCCACACAAGTGAGAGTGGAGGGGACCTAGCACCCCTGCAAAATAGAGGTTTAAAGGAGAAGAACAGTCTTCAAGTCTCTCTCTTTTCTTGGGTTATCAGTCTTTTTTTCGGCTTGTTGGCAATCAGCATTTCAAGTGCCAACATTTTAATAGGTAGCCCCACTTACATCTAAAACCAAACATTTTATAGCTATCTATGTCTACCTATTTATATACATATATATGCATACACACACAGGTGCCATGAGGTTGACCAGCTCTGGTAAAGATCAGGCTCTATGTTGTTGACAGACTCTGGTTGACAATAGATATAGATGAAAGCTGTGTGATAAAGGATAATCACTGAGGAAGGGGAGCATGCCCCTTCTGCAGGGATGGTGAGATCTCTGAGCTAATATCTATAATTATCAAGCAAAATACTGTTTGTTGTATTGTACATTCTGAGAAGTAACCTCAGAGAATACACAGAAGCATGCCAATGTTCTGCAATTCGATGTTACTTTGTTGACATTAACCACATCAATGTGATGCCAAATCATCCTTTCCCACTAATTACGAGTGTGTGTGTGTGTGTGTGTGTGTGTGTGTGTGTGTGTGTGTGTGTGTGTGTGTGTGTGTGTGTGTGTGTGTGTACAACATAGAAATATTCACAAAAAAGCTGACAAATGACTTTATTACACCCTGATGCCTTGAATAGATAGCAGTCTCTGGGGTAACACTCATAAAAATCACATCCACTATTTATGACTTTCATTATCACATTGCCACATTATTCACAAATTCATTATGCAATTGTCAAAAAAATAAATGCCCAATCCACCTCTCCTTTTAAACCCATTGGTACTAACTGTGCCATGCTTCAAAGTGTAATGTGATTCAGTCTTTAATGAATACTTGTATGTATTCCCACCCCTAAAGGTAGAAGTAGCCAGTAAAATTAGACATGCAATCTAATTCACATTACTACCATGTATTTTCTTTACATGTATTGCTATAGCACTTGTTGGTAAATCATCGCAAACTTCTGTAATGTGCTCCTGCATGCTGATTTTAAATTATCAAAATGTTTTACCACCATACCATTTAGCAGGCACACAACTGCAGCATGTGCCACATTACTGCTATTATAATCATACTTTTCATTTAGAATGTTTTTATAAGCATGAGGTCTCCATATCCTTCCTGAATAAATGGCCACGCACACACTGCAATGTCTCTATGCAAACATGCCCTTGATAAAACTGTCTCCAATAGAAGACAAAATGCTAGAGGCTACCATATCACACACAAGCTTTTATCTCTTTTACAAGAAAACATTTTCTCTCACATTAAGTTATGTAACCTTTCATTCGATTATAAAATATCCCAGTTTTAAAGAAAAGTTTCCCCATCTCCCTTCTCCTGAAGGCAGAAATTCATTTAAAAAAGGAGTACTTCTAGAACAAACGAGATATGACCTACACCTTACAGACACTTTTTCAGAAAAAAAGGGCTCCTTCTAAGTCATCATCAAAAGAACTTGTAGATTTATCTCATGAATCTTCCACAGTGAAGAATAGTGTTGAACCCTAGTCAAGGCATGCTATCCACCAGTACAACAGCAAGATAGCTTAAGAGGGCCTAGTACTCGGAAGTAGGGGTGTAGCCAGTAAATTCAATGTTGTACTCAAAAACTCTTTTTGCTGCCCCAACCCACCTGACATTAAAAATATATACAAGTCTTTCAAAATGTTGGCCCCCCAGCTGTTAATAAATGTGCACATAATTTTCAGTGATTCCCTCTGAAACTATTAAAGAGATTACTTTTTTAGATTAGCAGTTCTGTCTGTAAGCAAATTATGCACTTTAGACCATTGTAGACATAATATAGCCTAAAAAGTTAAAATTTTTCTGAGTGATGCAAATTAAAAAATATGCTCTGTAGAGTACAACAAGTATGCCTGGCTACACCCTTGCTCAGAAGTCCTCTTTTTAAACATCTAAAGTAGGCAGCTTTTCCTTTACTTGCAGGAAGGCTGCTCTTAAGAACAAGCAACTATAATCTTTGGTCTCTTACACCAAGGTTTGTATTACGTTCAGTGTTTCTTATCAGCACTGCACTGGTTGTATTTATTTTGCTTATCAGTACTGCATTGTTTTTTATTTATTTGTGTAACAGTTCTGCACTAGTTTACTGCACTGTTTTTATTTATTTATTTGTTTGACTAAATTATTTACCTTTCTGTGTCTCCATTTATATAATTGCTGATCTGTGGTGAATTTTTGTTTTTCTCACATCCACCCACCCCATTGCAGTTGTGCTCTTATAGTTGTTGCTTTTGCTGTTGCCCACCCCTACTGTAAATTTGATAAGGGACACTCCCAATCCCATCTCATTAGCTCATTCTACCCAATACAGAGATCATTTAGGAAGGTCAAACTCCTTAGTTCCTTAACCTTGAATTTTCTTCTGTTCCTCCTCTCTCCCTTTCCACTGTACTAAAAAAAAACAAAAAAAAAAACACTATCACTTTATTCAGCTTCTTTTTCTGTATTTGTGTTTCCTCTTCCTGCTCCACTACTTCATCTTGTTTTTTCTGCTACTTGCTGGGGCTTGTTCTATAAAGTGTTTAGTCACATCCTTTCTGTTGCATTTGTTACTGCTTGTTTATAGCCTGTTTAAATTGAAAGTATTACTCTAAGCCACTTAGTTTTGGTTTAAGCACTTGGGCTTTAGTCTAACTCCTTAGCTCTCCTGGCCTTTTCTCTCAGATTTTGAAAAATATGGATGGACAATTTCCTACAGTTTCTCCTGCCAGTCTGGTTGATATGGGCATCCTGAGACAGTGTAGCAACTGCCTTATGTACACAGAAAACCACCTACTACTACCACATAGGAACATCATTTGTGAGAGATGCAATTACATTAGGAACCTAGAGTCCAAGCTCTCTCCCTCACAAGCCAGCATATCTGGCACTGAGAAGGCTGTCAACACAATCACTATGCCTCAAACACCACCCACACCTACACAACACATACCCACATATGTGGAGGTCCTCAACAAAAACATACCCAAACAAAGGAGTCCTCCAAGATAAATACACACGTGATCTCCACATCCCTCCACACCACATACCACTCATAGTTCACACACCTCTGTCTCACAACCACTAATGATTGACTTTAACAATTGGCTTAGTTTCTGGTGTCATTCCAGGGGGATCCAGTACCTGACAGCCTGGGAAGATATGATCGACAGACCATGATGCTTTGCCAGAGATGGCCTCCATCTGTCTCACCTGGACTACAGGATTCTGGCAAAGGCTCTTGCCTCCCCTGTAGTGCCTTTTTTAGGAAAAGTGATGATGTTAAAACTACCAACATAAAAATTAAAACAAAACACAAATTAAAGGTCATGCTGCTAAAAGCTAGGCGTCTAAACACGAAACTGCACTCATTGCAAGTATTCTTAACCTTGGAAATGCTGACATCTGTGTGGTCACAGAAACCTGGTTCAAAGCTGCAAAGAGCACCCCAGCCTTACCTGGTTACTCATCCTATCATACATTCAGACCCCGAACTGTGGGTAGTAAAACCAAAGGAGGCGGGGTTTCAATATATATTAAAGACATACACACCTCCAGGCTGGTCAAACAGTATGAGGCACAGGAGACACTCCAGGTTCAGTTAACTGTTGACAAGACCCCTATACAAATAATAGCTAGCTACCGGCCCCCAAATCTGACCCAAGATGCCCAAACTGCCTATCTAGACCTCTTCTCTATCAAGATTCAACCCTTTATCCTGATTCTGGGTGACTTTAACTACCCAAACATAGACTGGAAAAACTACTCTTGGCAGAACACAAATACCCAGAGATTCCTCGATTTTGTAAATGCAAATATTTTGGAACAGCTAGTCGATAACCCCAGTTAAAGGAAATGAGCTTGGTGAGCTACATAAGCTTATTAGGCAGATATCACAATTGGTGGGCTTACTGACGCCCTTGACGCAAACACTGATTTCCTCCATCCCCTGTAACCAAGAGGGGCTTTTAGGTTAAGCTTCGAATGAAGGAACCACACACACTGTTGATCCTATGCATGGGCAGATTAGCCAGCCTCAACCTAACAGTGGTGATGGATTACCCAGTATTTCTTTATTTACAAGTGGTACTCGAGTTTCTAAAACGACACCAGTGAATGAAAACAGCGGACCTGGTGGAGCGACAGCTGGTGTCTCGAACTTGAACAAGACAGGTACTTTTAACAAATTTAAAGATATTCTTGACGTCAAATTAGATTTTAAAAAGTCATCTAGACCTCAACCCAGTAATTTTAGTGGTAGTTATTCCACTTTAATATCTGACTTGGACAATATGCTTTTCAAATTTAAAGCTTGGGAATTGGACAACGTTTATTTAAAACATTGCTTGCAACTAAACATTATTCTGAAAGGTTTACAGGTGTGCAAATACCCTAACAATGTGATTGAAGGGTAAGATTTCCATAAAGATTTATTTAATGTGTTTGATAAGTGTGGCATGGAAATCATGTAGGCCATAATAAGAAACAATGAACTGGAAATGGACAAAATGTTTTCCCAGATAGAGACTATTAATAATAAAATTGTTTCTGATTTGATGTTTGGCATTGAATGTGAAAAAGTCAAATACTATGATATGCTTAAAAATGTTGAAGGGAAATGTATTAAAGTACATGAAAGAAAATTTAGAAAGATAGAAAGGGACATTAAAGAATACAGTAGTAATGCACATTACCCTAAACCTAAAAATACAGGGGGTAATGTACCTCTTAGACATCACCTGTTAAGGATGATAGAGGCAATGGACAAGATAATTTATTATTTAATGAAAATCATTCTGAGAGTTATGATATACATGACCCTTTAGAGTTTCCTTGTCCGAGGAGATCAGAAAGACTCAAGAACAAGGATCCGGTGGACTACAGGTATGTCCACCAGAATCAGAGAGGTCAGAAAACATTTTGGAAATAGTCCTCTCCGAAGAAATTATAGTTAATGACTGTATATCTTGTTACAAAGGTTTTAAAATATTTAATTATACATCCACTTTTATCTTCCAAAGGACATTTTAGTTTATTTACAAAAGGTTTTACTTTCATTCCCAGAGTCAAGGCGAACATAGTGAATTTACTTATAGATTTAAAATTATTTATAAGGCAAAATAATTTAGAAGTGTGTTTTAATGGTAATGTAAGAAAGAATGCACTGGATATAACTAAAAAGAGCACTTTTAACCCACCCTTGCACCCCCAACTTAAACATTTCGAAGTTATGGTTGAGAAAGAACGAGGCCAGCTTAGGTACAACAAGGTTACTTCCAATCTTTCTAAGGAAGAAATGGATATTTTAAGAGCTTGCAAGGAAGATAAAAACCTTAGAATTATGAAGCCTGATAAGGGGGGTAGGGTTGTTTTTATGAATCAGATTAATTATGAAGCAAAGATGTTTGAACTGTTAAATGATGAAGTTACTTTTGGGAGAGTCTCTTTGAACGAGATTCACATTGCTTACAAAAAACTAGCCTTATGTTTAAATGATTTATTGATGGAGAGGCTTATTGATTTAGAAACCTACATTTTTTTACATGTTGAAAAACCAAAAGTACCTTCAATTTTTGGTGTACTTAAGGTCCACAAAAACATTGTGGACCCTCCACTTAGGCCTATTGTCTCTGCTCAAGGTTCTATCATGGCCCCCTTGGCTAAATATATAGATGTCCATCTCAAAAAGTTAGTAATGGATCATCTCAATGTGCTGAAGGATTCTTGGGACTTTTTAAGACATATTCACAATTCAAACCAGGGAAATACATCATGTTTTATTACACTGGACGTAGTGGATTTATTTACATGTATTCCACACGACATAGGTTTGACATGGTTTGAAGACGTTTTAGAAAACAGGCCCAACATTCCCTTTAAAGTGTTTCGTACATGTTTGATTTTAATGGATTTAATTTTAAACAATTTTATTTTTTCCAGGGGGAGTATTTTCGACAAATAAAAGGTGTGGCTATGGGTGCACATTGTGCACCTACTTATGCTAATATTATTTTATTGTACTGGGAAGAAAGATTTGTTTTTAATTCTGATTTTAAACATTATTGGAATTTTTATGGTGTTTCTTGGATGATGTGTGCCTTTTTTGGAATAGTTCTGTTGATAAATTTGTTGAATTTTATGGTTATATTTCTAACGCAACAAATTTTTTAAGGTTTACTGATAAAATTGATGAGAGTGACCTATGTTTTATTGATGTCAGCATTCGGAGACATGACAATGGTTTTAAATCAAAACATTTTTAGAAAGGAGACATTCTCTAATGCCTACTTGCATTACACCAGCTCCCACCCTCCCTATCAAAAAAGGGCAATTATTAGAGGTCAGTTGGTGCAAGCTAGTAGGATGACTTCTGAAGATGATGATTTTAGAATTGAATGTGATTTTATTAATGACATGTTCAAAGCAAGAGGTTATCCCTGTGATCTGTTAACATCTGTGACCACTGAGGTAATACAGGGCAGAATTTCTAGATTTGCCTCGATTTTAGGAAAAACTTCCCCCATCCCTGAATTGACAAACAATCAGGAGAATTTGCTGGATGTTCCAGTTCAAGATAAAGGTTATCAGTCAGCCAAGGTTACCACCTTTGATGGTGAAAGTAACTTGGTTAGGAGAATTGTTACTGAAGAATGGAATAAATTTACCAGTTTGTCAGACTTGAATAACATATTTGAAAAACCTTTTACATGTGTATACAGAAAGGGACGAAATATTAAGAATATTTTGGAAGGGGCAAACAGTGGATTGCTCTTTAGTAACAAAAAAGGGACCCATAAATGTGATAATTTTCCACACTTTTCTAACATAAAAGAAGGTGATGCTATTTTTTTGAAATGCAGGGGTAAACACCTTATTACAAAAGGCTTTGCTAATTGCAATACCACTGCGGTGGTATACATTGCTCTATGTGGGATGTGGGATTATTTCTATGTTGGCAAAACCGAAAGGAGATTGAGGCAGAGAATGTATGAGCATGGTTATGACATTAGAAAAAGAAAGGATAACAATGCTTTGTACAAACATCATGAAAACTGTGACAATGCTGAATTTAAGTTTTTTGTAACTGAAGTTGTCCCTCTTGATCCCAGGGGAGGTCCATGGGAGACTTGCCTGGAATACAGGGAGTTATACTGGCAAATTGTTTTAGATGCCAGTACCCCTCCCCCCTGGTCTTAATGAATTTTTAACTATCAAAGCTGTTCTGCAATTAAGGTCTGCCAAATTATAACATTGTTCAATTCTTATACATTTATAAAAGTTTTATATATATTCATTCTTTTATATTTACTATGTATATATTTATTTATTTAATGTCATTTTTAGGGATCATGTATTTTCTTTTTTTCAGAATTTTATATGTAGTGTGAATTTCTATATGTAATGTGTGTTTTTTCCACCTGATGGTGCTAGTGCCATTTGATCATTGTATTTTATTCAGTACATATTAAGGAATTTTAGAATTTTAAATTAATGTTTTACTAAATAACTGCATATACAATTAAGGTCTATACACGTGTGCACACATTTACCATGCATTTTTATATATCCATGTACTTTTATGCATTTTAAACTGTGTTAAATTTATTTTACGTCTTTCATGATTGATTATTCCACATCTATTTAATGAACGTTGCTTTTCATTGGTTCATTTAAATGGGTTAGGTTATATATTTAATTGTTTAATGAGGTCAATTTTATCTGATGAAGTTGTTGTTGACGAAAACGTAAGAGGAACTGGTTACACAGCGTTATTTTCATTTATTTGTTGGATTAAAGTGAGGTTTTGTCCTTTAGCCGAGTTCTATGTGCCTTATTTTGGTTTTACTAGTTATTTTTGGCTAGGCACTGAGACCACTATCTTGTTTATTAACCCCACAAGAGGTGTTAATATCTTGGATTTGGTATTAACCAACATGAGTAGCCCCTGCAGCATCCCTGCAGTATCATTCTCCCTTGTAAGATCCAACCATAAAGCGGTCACATTTGAAGTCACTATCTCCCCTGACCCCCTTCTAGCTAGGGTCAATTAAAAAAACTTTTCCAAAGCTGATTACAGCCTCCTGAGGGATGGTATAAACAGCTCCACAGCCCCCTCTCCCTCTCTAGGAACTGGCACCAGTATCCAAAACTATACCAAATTACTATAGGAATATTTATATAGATGCATGGAATCAGGAATACCTGACAGGACTAAATCATCCTCCAACGGAAGAGTAAACCTGTCTGGTGAACATCTGCAATCAATAAACTCTGTAACAGAAGAAAAGAATTGCTGACTACGACCAAGAAGGAGTAGGTGCCCAATGGGAAGCAATCTCTCCTTAGCATAAACAAGCAAATAAGAGTACTAATGAAATCCTCCAAAACAAAGTTTGAGTCCAAATTGGCCACATCTACTAGAGGCCTTCTTCACATATGTCCGTAATCTCAAAGGTAGCACCCAGATCTGTTCAGAACTGATGGTCAAGGACACCACATATACAAATGGCGTAGATATAGCAAACTTGCTATCTGACATATTCAGTGGAAATTTCACCCCTCTGGCCCCCATCAGTAAATCAGGGCATTCCCAGTACCTGCCCCCTTCCCCCTATATCTGGGGATCAGGTAATCACTGCTCTCTCAAAGGCAAAAAATACAGCCTCCATGGGACCTGATAACATCCCAGGCTACATCCTACATGAACTCAATACACATCCAAAAATATCTTCTTTAAAAACATAGAATGCCACAACCAGGAAAAGAGCAGAACGCCAACCAAGGACAAGAGTTTTTATTGTTTGCAAGGGAAATGAAAGAGGGTTTATGGATTTTATGGATGGTCTCAATGAAAATCCGCATGGTTTAAATTTTTCTTGGGGTACTCATAAGTCTAGTGAAACATTTCTGGATGTGGCTCTTTATGTGGACAACAAAAATAACATCCAGTTTAAACCTTACAGAAAGCCAACCGCTGTCAACAATTTTTTGCATGCCTCCAGTATGCACCCACCTCATCTCATACAGTCTTTGCCTTTTGGAGAATTCAAGAGAATTCTGAATAACACCTCTGATGCTAGGTTGTATGAAAGTTTTTTGAATGAGATATTTGGTATATTACCTGTTAGAGGTTATGAGGAAGGTTTGCTGCTAAAAGCTAAAAATAAGGCAATGGGGAACATGGATGGGGTCCGTTAGGAGGACTGTAATTCCTAGAAGGGAAGTCTGGCATACAGAGACTAACTATGCAGATGAAAAAGATAAAGTGTTTTTTGTTACAAGATAGACTGACTTTTCGGTCTTCTTGGAAAGAACAGTCAGACAAGCATGGGAAATAGTATGTGAGGACACCTCTGTGGGATTTTTATTTGCCAAACACGTTTTTTCTTATGAAAGGTATAATAATCTCAAAGAGTTGTTGAACAAGAAACAAATAAGTTCTGTAGGTCAGTGTAGGCTGGATAATAGAGTAGGTACACATTGTTGTGGACATTGTTCAATATGCAATCGGGTTAGGAATCTGCATGACCACAGAATTAATGGAAAGTTGTATAGAACTTGTGAATTTTATGATTGTAATAGTTGTGGTGTAGTTTATATTTTGGGTTGTAACTGTCATCCAGTTCAATGGCATATTGGTCAGACCACTAGGAAGGTTCGGGTTCAGCTCTTAGAACATCTAAGTGATGTTAGAAGAAGGAAGGTTGAAAGCCCAGTGGCCATGAATTTTTTGTCTAAGCATCAGGGTCAGAATGAAAGTCTATTTTTTAGTGTTTTGGCACAACCTAATGGCATGAGAGGTAATTTTAGAATTGAGTTATCCAGACTTGAGAGCATATCTATTATTAATTTTCACACTCTGCAGCCAAATGGAATGAATTTGGAAAATAATTTAATTTTATAGAGTAAAATATAGGGTGCTATCAGTATTGTTTTATAGGGTGGATGTGGATGTGTTTATGTGCATATATGTGTATCATTTTATATGTATTTACATGCATATGTATTTATTTGCACATTCATATGTGCCATTGGCATGAATGTGCATTGTTTATTTGTGTATCTGTTAGGAAATTTCATGTACATTAAAAACATATTCTACACATAATGTTAGATAATATTTGAAAAATATGAATTCTAATGATTATGAAATTGTACAATTGTGCACGTTAGTATCTAACATAATGTGGTTAATCATATTGCACACACAAATCCGCTGTTTGAGATTATATAGAGAATTTTTACTGTTGAAACTTTTACTGTTGGTATTTTTTGATTTTTTTTTGTGTTGTACATAGATTTGGCATGCTTAGTAATGTTGGGTATGTGTTTGTGATCTGCTCTTTTATTAAAGAAAATGTTTTTCTTAAGGAAGTATATTTATATTTATATCTCTATAAAATATTAGGTCTGATTTTTTGCTTGATCTTTTGCTTGATTTTGTGCTTAATTGTTTAATTAATTGGAACATTGTTAGATTGATTGTAAAGACTTGAATGTTTTTTTTAAATTGTTCCATTAGAAGGCAAGAAGCAAGAGGTACCAGAACGATTGTATTAATAAAAACTCTTGTCCTTGGTTGGCATTCTGCTCTTTTCCTGGTTGTGACATTCTATGCATCCAACATGAACTCAGGCAGGAACTTCCAGCTCCATTAGGCACCCTATTCAACCAAAATCTGAGTACTGGTTTTGTCCCAACTGAGTGGAGGACAGCCACTGTCATCCTTTTACACAAAGGTGGAGCATCCACTGATCTGGGAAATTGTAGGCCCATAAGCCTAACTAGCCTGATTTGCAAGGCCATGGAATGGATTATCATGGACCTCATAGACAAGGACATTGGCAACCTCCAAACACTAGATCCCACACAGTTTGGCTTCATCAAGGGGAGGTCATGTCTGCTAAATTTGGTCAACTTTTTTTGAGACAGTCACCAAAGCCATGGATGAGGGGAAGACAGGTGCACACTGCCTACCTTGACCTGGCCAAAGCTTTCGACACTATTCCCCACTCGGACATAATAGATAAACTCTCTTAACTAGGCATCAATCTGCATGTAACCAGATAGGTAGCCAACTGGCTCACTGATAGAACCCACCTAGTTAAAATAGTGGAAGCCACCTCAAGCAGTAGACCCATATCACGTGGTGTAGCCCAGGGTTTGGTCTTGGGGCCTCTGTTATTTGGGATATACTTTTCTGAGGTATAGGCCAAAACCAGTGGGCTATGGCTGACCAAGTTTGCAGATGACTGCAAGTTGAGAGCTGTCATCAATTCCCCTAGTGACATGGACATCCTCCAAGAGGGTCTCACCGAAACAAATGACTGGTGCCAGAAACATGGCCTCAGGCTGAATACAAAAAAAAAAATCATCATCCCTTTTGGGAGAGAGATGTGCTCACAAATTATCACATTAATAACAATGTTCTAAGTATGCAGTCAGTCGTGAGGGATTTGGGCACCCAGATTGATAGCGGCCTGACTTTTGACCACCATGTTGCTTCTATTGTACGGAAAGCTTTCTACATGGCCCACCTCAATAAGTAAGGGTATCGCATCCAGGGACAAGGAGGTCATAACATTCCTGTATTCTTCCCTTATAAGGCCCATTATTGAGTACAATACCCCGTTCGGCATGTACTTCACAAGGCACATGCAGCACCTGGAGAGACCACAGAAGTTCCTCACCAGGAGAATCCAGGGCCTCATAAATCTACCATACACAGATAGGCTAAAAGCCCCATGCCTCTACTCTGTTTCATATAGACTCCTCAGAGGTGACCTCTGTCTGGCATACAAGGTGATTTCGGACCTCGGCTTGATGCAATCTTGCATATCTGCAAGTTAAGCTACACTCAAGTAACCCGCACACCCAACCTCAACCTGGTCTGTGACATCAATAGGACTTTCTGGCAGGACAGATTTGTGTCCCAGAGACTCCCCCATCTATGGAATAAACTCCCTCTCCACATCAAGCAGAGTACCTCTTTACCCCTTTTTAAGTACAATCTGGATAACTGGATGGGAAATAGAAAATACATCCCTGGTATTCCACTCATGTCCCTTCTGGGCAGGGACATTGGGTGCTGATTTGTCTATGCATGGGCTAAACTCTTGGCAAGGCTTAAAAGGGCCTCAGGGCCAATAGCCTAGTAACTTCCTATGATCCTATCTGAATTGACCCCCTGTCAATGCTGCTAGAGGCTTTGAGTACCTTAACTCCACAAAGGCAAAGCTCAAGCATCCCACTCTCTTCCTATTGGCAAGTTCTCCATATATGGTCAGCAATCTCCAAAGTAATGGAGGTAAACGTTGCATATGTTTTTCAGTATTATAGTCTTATACTTCTGCTCCTACTGCCCAGTATGAATCAGGCTCAGGTCTGCCTCTGGTTCTTTTCTGAACATAGGTGCATCTACAAGCAAAACCCTGGTAATCCTCCAAGCACATACAGAGGTTGCTTCCTGCTACTCCAAGGTCTGTTCTAATCAACACTTTGGTTGATATACCTCTAAAACTCTGTACTACTGGCCACACAATTCCCTTTCAATGAGAAGCAAATTTTCCATCTTGGGCTAAATTCCTTGCTTTTATCATAATCACATGTTCTACAACTCCGTCTCTCCTGTTACATGCTTTATCATAATATTTGGTGTAGACACAGCGCCATTAGCTTTGTACCATCTTATGCGGTCTATACATACCAGCTCAGATAGCACATTAAACAGTGTTATGGCACAATAAACATTATTCATAGCAAAAACAGCATTTTAGCAGCCTTTTAACACCTACCATGTCACAATATATCCATCTATATCTATTACTATATCTATATCTATATATCATTGTATGAATTTTATTTAATTCTAGTCTTAATGGTTCTTTCACCAGAACTGTGTTATACATTAGCAACTTTTGCTTATTTGAGTATCTATTAAGCTAAGCAATGTCCCCGGGCAATAATTGCAATTGGTCCTTATGTATCAGTGCATTACCCTAATAACCAAATTCAAAGAAACAAGGAAATGAGTAAATAAATAAATAACTAGTAATTCTAATCCCTATGATAGGGATTTAAATGGGTACTTTTCCGTTATCAGGGCAACAATTGAAACATGGTAGTTATGCTCGGAATCCTGTCTCTTGTCTCTTTTGCCAACCACGTCTGTGTAAGATTCAGATGTCACATCTCCTTATTGAAATATTATCCACAAAAACATTATCACATACCCTATTTCTTCAAATGCTTGGAATACTCGCAATTTATTGATGGAAGCTGTGTTTTGCTGGCAGAAGGTATTATACGGGGAGATTAACAGGAGCTGTGTCACTTTTCTCTTTTTATTAAGTCAGTTCCAATTGTAATATTGATTACCACCACCTAATCTCTCCCTAATTTAAGCAATAAAAATTAAGTACAGTAATACTTTACATGTGGCAGCTGGTGCTCGGAATCCTCGCACAGCTGTTAGCCCTGAAGCAGTTTCCGTTTGGAATCGTGAAACAGCTGTTAGCTCTGAAGCGTTTTTTTTTAAAGCGGCAGCTTTTTTTTATTTTATTTATTTTTATTTAACATTTGTTGACCGGGAAAGTCTGACTAGGTTCCACATATCCTGTTTTCAGTGGTGGCCCGGGGAGAAATGCTCCAGAAGCTACCGCTTTTAAAGGGTTGCCCTGACAACGTAAATAACCTGCTTTTTTATTTATACAATTTGTAATAGGGACCAGCATTCTTTTTATCTCTCTGTAATGTAAGGCTTTAAAACATGTAAAGGAGACTTTAAAAGCTGTAGCTGACAGTCGGAATTCTTGCACAGCTGTTAGCCCTGAAGCGTTTTTTATTTTAAATGCGTACAAAATTATTATTAATGTGCAGCAGTGTTTCTTTGATTTAGCAACCTAAAAAGATGCAATTTTTTTCCAATTTTTTCAAGGGATGATTTAGCTTACAGTACACAAGTACAATACAGAAAATAAGCAGCTGTGCGATTATGTCAACCACCAGCTACAGCGTTTAAAGTGATGCACCAATAACGGAAAAGTACCTTTAAATGCAATGGGTATAAGCAATAAAGCACTGGCATTCAAAATGCCTTTTTTTCTGTCAAAGTGCCTTTGTATGGAAAACAGGAAAGGACATAAACAGGTCCTTGTGGGCTAGTTCATTTTCCTGGTAACCAAATTCAAATAAATCAATAAATTGTAAGCCTGTTCCATTATAGAATATAATTTGACTACAGTGAGTATAAGCAATAAAGCATTGGCAATCATGATGCCTTTGTATGGAAAAACTATTTCAAGTTCATAAAATAAATTCAAATATGAAAATGATAAAGTACCATAAACATACATTTACAGGCAGCTGAGCATATACATGAGAAGGAAAATAAGATGCATGTTTTAATGAAAAGGAAATATAAGCATGGGATAAGCTGTCAGAAGACACTGCAAAAATAGACTGACTAATCTCAAGGGATGTGTGTGATTGAATAAATGTTAAAAAAGTGTATGGGGTACATTATTACTAGGCTAGGAAAGGAAAATAGACAGTTGGCTGCAGTCAGAATGGACAAGACAGCAATAGCGGAAGTACATCGCTTCAGCCCTGAAACATGACTTGGCTGCTATGGTCATCTTCTGAAAAAAATATTTCAACTTTTCTGATATTACAGTTCAGAATTCTAAAATGCATATCCCTTTCGTCTAGAATTATATTTAAAAAAAGCTGCACAACATTCCATTTTCTCCCTCCTGCAGGTTTAACTTATTTGTTTGTTTTTAGTATGATAATCTGCAGCGCATCCCCTGACTATTTACCAGTTTTAAAAGAATCAAAAGTCTGTGGATAATAACATAAGTATAAACACCTGAAAAAGAGTCACTGTTTTTTTTGTGTGCTGAAGACAACTCTTAGCGTACATGACTTCTGCCTTTTTAATGAAGTTTAACGATCAACCAGCAGATGGTTCATCAATATTCAACTCTCCAAATAGTGTTTTTTGAATCTTGACAATGGTTAAATGTACCCTGCATTCAAGTTTAACTTATCCAAAAGTGATATAACCCAGGAGAGTGCTAGGAGTGGGAGATGTTCTCCTGTTCTAAGAGCTTTCAGTACCTAAAAGGGTTTTGTGGACAATATTCAGTGAATTACAGCAGTAGAACCAAACCCTTCCTTGCCCTGTCACTTTTACTGAATTTACAGCAAGATCAATCTTTAAGAACAGTCCACTTAACCCAGTGATGGTAAACCTATGACACCTGTGTCAAAGGTGACACGCCATGATGTTTTGGGTGACGCAACAGCATTCAACACCCACGTTACTAAATAAACTGTTTTGCATTCATTGCTCATAGGTTCATAGGCTCATAGGTAGGTACTAGGCTGTTGGCCCGAGGGCCTATATAAGCCTAGCCAAAAGGTACCCTGGCTTTCGCCACCCAAGAATATTATTTTCCTGTGCCACTGTCGAGCACAGCCACAGAAGTGATCCCCGGGGTGAATTTCCTATCTCCCATTCAATCATCAAGATTTTTCTTGAAGAGTGCTAATGAGGAGCTTTGTTTGATATAGATAGGTAGTTTGTTCCAGAGTATGGGAAGTCTCTGGGACACGAATTTATCCATCCAGCATGTTCTGTTTATTGTGGTGACAAGGTTTAGATCCCTAGAGCATGTAGCTCGGAGGGATTGGGATTTCTTTAAGTGGAGCATGTCCAAAAGCTCTGGGATTGACATAGCTTTGTGTGTTAGGCAGAGATCGCCTCTGAGTAGGTGATATGCGATGGAGTAAAGCTGCAGTTTTTTGAGACTGTCTGCGTAGAGCATCTGTATGAGGCTGGTAATCCTCTTTGTGAGGTATTTCTGCGGCCTTTCCAGTTGTTGTAGATGTCTTGTGAGGTACATACCAAAAGGGGCGTTGTACTCTATAATGGGTCTAATGAGTGATGAGTAGAGGGGAACATTGGCCTCTTTTTTCCTGGATGAGAAACCTTTGGTGATGAGGTTTGCCACATAGAAGGATTTCCTGACTACTGTGGCAATGCGATTATCAAAAGAGAGACTACTGTCCACCTGTGTCCCAAGGTTTCTTATCACAGTTTCAGTTTTAAGTAGACTACTGCATATGTGGTAGTTCATGGGTACAGAGTTTTTACCAAAAGGGATGACAATGCACTTTTTTGGCATTGAGCTTGAGGCCATGGCTTTGACACCAGGCATCTGTCTCAGCGAGGCCCTTTTGTAAGATGTCCACATCTTTTGGAGTTTTGATTATGGCTCCTAGTTTGCAGTCATCTGTGAACTTCGTTAGCCAAAGACCTTCTCTGTTAGCCTGTACTTCAGAGAAGTAGATACCAAACAGGAGAGGACCCAGGACTGAACCCTGTGGTACTCCACTTGTCACTGGCCTGAAGTTGGATTTGGAGTCTGCTACTTTCAGAGTGTGGGTTCTGTCAGTGAGCCAGTTGGCAACCTATCTTGTAACATAGGGATTTATACCTAGTTCAGTGAGTTTATCTATAATTCCAGAGTGAGGGATGGTGTCAAAAGCCTTGGCGAGATCTAGATAGGCTATGTGAACCACCTTACCCTCATCTACAGCTTTGGTGACCACTTCAAAGAAGTCTATCAGGTTTAGGAGACATGATCTGCCTTTTACAAACCCGAACTGGGTGGTGTCCAGACTTTGGAGATTAGCAATGTCATTGTTTGTAAGTTCCATGATGATACGTTCCATAGCCTTGCAGACCAGGCTCGTCAGGCTAATGGGGCGGTAGTTTCCAGGGTCTGTGGTGACTACCCCTTTGTGATTGGGATAACCATCACTGTGGGCCATTCAGTGGGCACATAGCCTGAGGTGAGGCTATGACTGAACATGGTACTTAGGTGGGGTGCCAGTTCATTTTGTAGTTCATGTAGAACGCAGCCTGGGATGTTGTCAGGTCCCATGGATGCTGTGTTCTTGGCTTTGAAGAGTGTGTTTTTTACCTGTGCAGCTGTGATTACAGGAACTTTGCATTCTTCTGGTATAGAGATGGGCCCTTTAGGGGATGAGAGGGGGGTAAAGTTAGCACTGAACCTATCTGCCAGGATGTTGGCAATATCAGTTGGTTCTGTATATTTAGTGCCATTGTGCTGTAACTCAGAGCAGATCTGAGTGTTGCCATTGAGATTCTTGACATAGCTATAGAATGCTTTGTGGTTGTCTTTAGAGTCACTGGCGATTTTGTTTTTGTAACTAGCTTTGGAGTATTTTATGAGGGATCTCAGCTTCTTACTGAGGCTGACCAGGGAGTTCCTCCAATCATGGGATTTTACTCTTTTTTTGCAACAGTTTCTTTCTTCTGTTGTAGAGTTTGTTTATGGCAGGGGACCACCAGACTGGCTTCCTTTTTTTGGAGGATAGCATCTTGGTTCTGTTAGGGATTGCACAATCCATACACTCATAAGTGTTTATAAAGTGCATTTGTGTAGGATTCAGCAGTCATACTTCTACTGTCTGTCAGCATGGGTGTCATGAGTTTGCCACTTCTGTCTTAAGAAGCGGGAAGTTGGCTTTGGAGAAATATTTTACGGTGGTTTCCATAATGGTGGGTGGGGGAGGGATGTGGATGTCTAGGGTGATTAGCTTGTGGTCGGATCTGATTAACAAGGAGTTGACCTCTGGTCTGGAGCACTGGTTGCCCATGTTGGTAATAACCAGGTCTAGGATATTGCTGCCCCTGATGGGGGTGTGGATAAGTTGATCCAAGGCATTGGAATTTATGAATTCTAGAAAACGTTGAGCACAAGAGTTGGTAGATGAGTAGTTTTTCCAGTTAATGGTGGGGTAGTTGAAATCGCCCATTATTAGGGTGTTAGGTTGTACCCTACTATTTCCAGTGTATCGAGAAATGAGGAGTGGGAATCCTGGGGCATGGTGGGGGATCTGTAGCAAGCTACAATTTGGATTGCGGTCTTGCCCAGAGTTAGTTGCACTTGGATAATCTCGGATGCATTATGCTGAGAAACTAGCCTGGAAGTGTGGATATTCTTAATGAATATGGGCATGCCTCCTCCTTTAGTGTTTCGGTCCAGGTTAGGTGGCCGAAAGGTGTGGTATGAATTATAGCCTGGTAATGCATGGGTACTCTCTGGAGCCTTGAACCAGGTCTCTGTCACTGCACAGATGTCGATGTTCTCCATTTTAAGGAGTGCCTCGAGTGAGTGCATTTTGAGGTTTAGACTTCTAGCACTGAGTAGCATGTGAAGTTCATTGAATTATTTTGTGCCAGGAGCCAGTTCAACAACACTGCTGCAGAGGTAAGGAAGTCATTAACCTCAAAGACTATTTCGGTATACTGTCTTGATAAAGTCTGCAAAGGGCAGTGCTGACATTGTTTTCTTTCATGGTTACCCTTCTACAAAGGCAAGTAGTCTGCATTTCTTAGTGTGTACTGTTTTATACTCCACTGTCCTTCATAATCCCTCCTAAAACTGTCGATTTTTAACTCTCAATGACAATAATTAGATTTATAGACTTATTTTACTTCAGAAAATGTATATTAATTCACGTTCATTTTTTTCTATCAGTGTCTCAAATTAATAGTACTAGTAGTTTAAAACTGTCCATGTCTCTTATTTCTAGATTTGTCCCCGATTCTGTTGAGATGTATCCCTGATGTATTGAGAACTATGCTGTTTTATTTTTATTTATTTATTTTATTTTACTTATTTATTTTTGTTTGGGGGGGTGACACGCAAGCAGAGTGAAGTTAGGCATCTTCTGAATTTTTGACACACCAAGCCCAAAAGGTTTGCCATCACCAACTTAACCCATTGCACAAAATATGTGGAAGGATTTCCTGTGTAAGACCATAGCCTCATATCTTTTAAACACATCTTAAAACTTGTTTTGTTTCTTTAAACAGATGCTAAACTAACATGGGTTTCCTGCAGTCAGATCAAATCTTCCACTCTTCTTACGTCCCACAAATGGACACTCTCATAAGGGATCTAGGCATGCTTTTTGACAGTTCCTTATCTCTTACCAGCATGTCTCCATAATAGTTTAGAAAGCCTTCTGTATGACATGTCGAATTTTAAAAAGCATCTACTGTAGGTCCAAAGAAATCTTATTTCCCCTTTACTCATCTTTCATCAGCTCATTTATGGAATATAATGCCCCTTATGACATATATATTTTTCTACACATAACACTATACTCAAGACACCTCGGAATTTTCTAACTAAAAAGATTAATGACCAACGACCTCAATATTCTCAGCTTTCTGGACAAACTGAAAGCCGTATAGATGTACTCAGTTTTATGGAGACCTCTATGGTGATCTATGTTTAGCCTTTCAACCCATGAAAAATCCAACCTTACTTAGTCTCCATTTCCTTTGCAGAACAAATGGTTCCTTAACAACTTGGTTAAAGGACATAAACCTGCATCAATAGATATAGAAGACATGTAGGCGAAATAGGTTAATGTTGCAACATATCCTCACCTTCGGAGCAAATTTCCACTAAACTTCAAGCAGAGTGGCATCCTTGTCATCTTCAAGGTAAACCTAGATACCTGACTGGACAGTCTCAGATTCACCCCAGTATATCTTATACTGCCCTCCTTGAGGCTGGACGAAACTTTAAAATATGATGCATTGGCCATGCTTATAATAGTTTGTGGATTAGCTGATTGTCTAGTACTTGCCTATTAACTTATGAACCTCTAAAACTATTATTTTATGCATTACCCTGCTACTCAGAAAATCTGCTTTGTGACAGACATTGGATCACTATGTGGAAAAATTACATATTCCTGAAAAGCAAAATATGATAAAGCACTGTAACTAGTGGAGCAAATTTTTATGGCCTAATTTGTTTTACTTAGCTGGAAGTTTTGTCTAGAAGTAGTATTTTATTTACTTCATTGTCGAATGACCAACAAGACTATATACTTCTCTTTCATGTGGGAAGAGTTACAGATTAAAGGTTACAAAGGATCAGATTTTTGTACTTTCTGGTAATGATAGTAGAGCACAGCATGCTGTGTTACCCCTTCAGGTAGAACGTTAAAACAAGTTCAAAGCTACTTGTTCTGGTAGCAATTTTTGGTGAGTGTTAATGATAGCAAGACATCCCCATCAATGAAAAATCTGAAAGGAAAAGGGTCATAGTGGAATCCACCCCATTAAAAATAAATACATTATATATTCATATACAGATACAGAGATATGGGGTAAGTAGATAGATACAGATTATCAGATAGATAGAGACAGATGGATAGATAGATGCAAGCAAGCAAGAGGTTCTCCGGTTCGATTCTCGGCTGGGGTGCCTTTTGTGTGGAGTTCGCATGTTCTCCCTGTGTTCGTGTGAGTTACCTCCGGGTACTCCGGTTTCCTCCCACATTCCAAAGACATGCATCTGGAGCATTTCTCCCCGGGCCTCCGCTGAAAACAGGCTCTGTGGAACTTAGTCGGACTTTCCCGGTCAACAAATGATAAATAAATAAATAAATAAACATAGATAGATAGATAGATTAGAAGCATAGATAGGGTAGGGAGAGCAGGGCAATCACTCCAGGTGCAATGTGTTGAGGAGGGAGCAATCAGCCATCCATCATCCTACAATGTAGCTATTTGGGATATTACAGTAAAGTGTTTTTTGCTCTTCAATAGAAGAGTTAACTGGATGGGGGGAGCTTGGATGTAACTGTAATAATCTGATTAGGTTATTACAGGGAAGTGCATTTTTTCTATTTTATATAGACATAACAGATACTGATAGGTGACTATATAAATAGACAGAGGGTTGGCATAATGGTTAAGGTCTTAACCTCACAAATACAAGGTGCAGGGTTTCTTCTGACCTCGGGGTATTGGCTAGGCTTGCAATAGCCTGCAGACTGAGTGACTAGTGTTTAGCTAAGATGCAGATAGGTAGATATAAGTAGATAGGAAGGTGCAGATAGATATATAAATACATAGATGGACAGATATATACAGATAGACAGACAGATACAGATAGGTGACTAAATAGATAAATACATAGTTGGACAGATATATACAGATAGACAGGTACAGATAGGTGACTAGATAGATGAATACATAGTTGGACAGATATATACAGATAGACAGATACAGATAGGTGACTAAATAGATGAATACATAGTTGAACAGATATATACAGACAGACCGATACAGATAGGTGACTAGATAGATGAATACATAGTTGGACAGATATATACAGATAGACAGACAGATACAGACAGGTGACTAGATAGATGAATACATAGTTGGACAGATATATACAGATAGACATACAGATACAGATCGGTGACTAGATAGATGAATACATAGTTGGACAGGTATATACAGATAGACAGACAGATACAGACAGGTGACTAGATAGATGAATACATAGTTGGACAGATATACACAGATAGACAGATACAGATAGGTGACTAGATAGATGAATACATAGTTGGACAGATATATACAGATAGACAGATACAGATAGGTGACTAGATAGATGAATACATAGTTGGACAGATATATACAGACAGACCGATACAGATAGGTGACTAGATAGATGAATACATAGTTGGACAGGTATATACAGATAGACAGACAGATACAGATAGGTGACTAGATAGATAGATACATACATAGGTAAATAGATAGAGTTGCCTGCAGTTTAGCCAGTCTGTAACCTTGCAGTATCTTTGCTGAGCTGCAATACAGCATAATTAAATGAATTGGGTGTTGCAGCTTTATTGCTGCTTATGTTAAAAAGCTATTGATTATTTTCATAGTCCCTATTCTCCCAGAAACAGTACTGATGAAGCCACTTGTCCACAGAGTGGTGCCTTTTGTTTTAATAAAATGTTGTTGGGCTCAAGTTTCACAATCTATTTTTGTTATTGCTCTCTCTCTTATTGATTTTATTTTTTCCTCTTTAGTTTCAGTAACCACTTCGGGACACTGCACAAATTAATCATCTCAGAGAATAAAAATGACATCTATCTGTTATCAATGCACATCAGCATCTAAGTTGCATATGTTGCTTATTACAACAGGCAGTATGGTCCGGGTACAGTAGTATTAAACCAATGACCTAGAAAGCAGTCAGACTTAAACTATTAGCTGTATGAATTACAGATATTGGCTCTAATTAACAAAAGAAATTGCTGAAATGACCTCATCGCTTGCAAAATGGCTCACTATTTATCTGTTTTTTCCATAATTATATGTTTCCCCAAAATAATAGATCGTGATTACAGATGTCTGTAAAATGCCCTTTGACACAGATGTTTAGAACTGCTCCATACAAGTGAATTAAATTTTGGCTTGTATTTCCATCTCTACAAATCCTTGGCTTGATCTGCATGCCAGGTCAGGTAGTATCACAGAATACTGTAATCCACAACTGCTCTATGTTCAGAGTGGTCTGTAAACCATTGTGTCTTTCTAGTATAAACAAAAGGCCCCCATTATCACATTCACTAGGTATAATCAACAGACAGCAAGGAGCCATCTGTAATTATTATTAACCACTGTCTGGGCTGTAACAGAAAAGCATGTGCAGGGTTCTTTCTAGAATTATTTCTTCCTGTGCAGTTGACAGGCGTGTAGAACTTGACAAAGCTAAACAACACTGCTTCTTCACCTCAGGAGATGCTCTATTTGAAACCCACTGATGATTTATTTGCAATATTGGTATTACCGCACAAAACATACTGATGTGTATAAACATAACCAACTTTATATTTTATAACAGTCACAAGGCAAGTAATCGTCACTGATCTTTCCTTCTCATTCCTTACATTTCTTCATTAAATGGAAAAAAAATTAAAACATTGTGCTTCAACGAAAACTGAAGGCGGTTGCATGAATTCTGTATAACTTAAAAATTAAGACTAAAGTAAGTGTGTGAGTGTGTGTGTGTGTGTGTGTGTGTGTGTGTGTGTGTGTGTGTGTGTGTGTGTGCACGCCTCTGTGTCTGCAACTAAACAGGATACTTTCTACAACTCAGTTAAAAGCAGTTATGATTTTTTTCACTAATGGAATAATTACAAAAAATATTTGCTCAGGTTAACTGAATTGTGATAGTTTTTGCATAGAAAGCAATTTATTCATAGTGACTTTTTGCATAAAACTGTTTAATTAAATGCCATATAATTAAGCTTGCATAATAAATAAGTTAAATATTAATTTTATATGGAAAAGATTAATGCAGTGTGGATTGGGGCAGGAAGATCATATAGGAATGTATTTTGACATGAAACAACATATAGAGTAATTATTGTTCAAACAGCATCCTTTAGAAAATGATTTTTGCACATTGTAAAATATAATTCTGAGTGAAATACACATCCCTAGAAGTCAAAGCAGGCATAAAATGGTGGTGTTATGGACTGGTATGCAAAGCTGATCAGCTTACAAGCAATAGAAGGAATGAACTGAAGTGTAAAAATAAAGTGCCATTACTGTTCAAGGTGATAGTGCCAAAATGTATGGCATTTTGAACTGTGATTTTAACCAGTGCATAAACTTAAAACAAAACTCATCCAAGACATTATGAACATTTTGCAGAATCCTTTGCATCTAAGATGAATACTTAACAAAAAAAAAATAGATTTCACAAGTGAAATCCTTTTAAAATGTAGATAATTTTTAACAGAGCTACAAGTCAGTTTTGAGATAGATCATCTAATGCAATAATAAAAAGGTTTTTCTGTAGCATATACCCTAACAATATGCAAACAAGGCTTTTATCAGAAAAATATTTATCATTAAAACATGCAATAAACTCTGCAATATTATGAGAAACAGCAGGAAAGGATGCATCTGGATTTCATTAAAACGTACTGAGCATATAGTGATAAAGGTTTCCTCCAGCCATACTAAACAGTCATTCATGCATCCATTTTCCAGTGCTACTTTACATTATATTACATTTTGCTCAACGCAGAATCAAAGTCCTTGCTGAAGTACACATGCCAGCACTCATTTATCATGTTCTCCAGTAATCGGTAGTAAGCTGAGATATTTCTCTGATAGCTTCTTCTGACCATGAATTTTTATATGCTACTGTCCTGCAGACAGCTTCCCTCTGTGAAAGTAAACAGTGTTTCCCTGCACTGATTTTAGACTAAAAGACTATAATCCCACTTCCTCCTTTGTATAGGGGTATAAATATTGTTGTCTTCCAGTCCTTAGGCACTTTCCCAGTGGTGATTTGCTGAAACCTCAGTAAGGTAATCTACCAGCATACTGGTCACAGTCTTGAGGACCCTAGGAGATAATCCATTCTACTTAACATCATGGAAGTGTCAGTCTTTTCCAGTGACCAGTGAATATTGCACACAGTCACACATGCCATATGCTCCATACACACACACACACACACACACACACACACACACACACACACACACTCACACGCACACGCACACACACACACACACACACACACACACACACACACACACACACACACACACACACACACACACACACACCTTATGGAGGTTCACCAGTTCATCTATCTACATGTTTGGGAACAACCCATGAAGACACAAGGAAGACATGCACTCTCTTCAAAAAGGCACCCCACTTGAAACTTAATCAGAGAACCAAGATTTGTAAGGAGCATATATATGATTAAATATTATACCAGACAAATAATTACAAATAATTACTGAAACAGATTAAAAGATTGCTATAGTGAATGTGTTTGCAACAGTAAACATTACAGAGCTAGTTGCAGCAGTAAGCACTGGCTGTAAGAAAACAAATGTCAGGCCTTACATGTGCATAACTTGGCTAAGACAGATAACAACATTGATTCAAACTTATAATAGTGTAATTAAAAACTGGGAAATTATTTGCAGCCTGGTGAGTGCAATGAGCCATCCATCACAGATATGCTAAGGAATGTTTCCTTGTCTAGAGGCAGTTGTCCTGCAGGTGAATATGCTGATGGCACAGGCACACAATCAGTCATTGTTACTGGATCCTGTTAGACTAGTATATGGACTGCTATGGCAATGATGATACCCTCATAGTCATTACTGCCTTCATCTCCATCCACCCTAGCCAATGTTGGCTGGTTCCTTGCTTATGTAGTGTGCTACATATCAATAGATGATGAGTATCATGACCAACCCCCTCAGATTCCACCCAAGCAGAGACCAACCCCCTCAGATTCCATCCAAGCAGAGACCTGGATTCAGAGTGGCACTGCAGTCCTGTGGCCCCAAGCCAACAAGGCTAGACTGCCTAAGTGTTATATGACAATCAGTGGATGATACAGGTGAGTTTGATACCACCATGACTTGTGTGAGGGAGTGCCATGTCCTAGGTAGAGACCACATCATCCCAATTTGCCTTGACTGTTAAGGGAACATGCCACCATCTTGTTAGACTATAGTAATGGAATCATTTCACTGGTTAGCAGTGCCAGCATCTGTGCCAAGGTATGTTGTGCCATCAATATGGTCTACAAGAGACAATAATCAGGAAAATTCTACACAAAAAAGGTAAGTATGTGGCACATATGATCGCCACAAATGAAACTGTTATCGTCCTGTAGGATTATATTGCCACACTGCAGCCCACCTCAAGTATGTCAAGCATGCACAAGGTATGTATGAAAACTATAATACACTGTCATGTAGATATCAGCTATGTGTGATATGCAACACCCATTCAATATACTTGGCTTGGCATCATCTGCAATTGCACTTAACCATTTTTGCACATGCAATAAAGCAACACTGTTATGCAGATATGTACCACAGCACCATCAGCAGTGAACTGCAACCATAACAATGAACTATTATTAATTATAGCACATACCTGACCATGGAGGGGCAATAGTGTCAGTTTCACCACCAGGTATCCTTTAGTTGGATCTATGGCTACCAGCAGACATGACATTAATCTCTAACATATGATGACTGTGGTCAGCTGCTACTAGCATTCCTAACTGCCTCAATATCCCTTGCATGTCCATCACAGGGTGATCACAAACCTGAACCATGGGTCAGTACCCATGGACAACATTCACCTCCTGGCAATATCACTACATAGTCACTCATGCTTTCCGCATTCACCCTCCCACCAAGTAGTACTATGCCATGCTGCCATAATGTTCCAGAGCTACAATGATAAGGGCAGCCACTTCTTGTGCAGGACATGTATAGACTGGAATTACTGGCATGTTGTCTACACATCTGCATCAGGTACTTGTATATTGATAAGTATATGTGTATATCTGTATATAAAACATGTATAACTGCACAATGGCACAGTAAGTAGTAGTGGTACCTCACAGCAAAAGGTTCACCATTTGAATTCTTGGCTGGGATGTCTGTTGTGTAAAGTCTGGATGTCCACTCTGTCTTCACATGGATTTTCTCTGGGTACTCTGCTTTCATCCAAATCACATGCTATAGGTGGACTGGAAAATTTAAATTACCTCTGGGTGGCCATATATGTGTGTAGGATGCGGAAGAAAGGCCTGGCAGTCTGCTGTCATTCCTTGATTGTCTAGTACACTCTGTGGATGGTGATGGCTCTTCACAGGGTTGCCATAGGAACTGGATGTGACTTGTAAACCTTGATGCATATAAATATATATGTGCATATGTATATATATATATATATATATATATATATATATATATATATATATAGATAGATAGATAGATAGATACTACAGACATGCACAAACACACACACACACACACACATATATATATATGTATGCACATGCAGTGAGCTTTCTGCCTTTTAAACTAACATTGTATCCCTTTGTTTCATCACACACACACACACACACACACACACACACACACACACACACTCACAGGTGTAGTGATGTCTGTGTACCACTGGCATGTCATGGAACCTCTGTTGGCTGCGTGAGGCATGCAGACAATATGGTTGTGGGTAGCACGACTTAGAGATATCTTTCTGGATATCTGGATAAGTGACCACTGGCTGAGGTTTCTTTAATTCTGTGGGTTTTCTGTTCACCCTGAAGATACATGTCAGGCAGATCTGAGTAGTGTTGTATATTTTCCTCTTCAGATATTTTCTACAAAACTGCATTTCATATGTGCATATGTTTCTCTTGTGCAAATGTCAGATTGTAACGGTCCATCAGATGCATGTAGATTATTATTGGTTTGAATATACATCTGTGTGTAGCATATTTATGATTACAGGCCGATCCTCCTAATTAATATTAGCACCATATGATTGTTTGTATCAGATGGGGACTTTGCTGATATTGCACTGCATAGTGATGGATGTCATACTTCATATCCTTCAGGCAGAGAACAATGTGTTACTCATGAAATGTTGTGCCATTACAAGTAGCACTGACTGGGTTATATCTATTTGGTGGCCCTTATTTCTGGTTATTATAACAGTCATATGACTGCTTTGTTATATGTCTGCATCTGTTTCTTTTGTGCAGAGGCTTCACCAGAGATCAGATATCCCAAAAGTATGTCTGCCTCACTGACTCATGCAATGACTTGCTACCCCGCAGGCATGAGAGTCCAGACAGTTGTGTTACCATGAGGGAGCCAGATCATGTGGTCATTACTGCAGATGAGAGTTGTGCAAAGCAGTTCAAAAGTCATTTGACGCAATGCTGGCAAATGTCCCATGGAACTGGTATGAATAATGCTGATGATTGTGCAGGTACTGGAGGCATGATCCCCACTGAAAAACCTCAGTAAATTCTTCTGCTTCTTGACATCTAGAATAGTATTGCACCTGCATACATCTTCCTGAGGTGCCCACTGTTGCTTGCTTGCTTATGACCATCAGTTAGTAATCTACCCTTTTCAATTTGCCTTGTCCACACACATGTTCACAAAGGCTGTTAGGTTGTATTAGTTAATGGCTGCTTTTTAGATATGGCACTGTATGCCAGGAAATTACTATTGTATATTACTGTTATGTGCATTAAAACACTGAGATAACACTGTCTTCAGCATTTCTGTCTGCTCTGAGATGGTATATTTAGGTCATAGGATTGTGAGAAGCACAGCCAACACTTGGGGTGGAGTGGTAAAGCATCCCTTTCAAAGGCTTTATTAGTGATTTTTATAGTGCTCTGTTGTCGTCACATTTACAGGTGTCAGTCACATTAGAGTTGTATGTTTGTCAATGAAGATATTGTAGCTCTATCCTTCTCTCTCTCTCTATATATATATATATATATATATATATATATATAGAGAGAGAGAGAGAGTGAATCTAAAATTATCAAAAACTGTACAAATTAAAAGGTATACATTCAATTAGTTGAAAGTGATTTGTGCGAATGGCCATTTATCCGACTTTAATAAACAAAAGTGATAAGTTTGTATGTCCTTAAATGCTGAAAACAAATAGTGGAATGTTTAATTTGCTGTTTTTTCAACTATCACCAAAAAAACATGTTTTAGTGCATCTTCACCATGACAAAACTCCAGCTATGCACCCATAAGTAGTCTGTTGCTTCCGTGACTTGTTTCCCACGTGAATACAGTTTAGAAATAGTGACATCACCAGCGTGATCACACTCAGCATGTACATGTACCGGAATCCACAATGAGCTACCGTAGAACAGTGAACAAACTAAAATGAAGAATACTGTGTGACCAATTTGACAAATCTCCTGGGTGCAAATTCATTTCTCTTGCACAACAATCTCTCAAAAGCAGCTTCCTTATCCATCAAGCACTTTCGTTTAGGAGATGAAGGTAGGCATAGGAGATGTCTACTTCTAAGGTCCTCAACATAGGTTCATAGATTAGTACTAGGCTAACTACCCTTATGGGCCATTTCAAGCCTAGCCAATTACCCCATGTGAGAATCAAACTCTCTACCTTGTGTTTGTAAGGTAAACACCTTAACCATTATGCCATCCTGGTTTTGTTCCAGCTGTATTGCATGGAGGACCTCAAGCAAATACAGTGTTTTCTTGCCCATCAAGCTCCGTAGTCTCCTATGCCATCCCTCGACAGCTTTTTGACTACGAGGGTACCCCATTCCACATGTATCATGCTGATTCCAAAACGTACTATCAAACACAGGTGACAGTCTCTCTGATGTTGTACCATGCATACCATACCTCTGTGGCCTTCCATAAATGTATGTTTCCTTAAAAATGTGCAAAGTGAATTAGCATTTTCTAGCATGTCATTCTCAATATCTGCAAATGTATCAGCAATATCTGTAGGTGAAACAAACGCTAAGGCAGGTATTTCTTTACATAGTAAGGAGAACTCAACGTTACTGCAAAAGTCTGAAGCTAAGTGCAATCAATCTCTGTATGTTCCGCCAGATAATCTGACAAAAATGGAACCAACATCCCTTAGCAGCAGTAGTACTCAAGTGTTTCTTAGTGGAATTCACAGCCGCATGTTCAAAGTCAGTGAGAACCATGTTAGGCAATAGCTGTAACTCATGAAATGCGCACAATTCCAGTATCAGACTCCAAAACATATCGTAACATTCTTCACTTTTACTAGGTAAAATGTCATAAACTACTGATACAACCTTCCTAATTTTAGTACAGTCCAACGCACAATGAATGCTATATACCTGTTTGCATTCTGTGGTACTTATTGGAAATGTACCATCAGCAAGTAAATACTAAGAAGCACACAACATCCTTAAGTTATCAACAATTGTAATGACAGCTATACACTTGTTTTGCACCAAATCAGCACTATGTTTTATTATGAAGGAACCACTTTTTATAGGCAGCATGTCTGGTGTTAACTCTGATAGTGACCATATATATCCTTAAATTTTTCTGCTTTCACTTTGTACCTAAACCTACTAACAGTTTGCTTAAGTGCTGCTGTATTGGGTAATCCATTAATGAAGGAAGTGGCTAACACTTCAGAGACAATTTTGCAAGGGTCCTCAATGGAGTGTTCTGCACGCCGTTTCAAATGATCCCTTACTTTGAAAACCTCTCTTTGCAAAATATCTGGGGCATGATAGTGTGCATTGCTTTTCAATAACTTATACCCATCAGCATGACATTCAGTAACACATCGACCTTTGCATCTACTCTTATTCTTCCGTATGCAACACCAGTACTGTTTAAGCTGCACAGACTTTTCCAAATACAACTGCTAACCATCTACTACAAGTAATTCCTATCCTTTTTGTGTCCTTAACGTAGTATACACATTATTTATTGTGCCAGGAGCATATTCCTGAACACCAGCTTCATCTACCTGTAAATAATACATTAATAAGTACCAATAAACATCAGTGCACATTTTAAAGCATCCAGCAAATGCTTATGTCAGCTGTATTTACCTGCATGTTGTACTCAATTATGTCCAATACCACCGATAACCCACACTGAGAAGATGTGCTCTTGATTTATATTCCACTCTAAAAAAACTACCACTTTTACAGGTCCAGGGCACTTATGCACACTTGTCTGTATGTGAGATTCAGACTTTAGAGGGTAATTATGCGTTTTTAGTTATGCGACCTCCACTAATGACACAACTGTAACAGCATATTCTACTTTCCTTGATGTGGGATATGCGAATCACGCATGTGCGAAATACTAGTGTCATTCGCTGTTGTAAACATTAAGACATTATTTTTTCGAGTTTTGCACATTTTGAAAACATACGTTCAATTATGTAACGATCACACAATCCATCAACGACCAAATGAATGTATACCGATTAAAACTAATGTTTTTGCAGGTGGCAAACCCAACTACACCCCTCACCCCCCCACGAATAATATATGTTATCAACTCCAAGATCACATAACAGTGGGGTAAGGGCAAATTCCCTTACCCTACTGCAATGCAATCTCATGGAAAAAGCTGCTGGCAAAACCACCATTACCAAGAACATTCAGTCATATGAGTGTCTGCCTTTTTTTATATCACTATAAATTGTTAGCTCACATGAGTATTCACTCTTGCAGATTGTAGCCATATATATGGGTTTAATTCAAGTGCTAGAACTGTCAAAACTTCGAGCATTTGAAATACCATCTAAAGAATGTGAAAATTCTTAACAGCACTTTTATTTGCAACATCATGGTTCAGTGGGACAATGAATTTTCCCTTCCCCCACCGTAGTGCATTTTCAGTATTGGTATATGTAAGTAGCAGGCGAAATGAGGATGCGAGGTAGCTTGCCACTTGCAAAAAAAAAAAAAAAAAATAGGTTTCCTTTTTGCTTTTTTTTTCCTTTTTCTAATTTTTGTGAATCATACCATTTTTTGTTATCTAAGTTCGAGCATTTAACATAGTTTCATGCACACACACACACACACACACACACACACACACACACACATATATATATATATATATATATATATATATATATATATATATATATATATATATACAAACATTACTTACACACAGAGCATACAGGAGTCCTTGCCTCTGTGTGTAAGTATGTAAGTAATGTTTTAAGGTAAGTAAAGTGTTATTTTTTAACACTTTACACATTCAAGTTACTGAAAGCTCGAGCATATGGTCTCGACCACATGCAATTTGAGCTTTCAGTAATTTGAGCATGTAAAGTGCTCCTATATATATATATATATATATATATATATATATATATATATATGTTTGTGTGCGTGTGTCTGTGTGTGTATGTGCATATGTTTATGTATATATTACGATACACCTGTTTTATATATATATTTATATATATATATATATATGTATATGTGCAGTATGTATATATTATAGTACACCGGATTTCATCATACATGTATGCCAACCATATGTAGACATAATTGTTTTATTCCCAGTCATGCATTTGCTCATCACTGTGTAGTGAGGTAGTCTGGATGTATAGATGTGGCCACTTATGCAACTGGGGACTTTGAGGCCCTTCACACATGAGATTTGTACCATATATATGCATGGTTATTTGACAAATCCCTTCTTGGTCTGTTATGTATAGACTCTGGTTCACTTTACTTGCCCCCTACCCACCAGCATCCATACATTATTTGAACAGTTATCTTACTTTACCTTTCCATTGCTATTTGTCTAATAAATGTATTTTTTTCCTTGTTTGTTGCATCTGCCAGTCTGTGATACTTTACCTGCAGGTGTTTACAATTTCCTCTTTAGCTTATTTTTTTCTTTAAAAATGTAATTAAGACTGAGATATAATAAACTGCAAACTTAATTTCCTTAAAGCTTGTAAAGTGGCATATGCTCTTATGCCTAAAGTAGAGGTCACCATTGTCATCGTTGTCATCAACTCGTATTTTCCATTTTTTACCTGGGGTCAGGGTGTTTCATGAACAATAGTCAATGTGGCTATATCACCTAGAGAAAATGTTTACACCTGGAATTTTATTAAAACTGGAATGAAGTGAGTGGTCCAAACCTCCAGACACATACTGCCTATTTATAAAAAAAGAAAATGCGGCACATGTACATTTTTTATTTATTTTTTTATCTTTTTTGGCCAGATTAGTCCCACTAGGCTAGTATTTATATTACATGAGAAATTTGGCCAGATCATCAGGAATTTTCCCATAATTCTTTTCGATCGGTGGCATGGATTTTTTTACATCCACCTGAGCTGCCACCAGCTGAAGCATATATGTTGAGTTTTTAGTGACCAGAAACCCATTGTGGCATACTGTGCTATATTCAGTACCAAAGACAGCCTGCGTTTTAGCATCAACAGAGTATGAAGACATCACTAAAAAATGCTCTTGGCAATTGCTATATGCAGGTGATTGTTATAGTACAGACAACTTGTTTTCAAAGAAACATTTGTGCCAGCCATTTGCAAAAGGTAATGGACCAAGCTCTCCAGGGAATACTTATGGCATGGTGTTAATTTGATGATATCTTACAAAAGGAAAAGGTAATGAAGACCAGTTAACTAATCTTTGCAGGTTTCACAAATGTTAAAGGAGTAAAGACATTAAGCCAGGAGACACATACGTGAATTTTTCAAAGAAGAAATCAACCTTTGCTAGCATGTGTTTAACAAGAATGAACTCCATAAGTAAGCAGATATAACTGAGTTTCTACTAAATCCATCTAGACCTCAGAGCATGTTGCAAAGAATGTTTATGTCTCCACTCTGGAAAATGCCACAGAATGTGTTTATTTATACATCAATGGGCAGTTGTGTATAGGCCTTCAGGGTACACAAGAAGATGACTGTATAAAACAACATGCTTTTCCACTTCTTTTTATGTCTATCTTACCAGCATATGATGGTCTTCCTTGTGACGAAAGGAGGTACTGCTAGCACAGCTAGCTGAAATTTTGTTAATAATTATATGTCATTTGTGAATATCAAACGGATTTATACAAGAAGCTTGTGTTACAAATGTATTAGAACTGTGGGTCATAAAAGATTCTTGTGTTACAAATGTATTAGAACTGTAAGTCATGTGTATATCAAACTGATTTGTACAGATAGTTGTGTTGAAAAGGTATGTGTGAAGTGCTTGTGTTTGAAATGTATCCATAATGTGCCTTACTGGAGAGAACAGAAATGTACATGCACTTTTGTAACAGTTTAAAAGATATGTTTTAACAAAGGAAACTGCAGGGTTAACCTCAGCCCAGCAAACTTTAGAAAAATATCTGAAATTAAATCACTTTATAGACTAGGCCATAAAGATGCTATCTCACAGATTTCAAGGCATCCAGAGACACAAAGTCTGCAATAGGAAGCTTTCTATATTGTCTTTGGGGTGAATTAATTACTACCCTGGAAGTGTGGAAGAATGCAATTGTTTTATGACTTCCAGCACCTGCCAAAGATCTGAGCAAAAGTCCTTGTGTGTGTATTTTTACAGGTAGGTGCTAAGTCCTGCCAGCTGCCAGCAATGGGGGTTTTGCCTGGGAACTAGAAGTCAGATGACAAGAAGTGATGTCATTCTGCAAGCTATCCCAGCAGTAATATTTTAGTTATTATTTTGAGAAGTTTCTTAGTGGGATAGAGCATTCTGTATTCTGTCTTGGACCCGTCAAGAAGAAGAACCATTCACCACATCATCTGCCTTGCTCTATTAAGTAAGTTATTAGGAAATACTGATTCTCTTAGATTCAGTCAGGAATATAGTGAAGCTCGGTTTAGATATTGTTGTTCTTTATTTGTATGAGATGGTTCTTCAATGTTATTTTAAATATTTCCTGTGATTTGAACTCTGATGTCACTGTAAATACATATTTAGTATTGTCTTGTACTTTTATTATTTATTATTAAATATATTTAAACATTTCATTGTGGCTGATCTTTGTAGAAATATTTAAGTTTTGAGAGCATTTGCATATTTTTTTAGTAACACTGTATAGTCCACTCCTAATAGCCTTGCTCTTGATCAAACTACCATTTGTATTAGTATTAATATGACACAGTAAAATTGGCCAAAAATAGCTGGTGAGGGGTTCTGCTGGCAGTGGCCTGGCCAAACGGGGGCATAACTAGTAAACCTGTACCAGCCTTTCCCAGGTGTGTGTGTGTGTGTGTGTGTGTGTGTGTGTGTGTGTGTGTGTGTGTGTGTGTGTGTGTGTGTGTAAATCAAATCTTAAAGAGTCTGTGTGTCAGCTACTTGGTCATTGACATGAAGCACTGGTTAGACAGAGAGAGTGTTGGGGGACTTGGCTTGGAACCCTGGCTAAGGTCTAAATTCTATAGCTGTGCCAGTGTGGAGTCTTATTGAGGGATCTGAGGAAAGAGAAAGGAACCAGCCCTGGACTGACTTTAGTCTCTGTGTGCTCTTAAAGGAAATTGCACTTGATGCAGAGAGCTGCATCTGGAAATATTGTGTGTGTACCTGTTATCTTCCCAGTGAATGTCCCCCCACAAGTGCCAGTGGTGAGGATTGAGGCTCCTTGGTTACTGGCCCAGAGGTGGGATATCCACATCACATGTTGGTTGGCAGTGGTAGGTCATCACATTCCTTATGGAACTGGTATCCCTTACTAGATAAGAAATTAACAATATTTGTTATGGCGTAAAGCAAAGATCAGGGAACACTTTGTTGATTACCACAAATATCAATGCTGTAATGCTAATAGATGGAAGGTAACAACTCCTGATATGGTTGCATCAGTTTATTTAATTGCATATTGTTGCTGTAAATTAGAAGATTATTTTGATATATAGGTTTCCTACTTCCTGTTAACAAATGGACATGATATTCATAACAGTCTTGTTGCTACCTCTTAACAAATGTATGTTTTAATAATTTCTGAAAATGTTATGCTTGTTAATGCCTAACTATGAAGACTGAATAGCTGAAAACCTTCTGTAGGTTGTTGTCTAATTTTTTTGTGCATATTTAACTGTGTATTTAAACCTATGTCATGGCTGTAGACAAACTCAGGACCAGCTCACCTACCAAGCTAACAGATAATTAATAAATAAAATAATTCATTTAAAATAGGCCTATGACAGAAATACAAATCATGCTCCCCCTTTATTAATGTAATCAGCTCAGCGGTTGCTGTTCTTTGGAGGAAAGAGAATTTCTTCCCATGAAGAATAACCTTACTTCTCCCAATATTTACACTCTTTCCCATTTATCTGTCTGACAGCTGTCCTTGCACAATCATTCATTAGACTGATACTGTTTGTCTGAGGAAATAACTTTTGTGATTATGCATGGTAAGTTTTGCTGCACTAGTATCATTTTTTAGACTGAGAATGTTTTCTAGCTTGGCCATAATATTATGAACAAGAGTTGAACTGCAGCTTATGTTGACGTTAGTTAGATCTGAGTAACTGAAGTTCAAAAAAACAATGCAATGGAAACAAGGTCATTAAACCCTACTGAACCCCTCAGGCATTTCTCCAGGGACAGCATAGTGATGCCCATAAGCATCTAATATTGCCTTGCCGTATTTATATTAATAATTGCTAAACAGTGCTACATATAAATTATTGAAATATTTAATCCTAAAGTCTACATCATAGATAGCACATCTGCATTGATACTTCATCTTTATCTAGTATTGCTAAAGAGATGTTAAATGCTGCTTGTACACTATTTATTATGTTATAATTTTGGTAGTTGTCTAAACATCTCAGCAGCTTAGCAGCACTAACAGAACTGCTTATCCTCTCCTGATAGCTCACAGATGGATGAACAGAATGTTGCTGACATAGTGCATGCAGCTTGAATGATTACTGAAATATTGCAAGTTGCTTACAAAAATTATTATTTACTATGTTCATTGTGATTTATAAAATCCATTTAATAACTAGTATATAATGAATTCTGCCTTTGTAAAGATTAGTTTTGTGCTGAATAGTATGAAATGGGTTAATGCCACTAGCACCAGATGGTTTAAAACATAATATCTCCTGAGTACAGGCAACCATGTTTTCAAACATAGCACAGGATATGATTTCTTAAGACAAGATTGATGTATGTCTCCTAACTGACTTCAGTGTGAAAAGTGTCAGTTTGTATCATTTTTGAAGACACCTGAAAAAAACAGGCATGCTGCAACGTCTCTGAAAAATGTTCTAAGAAACATTGACGTTTACAATACTGACAAGCTGAAACACTGAAAAATCATGCCAAAAATACAGAAGAGTGAAAAAATTAATTCAAGCACTTTTTTGTAGGGGAAAGCCCCCCTGCACCCCCCCCCCCCCCCAACCTCAGACTTATATAAACCAACCTTACGGTCACACCAACTCAAAGAAGGGAGAAATCTTCTAAACAACTGAATTGTTGTGAGTGCTGGTGGTGCACATTTAGTGCATCGGCACATGATTTCCCAAGGGAAACAGAGATCAAAGTTTGTTTTTTTTCAATGTTTTTTTCTTCAGGCTACTGATGCATTGGGAAACTGAGTTTAGAGTAGCTGTGAAAAAATGTAACAAACTGGAAAAGTTATGAAATTGCACGTTTGCCAGATGAAATAACAGTATCATCGAAGTGAAGAAATTATCCTTCTGTAGACAATGTGACAAATCTCACGAACTGGCAAAGATATAATACTGAACATTTACCAGTTGATCTGCAGTATTATGACTTTCTCAACTTTAACCATTTTTCCTGCAGTAGTTCAACATATATTTTATGATGTTGCCTCATAAAGGCAGGAAACATAAATCTTAATATCTATAGCAGATGGGAAGTTCATACTGAGAGAATGGCATCTCCTTTTACAGTTGAAAAATCATGTTTTGGACTCTAGTTAAAAATATGCAATAGTCATGTCTATAATAAACTGAGATTATTAAATTTCTACATTGAATACTTGGGGTGAAAATATTGCAAAATGCCAAAATGATAAGGCTGCACTTGTCAGATTAAATGTTTGGGCATGTAATTTGGCACTTTTGGTACACATTTTCTTTATGTTCATCTCATGTTCATGCCTCATGAATTGGGATATTATCTTTCTAAATGTTTACCTGGATTGAAATTTTGAGCAGCAGCTGTAAACTAAATTTGCTGGGTAAAAGTATACTGTGACAGTGCATGCAGATCCCATAACAGAGATCTAGAGCCAAAATATGAAGACCTGCCAAATGGAGGCCACTTGATAAGATGTTTGTTAAATAATATTAAGTAGAATCTACTAACCACTGAAATGCATTGTTAGTGTCTGCCTTAGTTCGCAGTCAGCTCCTAAGAAGGGAAGAATTGTCATCCACTTTGGAGAGGACAGTTATGCAGTTTATTACACTAAGTATGAACAGGAGAGAAGTCTGCATGTATACACACTATGAAAACACTTGGGGAAAAACATCAGGACAAATGTGATCTCTGCTCAAATGCTGGACCTCTAAATCATCAAATATGTAGATAAGACAATAAGAAAATCACTCTATGGAGTCTAACTTATAGGTAAGGGCATGGCATCCAGGTCCAGTACCACTCTACTCAGCCCTTATAAGACCTATCATTGAATACAGTGCCCCCCTTGGTAAGTATCTAACCAGACACTTACAGCAGTTGGAATGTCCACAAAAGTTTCTCACCAGGAGAATTCAGGGCATGAATACCATGTCCTTCACTGACTGCCTAAATACTCTGTCTCTTTATTCAGTCTCCTACAGGCTGCTGAGAGGGGATCATTACCTGGCTTACAGGGCTTCCTCAGAACAAGCCCTGATGGATTTGTTGCACATGCACAAACACCAGAAATGCTAGATCCAGGGATCTGCACTTCACTTGTGACATAAACTGAATGTGCTGGAATGACAGATATGTGTCCCAAAGGACCCTCGCACTATGGAATAGACTTCCCATCCATGTAAAACAGAGTTATGCCCTGACCCTATTCAAACAAAACCTTGGCAGTTGAATGGGAAATCATAAATTTACCCCCGGTCAAGCCTCCATGTTCCTTATGAAGAAAGACTGTCCATAAGAAAAGTATTATCCTAACTCCCTCCTACAAATCCTTAGCTACCTGCCTCCTAACATGTCCCCCATATGGTACTTAGGATCCAAATTTTTTGGGGTGCATAGCTAGACTTGTAAGGGCCCTAGTGGTTGCTAGCCTAGTAACAACTTATGAAACTATATACATCTCTTCCTGATCCCACATACCACACCCCTTTTTTAAGTAACTCACTGGCCTTAATTTTTGCCAAAGTTCTAAGACGTCCATTCTACTTACCAGCAACTTTTCAATAAAAAAAAATACTTCCTCACATCCAGCCTAAAGCTACTGTCCTGACAGGGTACCAGTTTGAAATGTGTGAGTGGTGAGTTCTGGAGTGTGGAGACTGAATAACCGAAAATCTAGACTTGTATATACAAAGTCTAAGATTGTCATTTCTCAGAATATTCCCCTTTTTTCCAAGGTATGATGATTTCAGAATAGGTTCAGGGGTGTGGAGCCTTACCCCCCATATGCAGGTATGCAGGGGGTTTGCTCCCTTACAGAAAATAAGTGTAAAAAGCAACATTCGATATTCACTGTTTTCCTGTATTTTCTGCATTTCAGAATTTGGCATTGCAATAAGGAGCTGCCCTGGCATTGTATACTATATGCCCTTCTTCTGCTTTTCCTCCTTCATTAAATTTCCTCCCATGCCAAGTTTACTACTTTAGACAACATGTTCCATCACTTTTTCCCTTCTAAATTCAATTGGCTATAACCATTCTTCAATCCGTTTTCAAAAGCTTATATTCCAGCCTCTTAATCATCACTGTTTCCCTTCTCTACATCAAATGAATATCTTTCTCTTTTCTCAAGAACTGCACATAGTACATCAGCTTTGGTCTAAGCATTACCATGGTAAATGTGCTAGTGGTGCTACAGTAGCATTGTTGCCCCACAGTAAGACGCTGTCCGGTTCGATCTCAGCTAGAGTGTCTTCTACGTGGAGACATGCATGAATGGGCGCACCTTCGTTGAAGGTTGGTTATCAGGGCTGGTAACTCAGCACGTAAAAATCAACTACCAATTATTAGCGGACCGGAGTTCCACTGTGGTGACCCCTAACCGGGAAAAGCCGAAAGACACAATAACTTCCTTATTTCAATAACTGCATCACTGGTCTATAAAATCAAATGTAGTAAAAGATTGACTGACCCTGAAAGAGGTAATGAAGTGCTTTTTTTAATGGTTGATTTTTACTTGAGTTGGTGGCAGGTTTCTTTATTTCAGAATCGGATACAAACATACTACGCAGTGACTACTCTTGAAGACATGAACATTGCAAACTGAGTACTGCAGAGGGCACTGCTGCATGCTGTGTTGCTGGCAGCTGCAGATTTACAGTGAGTAGACAATGAGATGGGAGATGTAAATTTTTAGTGCAAAATATTACAAGGCATGTGTTTCTTTATGTCCAAGTTTAGCCAATGGTAGAATGTGAGTTCACTAATTCTACTGTAGATATGGTGGTATAATCCTGAGGTCTGGACACACATAGGGTCACTAAGGCATGGTAGGAATGGAGAATGGGTGCAGAAACATAGTGGTTGCAGTTTGAGTTGTTTTATAAAGAGGCCACACTTGTAATTATAAACAGCATCATTTTCATTATTTGAAGGAACACTTACTGGCTTTGCAACATTCACCATCTCTGTATGGAGATGTGAGGCGAACCTCAGTATTAGACATACATGTAGGTCACTATGGTATGTGGAGGAGAGTGCTTGGTGTGGAAAGAATAGGTAAATGGAGAAATAAACAGGGTTTTACTAACAGGAAATGAGACTGACAGATTGAACAGCTGTCATTCTTATTGATGGACAGTGTGTGAGTTTTGATGTTGACAGATGACTTTGAGTTCTGCTTGTAAATAGAGCTATGCATTTAAAAGAAAGATACTGCCGCTGCATTTCTGTACTATAGTCATTTCAGGTGTATAAAATGCCATGTCAAATATACAGTTGACTCCCTGAGACAGCTGTGGCTCACCTGATACTATGACATACTGATAGAATAAGCAAAACAGTCCATTCCCTTACCACAGCAAAGTTTCTGCAAGCTATCACAAGAAATACATGCATACCTTAAAAATCAGCTTCCCCAGATCCATCAGAAAGCATTGTTCATACTTAATGTTTTACTTAAAGCAGATTTACAGCAGCATTCAGATTTGCATTTGTCTGGTTCTTCAGAAGTTAAATTCACTGCCGATAAATGAAGCTGAGATTGAAAGTAACTTGGCATGCACTGTGCATTAAATAGACTGTAGGGCTTACTAGCATTTCTGTCTAGGTGAGGACCATGGGCTAATATCTATGTTTTAATTCACTCTGTTTGATTGTATTAAATAACTGCAAATCCCAGCAGTGAGATTGCTCCTCAGGCTAAAAGTCTGAGTTTCAAAAACTTTTCATGATAAAACTGTATTCTTTTTATGGTAATACGTAAAATCCAAGGAGTCTTTGCTGCCAAATTAGTATTTTTCCTTTGAGATTCTAAAATAGTTTTAACCTTTGTAATAATCTGAATGCAGGTTTAGAAATTGGAAGGTGACAAGTTAATTGTATTCAGGAGTAGTTAGAAGTGTGCAATGTCTTCATTTTAGAGACACATAATGCACACCGCTAAATAAGCATTACACAGCTGCATCTTAAGGAAAGATAAAGTGATTTTACATTATTTTGTTTTTGTTGACAGATTAATGGTATAATATTGTCCTTTTATTTTCAGTTGCAGAAAACAGCATTGTGCCATTTCACCCACAATACAGTTTGTTTTTATAGGTCTTGCAAACAAGATTGATAGGTCAAGACATCTGCAATGAAATTTAAAGGGCTTTCAATCCCACCCCCTCACCTCAATAGCTCATGAATCACTACTTCTGATTAGCGGAAGATAATTTAAACACATCATCTTCATCAGCTGTCATATTCCTGATACTTAAAAAATGTCTTCGGGATTAATATTTAGTAGGCAAGATGACACATAGTAAGATACCCAGAATTTTGCAGCTTTTGCTGTATCCAGGAGCCAATCAGAACTATGGCTTATTAAAGTCCTTTCTTCCACTGCATGCTTCTGCTGCTCAACTTCTGGTCTCTACTAAGACATTTGTCAACTAGCTCAATGTGTATAAGCACGTAAGCACATAATCTTCTGCAGAGGCATGAGATGTAGCCTTCATACACTCAGTCCTCCATGGTCTCCTGCCTCCTGTGTTGCTGGCATCACAGGTGGGTCCTGTCCAGCACCATTTGTCAGGCTAGACAGCATGCATTAATCAAAAAGAGAATGCAACCAGCACAGCCCATCTTATAATGCCACAATCATGTCACTGAGTGATGTTTCAGAAACAGTCCAGTGATATGAACACAGCCCTTTCAAACAGTCAGCGATGCCTATCTGTATATTGGTCTGTGACAGTGTGAAGAGCGAATGCAGACCACCTACTAATTTCATTCATTTCATCCAGTATGTAGGACCTCAGGAAGTAGTAGTGGGGGTGAGTTCTGATTATGATCTGTTTTGAAGGCTGAGGACCATGAAAGTATTATAGTAGCATTTTTGCGACTTGCATAATGGCACCTAGAGAAACACAGTTTGTCATACATGTACTGGGAAAAAAGACTGATCAATGGGGAGAGAAGAGAACCAGTGTGGTGGAAAGTATATTCACAATGATTGTGAATGAAACACGACACTACCATTAATACCTGCAGAGCTACTGTCTTTGTCTGGATATTTCTGGACGGAAGAGTACCTGTCATCTTGTGTATATCTACCAACTGCCTTTGTAGTTCAGACTGTACCATTGTAAAGTGCCTTAGTCCTTATATTCATGGACAGATTGTAGTCAGCTGTGTCTGTCCAGTTACAAATGCTTCACAAACAGCATGACATCCTTTGCATAGTGGAAATCAGATTTTCAGTAGTACAAAATTATTTTTTCTAGAGCAATCCCTCCATAAATCTGACCCCTATATAAAAATGTGTACTTAATTTGACAAAAAGCTTTCAACAGTCATGTGAACATATACTCATGCAAACCATAGCAGTAGCATGTCTTGTAATGGTTAGTCTTGTGATATCTACAGAGAGTATTCATTTTAGCTCCTGTTAGCTTTGATTTGAGTAGCACCCTGTCATCCAAGGGGTACCCAGGGATTGGAAAAGATGACTAATTATCTCCCCTTATAGTTGGGGGTAGTCCATGTTACCTCAGATATTGCTAGAGGGAACAAGGTAACATAACAGAATTTGATGTAGAAAGTGGCTGCTACATGAGATACCTCACAATAAAAAAAAACTAGAACAGTAACTAATGCAATAAATTCATAGAAAATAAAAAAGTAAAATACTTTATTAACCAGAAAAAATATATGTCAGACTGGACCTTTCTTGAGTTTATATATTTATAAGGCCAAATGTATCCATATTTGTAGTATTTAAAATCAAAATATTGTTATCTTAATTATTTTTTGTTTCAGTTTCAGTTTAGTCAAAATGTTAAACCTATTATTAATGCCAGAAGATCTGTAAGCCTAAAATCTCTCTTATCACAATGAGTCTAAATTAAGCAGGACCAACGGCACCACCTAATGTATTAAAAGCAAATAATTCTTAACAGCTGAGATTTAGAACTTTGCCATGTGTTTTTATGACTACCATGAAAAATGTAATTTGCCAATTCATTTTCAGCATTTTTATTCCTGATTTCTATCTACCATGTTCTTACATTCTACTCCTAAAAGCCTCTTACATTTCTTCAAGCATCTTAACTGCAGAACATAAAATACTGAGTTCCTCATGTCTCGTTCAGTGGAAGAAGGTACCTAGTATGTTTTAGAAAATGATGGACACGTACAGCTACATTCCAGTTTAAAACCTTAGAGAGAGCTTTCAGTGTTCATCTTTGACAAGATCATTAGATCCTTTCAGTTCTCTCTTTGAGAATGGGTACTTTTAGTTTGCTCCCCTTATGGTTGGTTGCAGCAAGATAGTCATATTTGGGTTTTTTTTCTAGTTAGTTGTTTAATTTATATTCTTTATAGGTAGCAGCTTTGGGAAGGTATGATACTCTAATTCCATGTTAGTACTTATTAAATTATAATGATAGCAAAGAAAATTTTGATTCACCCCTGCAGCAGAAAACATTTCTGGGGCTCTTTTGGTAGTACTTCTTGAAGTAGTCTTGGTCACTCTCTTTGTTCAAATTAGGTTTATCCTGCTTTGACAGCATGTATTTTAATCATATGACTACATATATATTTGCTGACCTCATGAGATCCAAGCATAGTGAAGGTTGTAAAGCCAAAATAGAAGAAGCTTTAAGATGATATCTTTATTAAGATTAGCAGAAGCATTTCGGAAGAAAGTGGGAATGGAAAGCAACCAGAAGTAAACATGCATCAGACAGCAACTGAAATTCCCAAGAAGCAACAACAACAAAAAAAGATTATAAAGAAAAGGACCAGAAGAAAAGAAAAGAAAATTGGAAAATCTACAAATATAGTGATAAATGTAGAAAACTCCGAGAACAACCACATGTTGACCAAGATCTGATGTAATAACGACTAAGAATTAAATTAAAACCAAAAGATAAAAGCCTAGTAACAGCCATTCAAACAGTAGGCTACCTACATGCTGGTTTACAACTTCTATTGAAAAAGTGAAAGAAAAAGACTAGAAACAGTTGCACATTTCATTGCTGGGTGTGGTACACTCATGGCAGCATTCCTATATTCTGAAAAGCACAATATTGTGGCAAGACTGCTGCACAGAGGATTGTGTCAACACATCAAAGGTAGAAGCAATACTAATATAATAATTTTTAAACAGGTTTTGATGAAATATTTTCTTTTTTTTAACACCTTTATTAAATTACCACTTAGGATGTGGGCAAACGTACATTAACAGAAAAGAAAGCAAACCATATTAACTTTTTTCCCATTTACACACATTATACATCCCATATATTTTCTTTCCTTGTAACTACAATCACGCCAACATTACATAAATTGTTGAATTCCTGCCTTCCTTTAAACCTCACTCCTCCTCCTAATGAAAATTATTCTGCATGCATTGTTCCCATAGTTTCCATTTATTTCTATGTAATATGATCCTTCCCTTGTATAAATATCCCTCTTTCAGTTCTTTAATACTTCAAATATAATTGGTTTAGACTTTGATTTCCATGTTCTAGTAATTGCTTTTTTGGCAGCCAATACAATTAAACTTAACAAGGCTTTACTATGTCTAGGAAATTCAGATCCTGTGTCCTATCTCAGAAGAATCATTTCCTTAGGAAAAGCCGTTTGTTCACACAACGGAATTGTTAAAATTTGCCAACTCATTGCACTCCCAAAACATATGTTCCCAGTTACTTCTTTCTTCTCCATCACATGTCCAACATTTGTTATCTACCTGAGGAAAACAATTCTTTGACATCTGCTTGGGGTATAAAATATGTATGCAAACATTTCCAGGCAAAAATCCTAAATGTTCTGGACATTGTTGCATACTTGGCAGCCATACATATGTCCTCTCATTGTCACTTGTAGATAGCTTTTCCAGTCTGTCTTCCCAAACTTTTCAAACCTCCCCTGATTGATTCTTATAGTTATCCTACAATATGTGATAAACCCTACTAATTATACCTTTTCTAACAGCACTTTCTGTTCTAGAGTCAACCAAAAACTGTAACAAAGCAGGTCTTTCATTTCTGATTCCTCTATCCCTTTCACTTTGTCTGTACTCTGATATCAAGCCCTGGTAGGGAAGGCAGTATCTACCCTCCAGTCGAAACGTCTTCTTAGCCTCATCCCACTCTATTACCATTTCCTTTCTAGTTATTTGCTAGCAATATTTTGGTTCCTTTCCCAGTTTTCTCCAGTAAATTCCAGCACTGTTGATTATTTTCTGTACTCCTACTTGCAGTCATCCCTATTGGTAAAAATCTCCATTCTCCATTCTCATGTTGGCTTAGTTCTTAGAATACTTTCTGCTACTTTATGAATATAATATTCTGTATGTTTTTTATTTTCTTAAGGATCTGCATCCAAAATTCCACTTTCTATAACTTGAACGTCCCCCTTACTTCATCATCATCCCTTCACATTTTCAATTATAACCTTCTGCTTGTGTTATATCAGTATTAACTGTGTAGCTCTAAAATATCCCTTCAACTCAGGTAATCCTAAACTACCTTGTTCTACTGGAAGGATTAACTTATCTCACTTAACTCACTTAATGCTTGTTTCTTTACCATCTTTAGGTAATACAGTCACTTCATCTTTCCTCTAAAAATGTTGGCGCTTCCCTTCATTCTAAAATACTGTTCAATAAAATCTTCCAAATCTTTATCACTTTCTTCCCTCCTAACTTCCAAACTTTCACATCTTTACTACCTTCTTCCCTTGTAACTTCTAACCTTCCACAGGAATATCATCTGCTCTTACAGACTTTGCTGAATACAGATTATGCATTACTGCTTTTATCTCATCTCCTCGTATTTTAACTGTTAATTGTTAAGCCTCATCTAACTCTAACCTTGGCATAATTACATCTTCCATAAATATTTCCATTTGTGTTCTTTCTTTATTTCCACATTTCTCTGCTTTATACTAATATTCATAAAATTTCCAAACTATCTCTAATATCCCTACAGGATCTCTGGTCATTTTTCTTGTTATAGGCTCCCTACATCTGGCAACATCCCTTTCTACTTTCTGTTGCCTAAGATGTTGTGCTAAAAGTTTTTGTGGTCTGGAGTTCTTATCAAAAATAGTTGCTTTCTAAACTCATGCATATTATCCAGATACTCCCTTATTTTTTTTTGTTTAGCATGCCTGTTCTGTGAAATTCCCTTATTATGCAGTATTTTAACCTTTGTCATCCCCTCTAAGTAATTCCTGTTACCTATTTCTCTTTAATTTCTATCCTATTCTTATACTCCATTTCCATTCTATCCCATTCTCTAGCTATCCCTTCTAAAGAAATGTTTACTTTCCCTAATAACTCTCAAATCATTTCCACTACTCATTTCTTAAATTCCTCTCAGTTAAAAAGGGAGGTGAATGCATGCCAGTGCCGCATATTTACTTCAGTACCTTGCATTTGTATCTTGGTTTTTATTAATGCATGATCGAAAATTGTTATTGGATGTGTGACAAAACTTAAAATTAAATGTAATTTCTATCTAGTCCAGCACAGTTATTGTACCTTTTCTGAGTTCCTACTACTGAATTCACATCTTTCATACCAAATATTTTCATACGTTTCTTCAGAAATTTACCCACCTTTGTTATATTTTCCCTTCTAAGTACCCCAAGGGGTCTACTTCAGAAGACTGAAAAAACAAAAGACTGAATCCCTAAAGACTGAAAATTCAAAATACTGAATGATGGAATGTGCCCATTCTCCACTGTTGTGCAATCTTGGAGTTGGTATATATAGTTGGGGGGGGGGTATGGGGCCACAGCCCACCACATGAGGGGTGCAGGAGGCTTGCCCCCTGCATTAAAATGTGTTCAGTATTTTGAATTTTCAGTCTTTTGGGATTCGGTCTTTTGGTTTGTCAGTCTTCTGAAGTAGAACCACCTCAAGACATCCTCACTATTACAAACTGAGTTCTATTCCCCACCTATATGCAATAATCCCTGCTAAAAGCTGATACTTTCTCCCAGATTTTTCTTAAGTTCCGAACTAGTAGTTTTTGGTGGAATATAAATACATGCCAGCATAATCCTCCTCCCTTGCCAATAGCCCCTTACTACCACAAATCTACAATTATTGCCTTTTTTCCTCTATTGGACATTCTCTAGCTATCAGTATAATTACTTCCCTTTTCTTTTTTCCCCTGATATTCCACTGAATATCCATACTGAAATCCTTTCTTTGTAAAATTTGCACGCTCATTTCCCTCTTAATTTTCATTGCTATTTGCACTCTGCATTTCTTATATAATTCAGTAGTCTTTCCTTTTTGTCTATACCTGTAAGATCATTTATATTCCAAGATAATATGTACAGCATAGACATTATGATACAAATATGTTGTTTCCTCCTACTTTACATGTCCATTTTTTGAATGTGCATTCCCAATTTTTATGTTGCATGCACACACTAATGTTTTTTACACAATTGTTTTTTCTCATCTCCATTTGAACCTATGTCAGATTTTTCAAAACTTTTTGTTTTAATGACACCCCCAACTAAAAACTAAATACAGTTTCAAAAAAGCACCTCCTTTCAACTTAAAACAAACACATAAAGCTATGTACATCTTCACAAAATGAAGTTTAACCCCCCAAATGAGAACAATTTGCCTTAAACTGACAGCTGCACCAAAGGAATTATCTAACCTAAAATTAAGTTACCCATGCTTGAGTTCTATTCCCCACCTATATGCAATAATCACTGCTAAAAGCTGATACTTTCTCCCAAAATTTTCTTAAGCTCCAAACTAGTAGTTTTTGGTGGAATATAAATACATGCCAGCATAATCCTCCTCACTTGCCAATAGCACCTTACTACCACAAATCTACAATTATTGCCTTTTTTCCTCTGCTATTTCTATTGGACGCTCTCTAGCAATCAGTATAATTACTTCCCTTTTCTTTTTTCCCCTGATATTCTACTGAATATCCATACTGAAATCCTTTTTGTAAAATTTGCACGCTCATTTCCCTCTTAATTTTCATTGCTATTTGCACTCTGTATTTCTTATATAATTCAGTAGTCTTTCCTTTTTGTCTATACCTGTAAGATCATTTATATTCCAAGATAATATGTACAGCATAGACATTATGATACAAATCTGTTGTTTCCTCCTACTTTACATGTCCATTTTTTGAATGTGCATTCTCAAATTTTATGTTGCATGCACACACTAATGTTTTTTACACAATTGTTTCTTCTCATAACCATTTGAACCTATGTCAGATTTTTCACAACTTTTTGTTTTAATGACACCCCCCCCAACTAAAAACTAAATACAGTTTCAAAAAAGCACCTCCTTTCAACTTAGAACAAACACATAAAACTATGTACATCTTCAAAAAATGAAGTTTAACCCTCCAAATGAGAACAATTTGCCTTAAACTGACAGCTGCACCAAAGGAATTATCTAACCTAAAATTAAGTTACCCATGATAAAGCACATGCTACAGCCTCTGTTCCAACTTATACTGATTGATGTCTTTTCTTTTCTTTTCTTATTTCTGTTCCCCTCCCAAATGTGAAAAATAGTGTGAATTCTTTCAGAAGACATCAGCTTTTAGTCCTAAGAAAAAGTACACTGGATGTCTAAATAAAACTAAATTGTAAACCATTCTATTAAATACATTAAAGTATTAATGCTGCTAGAGAGGCTGCTGTCTCTTATTCACTTCCCATAATTTCAGACTTTATTTTTCACTGACCGGCTTGACATTGTACATTTAAACTTTGTGTTTCTCTCAACAAAGAATGCCCACAACTCTCAAGATTAACTGGTTGCACCTGCAGACAGGGTTTCTCCATGTAAAAGTAGCCAGCAATGAATCTTGATAAATTTCACTCAGAACAGAATGTACAGCTGCCTTCAGCTGCAGACTTCTTGACTCCTACTGAACACTTGCTAGTGAAAAAAAAACAGCAAATATAATTCCAGATGTAAGAAATTTTGGCATTTTCATGGCTTTCATTTTTTTCTTATTTTGCATGTCTACTTGCTTACCAGATAGACATGCGAATAGCTTAAGCCAAATGCATTAATCTAGACATTTACTCTTGTAAAAATAAGAGACAATAATATAATCAGTGCACTTTTACACTCCACCCAGCAATCCAGGATCACAGCATATTAACATTAAACTTGTTTTTGTCCAGCATTTCTTCTCTTGTTATACTGTAAAGCCTATATTTCGTACAACTGAAAAAGTACTTGTTTACTTTAATATTTTAACACAGTCACTCGAGACTCCCCTCCCATTTAAAATATTCTTGATTACACACTAAACAAAACTGCTTTACTATTAGCATTCAGTTTATAACTTGAAATGTTTTATACAAACTCTAATAAAAACAAACATTGTTTTACTTACAGTTACCTTTTCCATTTTAGTGTCCTTCTAAACATTAATGGCACAAAGTGCAGTGTGTGCTTTACAGTCTACCCACAACAAACAAAACAAAGTCAACAATAGTCCAGTATTTCTCAGTCATTTTTTTTTTTTGTAAAGCAATATTTTGTAAATGTTATTGATGCTTTATACTGTTCAATTTATTCATTAATGTCAGTGTTAGTGGTCTACTTCCTGTTCATCTCTATTTCCCAACACTGGACTCTGGTTCAAGCCCAAGATACTCCTGATTCTTCTATTCAACTCCTTTGCTTTTTTCTCTTTTGCAAGCATTTTCCTTTGGAACATTGGAAAAGGTTTCATTGCAACATTTCTGTACGAGCTTTATTGTCAGAAGAATGAGAAGTAGATTTTCCTTCCATTTGCTAACTCTTTTTTTGTTGGATAAACTTTTCTCATTTCATCCTCAGCCTGTTCTGCATCAAAAATGCCTTTGATCCACCAGGAAAAAAAAATATTCTGAAGACAACTGTATACAGCAGCTCGAATCTCACACCTGTCTCTCAACATCCCTTATTGCTGGGATAGATTTTTTTCTGTTTTGTCTGGTGTTTGGTGAGTAATCATTTTCTGTACACTGTCTACAATGTTTAATATTTTTCCCTTCTGCCACAGTTTTTCAGGATCAGTTATTTCTGCTGGTATGATTGTATCTTTACTAATGCATGTCTTGGCTGCTTTCTCATGGCCAGGTTTTTAACGTACCCTTGATGTCCTTTTTCAATTAAAAAATCCTGATGTGGAATACCAGTCAAGTTGCTTATTTGTGCTTTCATAAAATTAATCAGGGGTGGCCCGTGCTATTGTACTGCAGCCCCCCCAGCTGTAAAACAAAGAAGAAAGACCCCAGCTGCAGAAGAAAGAAAAAAAACATTTAAAAAGGAGGACAAAAATCGCGAACCTTCGTGCATGCACACTTGCAGCATTTCCAACATCCAGACTGCAGCTGAACCAGTCTGGAGCATATGCAGAGCTCTGGACTGATTCAGCAGCAGTCTGGATTACAAACACAGCAGTCAAGAGCATCCCAGAAGTCTATGCAGCCTGGTACAACTGCATAGACTGAAAAGGGATTGGACTGCAATGTCCACAAACTAGCCTGTTCTCGCAGGAATGAAGGACATCACCATGGATCGGTGACATCCACAGGAGCTAACAGAAGGCCCTAGGAGTGTAGCAAGTGGAAATATGAAGCAATACAGCACAACGAAGGCCCTGGACCCGGGTAAGTGTGTGTGTGTGTGTGTGTGTGTGTGTGTGTGTGTGTGTGTGTGTGTGTGTGTGTGTGTGTGTGTGTGTGTGTGTGTATGTGTATATATTTATCTCTATTTTTTTTAATTAGAGTTAATATTATGTAGAAGTTGGATAGTACAGTTGTAGGATTCTAATATTTGTAAACTTGTTCCCAGTTTATAAGTTGTAGCTTTTATACCCATGCAGTTTTGCTTGCCTTAGTTATGGTGCATATTGGAGTGATCCTGGGTGCTTACTTTTTTTTCTCTCTAGAGATGATTCAACAGTGATTGCTTAGTATGAAATGGAATATCACTAGTGCAGATAATTTATCTGCAATCCTTGTGATGCCAGTTTCAAAGAGGGTACATTTACCTCTTGTGGGATATGGTCTACTACCTTCTCAGAAACAGTTGTGTTAGGTTGATTAATATTTCCCCTGGTATGTTGCTATGTTAAATAACTTTTGCAGTCAAGGCTTAAGCCACCCGCAATTACTGTTAAACACCTTTTGGTATGTGATCGCATGTGGTGTATGGTTTATTTCATTAGTCTGATTTTGTGGTGAGATATAGACTGATGCTGTGAAAGGCTTTGTTTTATCCCCATGCATTGCCTCTATTAGGGTCCACTTTGGACTGGAGTTAGAGGAAGTATTTGTGGCTGTTAGGGTGGCATTGAGTTGGCTTTCTTTTCTAGTGGTATTATGATCCATTATTCTATTTTTTCCCTGGACAGTTGTTGGTGTATATGTAATATCTCTTTATATGTCTGGTGACATCCAACTACCATTTTTTAGCCATAATTCTGCTAAGGTAATTATTTTGTCATTGTTGATTGAGAGCCATGAATCCAGTTGTTCCCATTTGTTATTCAAGGTTCTTGTATTCATTTGTGTATTGGTTTACCCTTTGTAGACTCAAAGTGGGACAGATGACATATAAGTAGTGGGAGGGGTTATTAACCTGTTAATACTCTTTTGGGTTACATTATGGGGTCTATAGTTTAGTTGTATGTCCCCTGCTTGATAGGAGTAGTAGGCGAAGGTAAATCGGTATAATCTTGTGTGTGTGTGTGTGTGTGTGTGTGTGTGTGTGTGTGTGTGTGTGTGTGTGTGTGTGTGTGTGTGTGTGTGTGTGTGTGTGTGTGTGTGTGTGTGTGTGTGTGTGTGTGTGTGTGTGTGTGTGTGTGTGTGTGTAATGCCCTAGTTGCTATATACTGGTGGCTAGACAGAACATATGGTGATGGGTATAGAATACCTCCGGCTTGAAGCCTGTACCTTGGTTGCAGGTGGCAAGGGCCTGAATTCCCTACCCACCACCATTTGTAAAACATTTGCAGATTATGCCTCATATTTGTTCTGTTCTGTTCCTCATTAAATCTGTGGTTTCTGTATTTTTGTTATCTTGCACCGGCTGTAGTACAGTGGTGCATTGGTAGCATTGTTGACTAACAGCTCCAGGATCTCTGGTTTGATTCTTGGCTGGGGTGCATTAGCTTTTGGTCCAAGTCAGACATTCCTGGTTAACAAATGTTAAATAAAAATAACAGGCATTTGAATTTCAGACTTCATATTCTTCAGAAAGTACACGGTAATACAAAACCCTTTATTCTAGCAATTTTCTAAGTTTATAACATGGGTATTCTAAATTTGTTCCTATTTTTGGGACTGTATTCCCCCATTATTGGCTTTGTCTGGGTTTTTTCTGCTAAGGTTGAGAGCTATGGTGAGAACTGAATTAACTGAATATGTTTGGGGGCTGTATTCCCCCATTACTGGCTTTGTCTATGTGTTTTTGCTAAGAGGTTGAGAGCTATGGTAAGAACTGAGTTCACTGAATATGTTTGGGGGCTGTATTCTCCTATTATTGGCTTTGTTCAGGTGTTTGTGCTAAGAGGTTGACAGCTATGGTGAGAACCAAATTCACTAAATGGCAGCCATTTAAGTTTCAGTCTTCCTCTCTTTCACAAAACAGATGATTTGGCATAGTGATATGTTGCTCTGACTGTTTTGCACAGGGTCCTGGGTTCAATACTTGGCAGTAAAATGTATAGTGGTAACACAGCATTTTATTCTAGCAAATTTCCAACATTATACAAGCAATGAAAAATAGTCACCATAAAACACTGTCAAAAATGGCAATGTCCAGCTAATACAATCCAAACGGATAAGCCGATACTTCTTGATACACACTCACTGCTCTTAATCACTGAAATATGGTCAAAGGCAAGACGCCTCGAGCACTCCTCCTCTGCAGGGAAGTATAAATGTCCAGTCACCAGAATAAATTCCACTTTACTGCTCCAACACAGGAAATTGCAGTCACCAAACTCCGGTTAGGTAAAAACACAGCTTTATTTACAAAAAAGTGAGCGCTTTCGCCGTTAGGCTTTTTCAAACTTTACAAAGCTACTACTGGTAAAAATCATTTAAATAATCCTTCCTGCTCGATGATAGGTAGGTTCATTATCAAAGCTTAAAGCGCCACTGACAAACATACAACAGATTTATTCCACAGCAACTACATGTACAGGTATATATAATATGTATATGCAGTACATGAATACTTTTTCTTAAAACAGTGTTTCATACTTTAAAACATGTACGATAGTACATACTATACAAATATAATAAAATTTGTTAAAACATAAGGACTACAAAAACATATACATATCCTTGTCTCTAAAATGTATATAAAAGACATGTATGCAGATACACTCAAATTTAATTTAGGTCTATAAATTCTTCTGCCCTTCAAGACTGATTTAATATGAACTTTATCATTAATACCAGGTGGGTCATCAGCTCTACATCTGATGATCCACCTGAGTTCACATTCAAGTGTCCTGTTGATTAGGTCACCTCCTCTATAACTAGGTACTAAATGTTGTATGACAGCAAAATTAAAACTATGGTCAGGACCCAATAACTTACAATGCTTGGCTAAAGCATTGAACTCTGACCCTTTCCTAATATGATAGTTGTGTTCCCTTATACGGTCTTTTAATACCCTGTTGGTTTTCCCTATATAAAATGAAGGGCATGCTACACACCTAGCTAAGTATACCACATTTTTGCTGTTACAATTTGTGTTGGTGTTAAAGTAATACGTATACCCAGTAACTGGATGTACAAATGTTTCTTCTTCATTAATAAAGTTACAGTGATTGCACGTACCACAGGGTATTGTGTTCTTATTCATTCCTAATATAGGTAGTTTATTCCGTCCTAACTTCGGTTTACACAGTAATCTCTTTAAGTTAGGTTTATTCCTGAAGGTGATCCTAGGTCTCGGTCCCACTATCCTAGCAATCTCACTGTCAGACAGCAGGATGTCCCAACTCTTACCAAACATAGCTCTAACCTCCTTTGTGTCTCTAGTATACGACATAATAGGCCTAACTTCCATCATTTTAGGTTCTGAGGTTTCTTCGATGTAACCAGTATTGTCAGAAAAGTATGGTCTAGCCTTAGTTGTCCGTAACTGATTAACTTCCGCTATAACCTTTTCTATTAACTCTCGATCATACCCCCTTTCCACAAACCTTTTCCTTAATTCTTCTATTTCTTTATAATAATATTCATCCATAGGGTTATACCTGGATGCTCTTATGAATTGACCTTTTAGTATGTTATAAAAAATATATGCAGGATGCATACTTCCTCTATTAAGTAATGTATTTCGATGGCATAACTTGCGATGGACAGATGTATTTAAAAGTCCATTATCGAGTTTAAAAATATCTACATCAAGATAGGAGACCCTATCCCTAGAATGATTCATGGTGAATTTTAAAAATTCTGTAGAAGAATTCATAAGGCCCATAAAGCTGTTCAACATATCTATGTCTCCAAACCAGAGAAAGAAGAGGTCATCCACGAATCTACGGTATAGCCCCACAAATTCCTTAAACATGGTTGACTTATGGAGAAAACGATCCTCCCAAGCAGCAATGACTAGGTTGGCGTAGCTATTGGCACATGATGTGCCCATAGCCACGCCATCCTTTTGTAAATAGACTTGTTGACCATGAACGAATACATTGTTCGATAGTATCATCTCAAGATATAGAGTAATCAACTCTATTTTATCTGCCTGAAAATCAGAATGTTGACGTAAATATTCTTGAATATAAGCAATGCCCAAATCATTGGGTATCACCGTAAATAGACTAACAATGTCCATTGTAACCAAAAAATATTGTTTCTCATCCCCCATACCATTGGTGTATGTATACAGGTCTAGTAAAAATTGTTTACTATCTCTTAATATGTATTCATTTCTGTCAACCAATGGTCTCAAGGTTGACTCTACATAGATGGATATTGGCTCTGTAACCCATCCTTGCCCAGCTACGATCGGTCTCAAGGGTGGGTCTGTACAACACTTATGTATCTTGGGTAGCCCCTGTATAACTGGAATAATTGGATTTTCCACTTTGAAGTAATAGTATAATTCCTCAGTAATACTTGAGGACATAAGAAGATCATCTAGCGTGTAATACACATCAAATACTTTCTGTGCAACTATCCCCTGGTCAATTCTAACATAGAACTTGTCATCACTCAATAGTTGGGTCATTCGTTCGTTATAGTCAGTTGTATCCATCAAAACAATAGGGCCCCCCTTGTCAGCTGGTCTAATTGTAAGTGTGTCATCCACTCTCAGACCCTTTAATGCTTGTCTTTGTTTGTAGTTCAAATTCTGTCTATACTTCACACGTTTATGTGTATTAAAATAGTTATGTATGTCATTTTCCATAACTTTACCAAACACATCTATCACCGGGTGCAGTGGGGGTATGTAGGTACTATTAGATTTAAACCGTGGTACTTGATTATCATTTTCATTTACACCAAAATCTAACTTCAATTGTATCTTCCTCGTAAACATTTTGGTATCAATCACTAAATCTGCCACATCATCTCCACAGGTGGGTATGAAACTGAGGCCTTTATTCAAGACATACTCTTCATCCTCATTTAAAGCTCTACTAGAGAGGTTAACTATTAGTGTGGAGTTCTCTCCCACATCTTTTTCAATGTAGGCCCATTGTAATCCTCTGTTGACCCCTTCCTTTTGTGTCTGCCCCTGCTTGTTGAGCGTTGTCGCTCCATATATTGCCCTTGTGCAATCGGGAAAGGGACATTAACTTTCTGTGTTAATTCATTATTAGGTTTACTCCCTAAAATAACTTTCGGTCTAACTACCATCTGATGAGAGTTCTCTGTGTTCTGTTCATCAGATGATACACCCACTACATCCTCCCTTCTCTCTACTGATGTTACTGGGCTCTGTATGTTCCTAGATATGAAAGTATTACTCTCTACCTCCAGTGGAATAACTCTCCCTTCTAGTTGTTGTTCCTGTACTTCTTTTGTCATATCTACATTAACTGACTGTGGGGTATTAGTATTGACTACTTGTGCGGTACTCTTGTAAGTGGTTATATCCTTAGGATAATTCCTTCCTGAGTGTACCACAGATGTTTGTTCTGGCCCCCTCCTGGTATGGGAAAAGGAACTACCACGGTGGTTCAGTGCTGTGTATGGACCACTCCTATTCTGTTCCCTGGGCCAAGTAAATACTTGGTTACTGGAGAAATCCCTCACATCCCGACAGATTTTCACTTTTTTCTGTTCAATCAAGCGTTTCTCAAATAAAGAAACGTCATCAATCACTCGTTCCACTCTATTATACATTTGTTCATTAATACATTTCTTATTTACATTCAGGAAGCATTCATTAACTTGATTCTTCAACATTTCTTCCTCAGGTGTATGGTAGTCAATTAATAATTTCATGTAACTATAACTTAAATCAATGTTTAATTGCTGCCATTTAAAAAGGAGGTCAGGGAACCTATTCCCTGTAGTGGGTGTATCATCTGATGAACAGAACACAGAGAACTCTCATCAGATGGTAGTTAGACCGAAAGTTATTTTAGGGAGTAAACCTAATAATGAATTAACACAGAAAGTTAATGTCCCTTTCCCGATTGCACAAGGGCAATATATGGAGCGACAACGCTCAACAAGCAGGGGCAGACACAAAAGGAAGGGGTCAACAGAGGATTACAATGGGCCTACATTGAAAAAGATGTGGGAGAGAACTCCACACTAATAGTTAACCTCTCTAGTAGAGCTTTAAATGAGGATGAAGAGTATGTCTTGAATAAAGGCCTCAGTTTCATACCCACCTGTGGAGATGATGTGGCAGATTTAGTGATTGATACCAAAATGTTTACGAGGAAGATACAATTGAAGTTAGATTTTGGTGTAAATGAAAATGATAATCAAGTACCACGGTTTAAATCTAATAGTACCTACATACCCCCCACTGCACCCGGTGATAGATGTGTTTGGTAAAGTTATGGAAAATGACATACATAACTATTTTAATACACATAAACGTATGAAGTATAGACAGAATTTGAACTACAAACAAAGACAAGCATTAAAGTGTCTGAGAGTGGATGACACACTTACAATTAGACCAGCTGACAAGGGGGGCCCTATTGTTTTGATGGATACAACTGACTATAACGAACGAATGGCCCAACTATTGAGTGATGACAAGTTCTATGTTAGAATTGACCAGGGGATAGTTGCACAGAAAGTATTTGATGTGTATTACACGCTAGATGATCTTCTTATGTCCTCAAGTATTACTGAGGAATTATACTATTACTTCAAAGTGGAAAATCCAATTATTCCAGTTATACAGGGGCTACCCAAGATACATAAGTGTACAGACCCACCCTTGAGACCGATCGTGGCAAGGATGGGTTACAGAGCCAATATCCATCTATGTAGAGTCAACCTTGAGACCATTGGTTGACAGAAATGAATACATATTAAGAGATAGTAAACAATTTTTACTAGACCTGTATACATACACCAATGGTATGGGGGATGAGAAACAATATTTTTTGGTTACAATGGACATTGTTAGTCTATTTACGGTGATACCCAATGATTTGGGCATTGCTTATATTCAAGAATATTTACGTCAACATTCTGATTTTCAGGCAGATAAAATAGAGTTGATTACTCTATATCTTGAGATGATACTATCGAACAATGTATTCGTTCATGGTCAACAAGTCTATTTACAAAAGGATGGCGTGGCTATGGGCACATCATGTGCCAATAGCTACGCCAACCTAGTCATTGCTGCTTGGGAGGATCATTTTCTCCATAAGTCAACCATGTTTAAGGAATTTGTGGGGCTATACCGTAGATTCGTGGATGACCTCTTCTTTCTCTGGTTTGGAGACATAGATATGTTGAACAGCTTTATGGGCCTTATGAATTCTTCTACAGAATTTTTAAAATTCACCATGAATCATTCTACGGATAGGGTCTCCTATCTTGATGTAGATATTTTAAACTCGATAATGGACTTTAAATACATCTGTCCATCGCAAGTTATGCCATCGAAATACACTACTTAATAGAGGAAGTATGCATCCTGCATATATTTTTTATAACATACTAAAAGGTCAGTTCATAAGAGCATCCAGGTATAACCCTATGGATGAATATTATTATAAAGAAATAGAAGAATTAAGGAAAAGGTTTGTGGAAAGGGGGTATGATCGAGAGTTAATAGAAAAGGTTATAGCGGAAGTTAATCAGTTACGGACAACTAAGGCTAGACCATACTTTTCTGACAATACTGGTTACATCGAAGAAACCTCAGAACCTAAAATGATGGAAGTTAGGCCTATTATGTCGTATACTAGAGACACAAAGGAGGTTAGAGCTATGTTTGGTAAGAGTTGGGACATCCTGCTGTCTGACAGTGAGATTGCTAGGATAGTGGGACCGAGACCTAGGATCACCTTCAGGAATAAACCTAACTTAAAGAGATTACTGTGTAAACCGAAGTTAGGACGGAATAAACTACCTATATTAGGAATGAATAAGAACATAATACCCTGTGGTACGTGCAATCACTGTAACTTTATTAATGAAGAAGAAACATTTGTACATCCAGTTACTGGGTATACGTATTACTTTAACACCAACACAAATTGTAACAGCAAAAATGTGGTATACTTAGCTAGGTGTGTAGCATGCCCTTCATTTTATATAGGGAAAACCAACAGGGTATTAAAAGACCGTATAAGGGAACACAACTATCATATTAGGAAAGGGTCAGAGTTCAATGCTTTAGCCAAGCATTGTAAGTTATTGGGTCCTGACCATAGTTTTAATTTTGCTGTCATACAACATTTAGTACCTAGTTATAGAGGAGGTGACCTAATCAACAGGACACTTGAATGTGAACTCAGGTGGATCATCAGATGTAGAGCTGATGACCCACCTGGTATTAATGATAAAGTTCATATTAAATCAGTCTTGAAGGGCAGAAGAATTTATAGACCTAAATTAAATTTGAGTGTATCTGCATACATGTCTTTTATATACATTTTAGAGACAAGGATATGTATATGTTTTTGTAGTCCTTATGTTTTAACAAATTTTATTATATTTGTATAGTATGTACTATCGCATGTTTTAAAGTATGAAACACTGTTTTAAGAAAAGTATTCATGTACTGCATATACATATTATATATACCTGTACATGTAGTTGCTGTGGAATAAATCTGTTGCATGTTTGTCAGTGGCTTTAAGCTTTGATAATGAACCTACCTATCATCGAGCAGGAAGGATTATTTAAATGATTTTTACCAGTAGTAGCTTTGTAAAGTTTGAAAAGCCTAACGGCGAAAGCGCCACTTTTTGTAAATAAAGCTGTGTTTTTACCTAACCGGAGTTTGGTGACTGCAATTTCCTGTGTTGGAGCAGTAAAGTGGAATTTATTCTGGTGACTGGACATTTATACTTCCCTGCAGAGGAGGAGTGCTCGAGGCGTCTTGCCTTTGACCATATTTCAGTGATTAAGAGCAGTGAGTGTGTATCAAGAAGTATCGGCTTATCCATTTGGATTGTATTAGCTGGACATTGCCATTTTTGACAGCGTTTTATGGTGACTATTTTTCATTATTCTTTATTTTACACGCTGTCGATTATTTTCCTAGTTGCTGTGGCTTTTGTGATTTTGTATTATACAAGCAATGTTTAAAATGTGTCCCTGGTTTCTGGGCTTTTGCTCCCCCCCCCCCCAATAAATTTTGGCTTTTCCAGCTTTCTTGTGCTGCAAAGTTCAGAGATATAGCTGAGTGTCAAGTAGATTTTACAAGAAGCTGAGAGCTGCAGGGAACAAAAGTTTAGTGCTGCTTATGCTAAGTCTACTTGCATTGCTAATAGCACAACAGGTACTGATACTGTACTTTGTTGTAAAGGGGGGTGGGTGCTGCAGTTCTTTTTGATGAATATACCTAGTAATTATGAACCTGTTATCAATTTGCCATCCATTCCTTAATGCAATATTACTAGCTTATCATTTTTAATGGAAGATAGGCAATTTATTCCTCAAGGGCAACAGGCACTTTATTTGTAGATGAAACAATGAAATATAAAGTTGTTTGCTAGCAGCAACCTCTTCATTAGTTACAGATTTCTTTAATGTGGAATTATTTAGATGACTTTTACTTCTTCAGAGATTGTGCATATTTACTGATACTGGTGGATTGTAGAAGTTTGAGTAGACTTTTATGATGGAAATGTTCTGAATTGGGCAATTTTGTCATTATTGGTGCATGCATTTTGTTTCATTGTTTACTGGAAAAATATTCTGAATTGGGCAGTTTTGTCATTATTGGTGCATGCATTTTGTTTCATTGTTTACTGGAAAAATGTTCAAAACAATAAATGTAAAATGCCCTCTAACAATGGTACTGTATTGTACAAGGAATATAATTTAATACAACGAGGAAGGTGTATCAAAGAATACATGTATTTTTCGTGTGCAAGGGGCCTGTGATTTGAAAACAGCCCAAAGTTAATCTTTATCTGCCGCTGGCAAAATGTATTTTCTTTGAATGTGGGTTTCAATGATGTTTCAATGAATGTGAGTTTCAAGGGCAGAGAAGTTTTAATGCTAAGTCTGTTTTCATTATGAGACTACATTGCTTTGTTTAGCAGATGTCTTAGTATTTGTGCTGTAAAATGCAAAATAAAACTTTCAAATGAAGTCCAAATCATCATAGAAGTAAAGGTGTATGCACATTAGTGTGTATGGTAAATGGGGTGAAAATAGCCAAGTAATGGTTCATTGGAATGGCTGCAGGGGGGAGGCTCCTTTCGTCCATGATTTTGTGAGGGGGAAGGGAGGCAAACTCAAAGCCAGCCCCGGCTGAACTTTACATCTCAACTGTCCAGATTTTCACAGAATTAATAGATTTATGCTTCTTATTTTGGTTTGTTCCTCATAAAATTTGTGGTTTTCTGGCAAATCATTTAGGAATGAAGTCACTGAATAATGACAGACACTGAGTTTCAAACGTCATAACCTTCAGAAAAATGCATGCTAAAGCAAGACCTGTTATATTCTATCAACTGTCTCAGTTTATACAAGAGCAATTTGTAGTACTGTTTATATGTTTCCCCAATATATTTGGCCTTGTCCAGATTTCCTGCATTAACAGGTTGAGAGGTACATGCAAATAAATTGCTTTATAGAATTAGGCATATCCAAAACTCGCAACTGTCCCCGATTTTGGCTCAAAATGTTGCTCTTCCCCTAATAATCCCTCCGCAAAATGGCAATTTTGGAAGAAAACGTGGAGGGTTTAAAATTAATAAATAACTGTAATAACCAGAGTTATAGATTACCTGTATTTCAGAAATGTGTGTTGATTCTTTTATTTTGTGAGCTGCTCAAGTTAGCAGTAATAATATTAAAAAAGTGTCCCTTCTTTGACAGGTTCCCAGCTCTATTGTGTGGCTATTTTATATTTTTGCATCACATTTTTGGTCCATTTTTCATAAAATTGTGTTTTTTTTGGAAAATTAGTGGCAAATCATTAAAAACTGAAGTTAGAAAATAATGACAGACATTTGAGTTTGATTTCATACCCTTCAGAAAATTCATACTAATGCAAGACCTACTTTTTCTAAGTTTATAAGAGCAATATTTAAAAATTGTCCCGATTTTTGGGCCTTTGTCTCACTTCTATGTATGGCTTTGTCCAGATGTCTTCCTCTGTGGTTGAGAGGTATGACAAATGTGTCAGGGCCATCACAGTCAGCCAGAGATATTTCAAATTGTGACATATGTGTTGCACCCCTCTCCCTCATGTTGTGACTCTGGATGTGTCCAAGCAAGGCAAGGAGCAGTTATGCAGTGTAAATGTGCAGAGTATTCCCCCCATCCAAGGTAGACACAAGTACTACAGTAGCTTTTCATCTGTCCTTGTTTTTGCAGAATGTTCTGGTTTCTGTCATATTTTTATACTGTTGATATATGCTTATTATTATTCAGAAAGTGCCTGTTGCTCTGTGTTTAAGTAGCAATGCTTTAATGACCATCAGGTAAGCTTGTCTGAGACTGTAAGATGCAAGTAAGTTTAATAAGCATACTGTTAAAGAATTGCCAACATTGAAAGCCTTTCTGTTGCTGCCATTACAGAGAATACTTACATAACTAGATAACGTATAAGCCTTGGGTATTGAAATGCATATGATAGTATTTGTAATAAAGGGCAGGATTACATTATTTTCAGAAGCTCATTACATTTGTTGTAGACTTGCAGTCATCTTTGCAGGCTTTACCTGTAAACAGCATGCCAATCTATCATGTGTGGTCCATAACCTGTGCAGTAATCCATTAAGCAATGTATCTTGAGCTTGTTTCTTGTTTGCTTTTCATTTTTTACTTTGATCATGTTTTCTCCATGAAACAAGTAGACAGTTGTTGTCAGGCAGCAGGTCTTTTTTGGATAAGAAACATTTTTACAAGTGGGGGTATCACAGAGATTGCTACTTTCAGCATGTTACTTGGTACTCTAATAAAGCTGAATATAAATTATAATTAGAACTGCAGTGCAACGAGAAGTGGTTTAAGTTGAGTGCTGCTTGTTTTTCTTATACTTAATTTTGACTGACATTCCAGTAATGTATTTAAAAAGTAATTTATTTTTTCATGCCTCACAACTTTTTTGTTTCCATCTAGATATTAAGTAACCTGTCATGCAGCCAATGCATTGAAATATTTGTTTTCTTCTACATTTAATTTTGTCTTGATTGGACTCTCATAATGATGGTTTGGCACCCAGGGCAGCATATTTAATTAAAGTTACAGTTTTTTTTGGTTTTGAGCATAGCTCCACCCCTTTCTAGTTGGCCACACCCCTTCCCATTGACCCCACCCATTCAGCTGTCTCCTGAATCCCCACTTTGATTTGAAGTCACTAGCCACCACTGAAATGAATACGTTTTTTTCCTTCCATTTTCTTTGGTATAGGAAAAAATTTCAAGTTTTCTATGTTTGCTCTGTCTTCTAACTCTACCATTTTTTGAAATAGGTATTCTTGGGAAGTTTTATATTCAGCCTGTTTTTTTATTAATTTCATCTTCTGATTATTGCAGTTTTATAAGTTCATCTGAATAGCTAAAAACTCTTCTATTTTTCCAACCTTTGGTATTTGAGTTGATATGCTCCTTCAATGTTTCATTTATTTTAATCACCTCTGAGCTTATTTGATTTATTTTTTCGTCTAAATTACTGGAAGCCATCTCTTGTACCAAAACTGAAGCTTGAACTCTTTTTGGCTGAACAGCTGCAGGATTTTTCCTTGCCAGTGTTTTCTTTTCACCTTTTCTGTTTGATTTTCTTTCAGGCTCTGTAAATGTCTTCTTTGATAACATCCAGGCAGTGTACTTTCTAGCCAGTAAGTGAATCTTATTTAAGCTGACAATATCGGTGGCCTTTATTTCTCAAGTTTTTCTTCACACTGGGAGATAACAAATTAAGCTGTTGATCATTGTGTAATGATTTTCAATCTTCTAATTTAATTATACTCTGACCTAGGAATAGAGTCTATTCCCATCACAGTATTGGAGACCTAGAAGATTTGGATATTGTATCAAACTATAAGAGTACAAATAGCAGTACAAATGAAAGAAACTCAGCATTGATAGAGGAGGCTTTGTCATTATCTTTTTGATCCCTTGGATACACAATTTATTTTTATTCCTGTTGTGGGAAATAGATTAGATTTATTGTTTAAAAGCAGCATGGACAGCTGCTGAGGTTGTCAGGTCTAACTATAGTCTGGTCAGAACTGAGACAGGAAGTATATCTATAATCCTGGGTGGTGTAGTACTCTGATCTTACACTTGGAGCTGTATAGTAATCTATAAAATGTTACTGTGGAAGCCCACCATCATGGCAATCATGAATTCTCTTAAGCAGGGTGATATGCAAGTCATCATAGTCAACATCATCTTATAGTAGCTTGTGTCAAGCATGAAAGCACATATGAGCTAAGAAGGATGACCATGATGATGCAAGACTTGGCACTATTTCTCAGCATTCAGTTCTCCTAAGTTCCAAACTGCAACTGGACCATAAGTGGAGAATCAGTCTAGAACATGTATGTGACTTCAGTCTGGGAGGTCCCAGAGATAGAGTTGTATATCTTGCATTCAGTACTTCTCATTCAAAGAGTGCTGCTGAAAGCCAGAAATTAAAAGGGCTCATAATTCACTTGGCTACTTTTGATCCATGAAACTATGATTCTGTCTTATTCTAGAGGGTGGAGCATTTTAGACTTTTTCATCTTCCTGTTAGGGAGGGAAGATCTGCTCTGTCAACAACAGATGCATGTATTTCATCCCTCGCTTCACATTTTTCATCTCTAAGCATAGAGGCTGATGTGTTGATTCCTAATAGTTCTATATTTGTCTTTAGTGTATTTGGGTTTTGCAAGAACCAAGAATATATACCTCTGAGAATTCATACTTTTATAAATGGAAAGATTTATTCTTTGTGCCACTAAAAGATGGTGTTACCTAAAGTCTTAGAATACTTGTCACATTTGCTTATTTAATGTGTCTTGTACTGCCTTACAAAAGTGCCTCCTATGGGATCATACATGCCATCTCATCCTTATGTTGAAAGCAGTGCTCAACTTCAGTCATTGTAGGAAGATTTCAGTTCTTCCTTGAGAATCTAAGTTTTGTTTTAGAATAAGTGGACAAAAAAACAGCGTTGAACCAAAACACTTCTTTGCTTGGACACTATATTCCATAAAGTAATCCTTTCACCATCTATTAAGCCTTACTTTAGGCTTGCAGTATTTTAGACATCACAAATGATGAGGTTTCAGTTATAAAACTGTTTTCTCTCATGTTCAGAACATTGATTTCCCCATTTTTCTAGTCTGTTCTTCTCCTTTTTTGCCATGTTGGTAAAGTGGTCCAAATGAATGCAAGTGTGCCTGTGTTGTAAGCTTTGTATGCAGCACAACCAGGGGAATTTTCTGAACATGTGGAAGTAGGAAGTGGAGAAGGTTACTATAGAAATGACTTTTGTGATAGTTTGACTGATATTTCTACTTTGGAAATACACTGAGGTGGTACTTAACCAAGAACCACTGCAGCTGTACAGGCTGCCTGTGCCATAAATATATATTAATTGCTAGCTTTATGGCATGCATGTAAACACTGTCTCACATTCTGACTGCAGCCACTTAATACAGCATGTAGCAAGACTGCTATGGCATAGGATACACAGGCTGTATGTTCTCACTTCATCTACCTTACTATAAGAATTACATATATAATTCCTCTCCACTCCTATTTATATAGTGCTGATTGTCAGAAACTGCCTCTTCTTACCATCCAACCTGATACAGAACTCACTTGTTAATAACAATACTGAAATGGCGATATTCTGAGATCGATGACGCTAAGGAGGTTACTCATGTATAACTAAATAGCAACAATGGGACATTACCAAATGAATATCCATAAAAATCATGTCTTCTGAGAACAAATCGAGTTTGTTTTCAGCTACAAAATAACTAGCTGAATTACAAATTCATAACAGAACTGCACTGTACCCCTTGTCATTATGGGATCCAAAACAAATCTGATTTTTGCAGTTAAACAACTTCTGTTTCAAATGCCATTCCAAGTTTTTCATAGAAACATGGTAATACTGTTAAAGACGTTTTATTTAAAATGTCATTCTATAGTCTTTATAGAAACATGTACTGAACCAGTTACATGCAGCTTTTTGTTTTTTGGAGGAATCACCATGTTAATGAAATCCTCATAAATATAACTTTATTACATTACATTCATGGTAATGAGCTGGTTTCAGGTCGCACTTGCTTGATGGGCACAACCTAAATGAGGGTCAGTCTGACCTCCAACACACAAAAACTCTACTTACTTGTGATTCACTCTGGATGCACTTTATATTTGCCCTAATGAGGACTTGTTTGTCTGAGGTAAATTTTCCTTTTTTCATTATTCTTCACAACCCATAGAAACATAGTCATTGTTGGTTTGTGTAAGGTACACCCCCCCATGGATTCTACACAATCCATAAAATACAGAACCATTGTATATGCTCCGTTAGAAATTATGTATAGAAATTCTTGTTATCTAGGGTCCCCTTTCTACCTCCTATAATAATATATGACACATTCTTTGTCCAGAAACATCCTGTAACCACCTTTCATAATATAAAATGGCACATTCATTGTCTAAGGGACTCATACCTCAGCTCTTATAATGAAAAATGGCACAGTCACTGCCCAAAGGCAACACCCTGTCTCCCTTACTTTGTATAGTGCTACTGATGTTAAGTTAATTCTCTCTGCTATACCATGCCTACAAATGATAAACCAGGAGTCAAACTTATACTGCTTATGTAACTATTCAGCAGGCAGTTTGCATGTCACTGAGTCACCAACATGCTAAATGCCTGGTATAACCTTGCAGCATGCAAAGTATGCTGGGTTGCCTTGCTGCTTGCAAAAGGGGTGAGGTGCAGAGGCAGGCACAATGCATCCCTCCATTTACAACTAAGCATCAACAAACTTAACTAATTTGCGCTTTGTGAGAATGGGATCCAGAGTGGCAGAAGCCTTAATATTATTTTGTGCTGCTGGCCCACTGACATGGAGCCCTGAATCTTTAAGAGTCAGGAGTATGGTCTTTATTGTACAGTAGAAGATCATTGAAATTCCAAAGACCGGATTGTAGGAATCTTTCCTAACCCATAGACCAACTGGTACTCTGCCATAACAAAGGCAGAATGGGGCATTTATGGCTTCCACTGTAAATACAACATCAATATGGAACAGCAGTAGGTCAGCATAAAAAGCTTAAGTAAATCTGTGGAATGCAGTCTTTTTTTTCTTAATCCTACTTCCGCCTACTGCATTGCATTGTACTGTATTTTATTTGCTTACTGTATACAGTTGACTAACTTTACATTTAAGGTTTTGACCCTCCTCACAACTGAAATGATGGGCCCCCATGAATCACTGTGGTCAAACAGCATATAAATCGATCAGTACCGGTGCTTTCTAACAAGGGGCACACATCCCCTGCAGTTGAGGACAGACTAATATGGGGTACTAGAATTTGTTTCTATAACCAAACAAAGGTCTGCAACCATGTCCAGGGACTTTCACAAAATACCTTTAGCCACAACAGGCTTAAAAAACAGAAATCTCATATTTTAGGAGACTGGGTTTCATTCAAGACAGTTTCTGTTCCCCAAGAAGGAGATTAGTGAAATCATTTTGGGCTTCCTCAACTTCTTTAACAACATAAGTGCAGAAACTTGTAGTATTAAGTCAGACTTGCTGCAGCCCTTGAAAATACATGCACTGTGGTCAGTGCCAGATAATAACTGTTCTGACTGGTTTCAAAATACAGATATAAACTGGTGCCATGTCATTTCTACAGAAAAGGGAATAGTATAAGAAATAATTTCACTCACAAGTTCAGACGTAAAGGGCAAAGAAGTACAGCAATAACAGCAAAATTCTCCAGCATTTCTAAATAAATGGATAGCTTTTAAAAAGGGTTGAAGAACAAAGTAGAAAATAAAAAAAGCAGAAGTCTGTATTCCCCCAAAATAGGACATATGTTGTACTTTTCTTCTTTTCCAGTAGACCACAGTTAATTATTCAGCAGACTTTCTTGCCACTATTGATTATGCATGAGTTTGCACAGATATGTAAAGCTGTAGTTAATACTATTCAAACTATAATTAATTTATGTATGGAAAGCTTTTTCATTTATTTATTCATTTATGTGTGTATTTATTTTTGGCAATAACCTAGCAACAAACAAAAGGACTGTATCAAAACAACTGCTCCTATTTGTAGGATGTTAGTGGTTCCAACTGGTTTGACTGTTACCTACTGTGAATGCTTTTAGAGCCTGGGCCTACATCAAAATGCATAGCCATAGGCTGGTGCTGGTTAGAAAAGAATATTTTTTTTGTTCAGAAGACTACAGCTGGATGATATTTCATGATGGCTGGAGATGGATGTTGAAATCCATTTTAGCTCACATGCAAGTATGCGTGTATGCACACGAACACATGCACATGCGTGCGCACAGATGCACACAGGTATTTCACTTACACATACATGCATGGATAGTAAATATGCACTCATGTACAATGAATCATCAAACTCACCCACACAAGTGAGTACCCCCCTTGTACTGCAGCTGATTTAATCCTTTGACAAACTAAAATCCTGAAGCAGCAGAAAGCAGCAGAAAGCTAGCATTAGCTCTGCCAGCTTGCTGCCAAAGGCAGAGCAGGTTTCTTTGCAATCTGTGCTTGAAGTCAGTGCCAGATTAAAAGCTTAACACTGTAGCCAGATAAATGTCACCTCCTTGTGTGTGTGTGTGTGGGGGGGGAACAGGTCTGTTTTGTACATAATTTTAATTGCTTATTAACAGTTACGTCAAGGATTCAGAAATACTTCCCTGTCCTCACACATCTCTTCTAATACCAGAAATACAGTAATCAGATGCAATATGTCCAAAACAGTGTGTACTATTCATGATTTTATGCAGTTAGCTCATGGGAGAAGAACATGAATACCCCAAACAATGTATAGAAGTCTGAACAGCTGTCTATTCAGCAGCAATAAGCTAGTCTCTGAATGCCAATTTTACACTGGTAGCATAAATTCATTTTGTTTTTACAAACAATGTTGGTTTCTAGAGAATGTCCTATCACAACCATGGCCAAAGCAAGGGAACTAATCTCAGCTTTGCTGGTATACAAATGAATAAATGATGTGCTGATTTAGGTGTTTTGTAGAAGTGAAATTCCTTTGTTATACTTCACACAGCTCTAAGATCTACTAGTAACTAAATAATTGATTTCGATTTCACAATGCTAATTACAGTTCTGACTGACAATAAGCACAGGTGGTTGGCGTAGGGTCAGAGTGTGAAATCAGATATGAGATCTTTTTGTTCATTTATTTGGCAACCGTATACGTGCCCTTATCTATGTCAGCCACTTTCACATGTTTTATGTGGGCTTCTGAATAGTACACAACTGCACAACAACACGAAAAATATACAATGCAGGTTATATTGTTACAGACAATATTACAGAGGTAAGATCATAATAAATAAAGACAGAGAGAGGGAGATCAAAGCAACTGTAGATACTGTGCTAAGAAAACAGTGATTAGCTATAAAGTATGCTGCCCAAAATAAACATAACCTTGCTTGTGAGTAATTCTCTGAGTTCTCTGTTAAAATGAGCATACATGTTGCACTTGTATCATACCTTACTGTAAAATGCCAGCAGAAGTAGACTATAGCACGATATGATCTGGTCTAGTGTTGCTGCTCTGGGGCAGTTTCACCTCCCTATTTTCCAGTCTGACTTCAGGTATCTTCTATTTTTTTTTTAATTGTCCCAACTTTGTTGGTTTCCTGACACTCTTTCTCTCAGCTTGTTTCACTTAAAACCCTCTCAGTGAAGAAAACTTCCTAATGTTTGTGCTGGAGTAAGCCATCCACCAAGGATGTTTTCTTCTACTTACTCTGGCCTTTCTTTTTGTAGTCTAATCTCATCATTCTTTCCTGCGATCACCTTCTAGGCCCCAATCATATCATTTAACTTTCTTCTTACAAAGCAATAAGAAGTCCAGTTCTTAAAATCTCTATTAATTTGACATAACCCCCATCCCCAAAATGATCCTGACTGCCTTCCTTTATACTCTTTCTAGCATTGTGACCTCATTTTGCATGTGTGGTCTACAAAATTGTACACAGCATTCCTGCTGTGGTCTCCTAAGGGTTTAATAGAAGGGTATCATCTCCTTCCTGTACTGGATATTGTATCTATGGGTATATTCCCTAATATTGGAACATTGAGTAGCACACTGCACATTTGATGTAGAAGGCTGTGCATTCTATACCCCCACACCAGGTATATGAATTGCTGACAGTGCAGCATAAGGGGGGGGGGGGTTGTACTTCTAAATGTGTTGTCCTTTTGGGTGAAATGTTAACCCGGGATCCCATTAGCTTGAATATGTGGCAACTGAGGTGAATGTGAATGATCCCACAGCATTTATAAAAAAAGAGTAGAGGTCCTTTATTTATATACAAAATATTGACATATTTACAAATATTTACAAATGTACAAATATATAGATATACAAATCTGTTTATACATATTCATAATTTCTTTTACAATCAGACTAAATTTTCATCCCTATTAGACCTCCACTCCTTTTCCATAACCACCACCTGATTTGACTTAATATTGTTGCTAAAATCCATTTACCATTAAACATAATTTCATTTATTCTTTCACTCCATATAACCTAAATAACATAAAATAACTTTTTATCTATTCTTTTAACACATTCTTTACTTCTGTTCTTATGATATTCATATTTAATCATCTCCATGTTTATTTTATCCACTTCTTTTATATCTTTGAAAAAATCTTCTTTACAAACCCCTGGATTCACTATCCTGTGCAGGACTAGCTTAGTCCTGCACGGAAGCAGCCGTTTAGGAGCAGGATGGCAGCACTCCATGCATATTAATGAAGGCATGCTGCCTGAGCTCCTAAACGGACATGGAGCATGTACGAGTGCAGGGGGCGTGTCTGAGAGCAGAGCTCTCAGAGTATACATGCCCCTGCAATGAAAAACAGCAGTGTATGAATAAGACCACACATAGGTGTTTGCATACCCCCAGCAACATCCCCCTAAGTTTACAAAAGCAATAGTTAAAACATTAAATATAAAGAAGTTTTTTTTTTTTTTTTATAAAACATTAAATTTAACTGTAGTTGCATGGGTTTGCCCATTGCTTAGCTACAGTTAATGCAGCCTAAATGGCATAAGAGGATGAAAAGCAAGATATATGCAAATGAAGCAATACAGCAATAGGTAGTGGGCAGAGCATTCGCCTTACGAGCAATCATTCCCGGTTTGAGTGCCACAACAGTGCAATCCATTTTCTATGTCAAATCACTTTATGATCAATTAATTTTGTTGCATAACCTATGACATAACTTATATTTGTGAACTGGAGTACTTCATTAAATGCAGATGTGAGGTGTCACTGTCATAATGTTGTAAAGTCCACAGATAATCACAGTGCCCCATACAGTATAGGAATCATGGATACAAATGGAAGATAAAATGTGTAATGAATGATAAATCCATACAGTTTCCAAATCTACCACCTTCCCAAGAACCATTAGACATTACTGTCTAAATTAGTGTGCTGGTAAGTGGGAGTATACAGTAGTAAGCAAGAGTAAGCATATCTAAGCAGTAGTAAGCGGGTTTAAGCTCGTTTGCGTGGGGGTAAGCAATGCGCATACAGGTTAAGCAATATTGAAGCTAACAGTCTGTAAGCATATTTAACCAGAGGTTAGCATTGCTTACCTTTGCGCAAACCCACGCAAACCCGCTTACAACTTGTTAAAAGTACCTTAATCAATCTGTATGCATCAGCCGCTGTTCAGGCCAGAAACAAAATAAACAGCCTTGCAGGTCTTGAACCCAGGACCCTGTCTGTATACTATAGTTGCAGTAGTTAACCACTAAGCCATCACAGCAGTACATAAGATTGAGGTATCACCAAACAGATCCTCACTATAGGAAATACAAACTAAACATGTGAACGGAATCTATATACAGTTTTATATTGTATAACCTATTACAGGACATAAATATGTGAACTGAAGTACTGCATTAAGCCCAAATGTGAGGTGTCATTGTAATAAAGTGTTGAAATCCCCTAATATACACAAGGACCCCATACAGTGTACATACACATGAATCATGGATACCAAACATATATATAACATGTAATGATTAATAAATCAATGCCACAATGCAAATATAATACAAATTAAATATTAAGCAACACTAACATTGCACAGCCCAGCTTAGTAGGTGTAAGCAATGTGTAGGCCAGGTAACTCAGTCTGCCCATTGGTATACCCCTTTAAGCAATGCCAACCTTAGGTAAGTAGGTTTGCCCATAGCTTAGCATTTTCAAAACAATCCAATCACAGCAAAGTGCAAGAAACTGGCCCTATTTAAACCCAACACGCAGGAATACATCTCATAACTGGTTGTAGCTTCCCCTTGTAGGCAGTATGTCTGGAATCGGAGAGGGTGTGCGCTTTCAGGCACAGTGCTGGGGCATTCAGGAGTCCAGAGTCATGGCAGGACTCCTTGTGAAAGTCCATGACCAGAGACTTCTGCAGGGCCAGTACCAGGGTTCCCAATACAAAGCAGAAGCCTGGGACTGTCTCGCCCGTGGCCTCACCAGTGCCACAAGCATACCCCAAACTGGTGAGCAGGTCAGGCATCACTATGCGGACCTGAAGAAGAGAAAGGGGGATCTCCTGGATCAGTGGATCCAAGAGGCTAGGAGGGCAGGGGATGTCCCAGCCGTGTGTAAGTATCAGTCCACTACCTGTTAAATAATTGCCAGCTCATGTATATTATTGATAGGTATGGCTAAATATTCCTCTTATGTCTTTCACAGTGGCAGGTGAGCTGGGCTGTGAATCAGGAAGCCCATGGCTGTAGACTGCAGTGGTTGCGACACGAGGCAGGTTAGTAATACTCTTGCATGTACTGTCACAGGAAATAAATCTAAAAGTAGTAGTAAGTTAATTGCCTGTATAAAACCTGTATTGTTTAAGGCATGTTCTGCATACACCAGAGAATAGGGCAGGAAGAGTCTCATATAGGTTGTATGTAAATAAAAGCATAATAGCCTGACAATTACAGTCTAACTGCTGGACTGCATGTGTTCACTCATATATCATATGGTAATGTAGAGATCACTTAATAGTACTGTTGTAGTAGGTACTGTTCCCACACTGTGCTACATAAATAAATTGTGTAGGAATGTCTGTATATGACTGTTGTAATCCCAAGAGGTCAAATAGTACAACTGAGAGAGACTTAGACTGAAAACACTGAAAAGACAGACAACAAAATCCAAATAGCACACTCAACTGCGATGTGAACTGTTGTATTTATTTGCAAACACAGCCATGGTTCAAATCCTGGGAGTGGTAGTAGGCTGTATGCAGAATCATACCCCACAAGTGTACAGAAATGTCCAGTAAAATGGCCCCTAGCTGCTGCCTGTCACCCTGTCCCCCTGGCAAGTCAGTGGAATGATCCCAGACATTTAGGCAGCAAACAAGACATACAACTGATTGTCAGACAGCTATAACAACAAACCTGTCACTCTAGCAACCCCCCAAAATGTTATAAGAGTAGGTAGCCAAGTATGTCCCATCTCCCCTCCCATGTTGTCAAGCTGTGACCAGAGTGTGTACAGTAACAGAGTGAGATGTATGTGCATAATACTAATGTGGAAGCTGGTAATTTGTGTGGCAACATGCAGGTAGTGCTAACAAACATTGCTCCCACATTTCTGTCAGATACGAACACTGTGCCTATAAATAAAAGACTGATATCCTGTACTGGTACTTTTTACTCTGGTATTGTATGGCATTGTTAGTGTTGCAGTTGCTCAGAATAATAAGGTATTGCTCATCACTGTCACCCACACTGTACCACATAATACAACTGCCTAGGAAATCCTGTATAAGAGTGTTGTAATTACAAGGTCAGAATGTACAACCACAGGAGAATTATAGACAGAAATCAAGCAAGAGATACACAGCAATACCTATATAGCACACTCAGCTGTGATGGACAGTGTTTTATTTTTAGCAGACACAGCCATGGTTGGAATCCTGGGAGTGGTAGTAAGCTGTATGCAGAATCATACCCCACAAGTGTACAGAAATGCCCAGAATGTCCAGTTATTCGGCCCATATCTGTTGGCTGTTACCCTGCCCCCTGCCATCTCAGTGTGCTAATTTCTGACATATAGGCAGCATTTCGTTCATAGGTTCATAGGTTCATACTAAGCTAACTGCCCTTGCGAACCATTTAAGCCTAGCAAATTATCCCTTGTGAGAATCAAACCCTGCACCTTGTATTTGTAAGGCAAACACCTTAACCATTAGGCCTCTCTCCCAACCCCATGTCATATAACTGACTGTCAGACCTGTACATATTTGGAAAATGTCAAATAAAACAAACTTGTCATTGTACAAGTCACTAAAGTTTTAAGAGGGCAATAGTCGAAATGTGTCCCGGTTCATCTGCAAGTGGTGAAGACATGCCCAGAGTGTGTGCAAAAAGAGATGGACAGGTATGTGCATAACATCAACCTGGAATCTGGGAGTATGTGTAGAAACAGTTAGGTAGTGTTAACAAACAATACCACCACAGGTATACCAGGTAAGAGGTGTATACTGCAGGTAAAAACCAGTTCATGTATATAGTTGTCGACAGCCATACCACTGTCCAAACTTAGGCAACAGGGTAGTGTACTAATACCTGTAAGGTACAGATCACAGCACTGACTAGGAAAGTAATGCGAACTACAGGAATATACTAGCTGTTAATTGACCTCTTTCTCTCCCCCAACCATATCTGCAACAATAAACTAAATACACAACTCAATTGGTATGTGCTGAATTAACTCTACTGTTGGGACATATGTCCTATTGTTTGATAATTATTTAAATTTGTTTCTATGCATGTGCCATGTTGAAATACTCCCACATTGGTGGCATGCTGCCATCAATGTACCCGCATGCTGTTGTAATGACCACTGTGGTCCCATATATGCATATGTTCAGTTTGTTATGCAACTGTTCCATATCTGGTGTTGGAGTTAATGGGAATATCTATGCATGCTGTTATACCTAATCCTGGAATGTGTTGACTATTATTAACCCACAAATGCTGATAAAATTTAAACACCATAGCACGTATGGGAAGGCCGGACCTGGCAGACCCACCTGTCCCACCTCAGCTGGCCATGGCACCGGGCACCAGCATATCTGGGGCCCAACCTGGGACCTCCTTGTCCATTGGTCCTGCACCACCTCAGGGTGGAACTGCCTCAGGGGATGGGGCTCACCCCACCTGGGAGCGGGCGCGGACAGTAAACTATCACCCATTGCCAGGTTCAGGTTGTGGTGTGTGGCGAGCTCCGCAGGGAGGTCAGAGATCTGCTACGCCAGCTTGAGAGCCATGTGTCACAATTAGAGGGTCGGCCTGGCCCTCTGACTCAGCCCTCAGCACAGCCACCTTTGGGGGTGTCAAGGTGCAGTGATGACTGCCCATGGGTGGGGACCTCAGTCCCACTGTTTTCACTAGGGGGCTCATGGGCTTCCAATTTCCCAACACCTATCTCCATCAAGGTGTTTACCTCCCACATGTGTCATATACCACCCCTGTATGCATCTTGTTTGTCTTCTCTGTTAACCTACCCAATCTACGTCCCCAACATCCCACTCTCACCTGAAAAAAAAGGCAATCTGTTTCCAAAAAAAAAATCTCACCCCATACATAGCTGTCCATTTCACACGTGTCCACTGAACACATGTAATCTGGTCTAATTGGCTTAACAACATATTATTGTTGTCCTCACCCCTCTCTCAGGGGTATGAGTGTCCAAAGCTATCTCCAAATTCATTGTATATGCACAGCTGTTGCTGTAGAAGAAATGGGCAGCTATGGACCTTCCCTACACTCTTCCTGCACATCTCTAGCTATTTTCCCTACTGTCTTTCCCTCTTTGTGCCCCTTTTTTACCATTTTCCTATCAACCCTTTTTCATTTCTTTTAAAGAAATTAGCGTGGGTGTAAGCGGGAGTACGCACTTGTAAGCAGCAGTAAGTGAGTTTAAGCTTGTTTGTGCAGGGGTAAGCAATGCCTACACAGATTAAGCAATTTAGAAGCTAACTGAGTATAGGAAACTGTAACTGGAAGTTAGCAGTGCTTACCTTCATGCAAATCCTTGCAAACCCACTTACAACTGCTTAAAAGTGCCTTAATCACTCTGTATCCAATGGCCCTTGCTCTTCCCAGCAACAAAATAAACAGCCTCTGGAAGGCTCAAACCCAGGTTTCGACACACCATAGCCAAAGTTATTTGCCGCTAAGCCATGTCAGATATACATAACCCTGATGTTTTCACAAACATATCATCCAGCACAGTCATTCAATGGCAGAGACCCAGGGAGAAAAGCTCCTCAATGAATAAAATGTAACAAAGTCTCATTACAGTCAGCAAAAAAGTTACTATCAGGTTACAATAGCACTTGTGTGTGTATATATATTTCTATCTAAATATATATATAAATATATGCATATATACAGATATATAACTATAGATATAAAATAGAACATAACAAATACATTTATGACCACAGGCACCATTAATGGGGGTGAGAGGGCCAAAGCTACATACATCTTGTATGTATTAATATTACCCCACACACACACACACACACACACAGCCAAACAGGTCTGCCCTGCAATACAGTACCAACTGTTGCAAGTCCCATAACCAGGACCCAACACAACATGGGCACAAGATGTTAACAGTAATCCATCCCACATGTATGATTCAGTACAGTCTGGCTACCATAGGGAATGTACAATGTGGAAGCAATAAACATTCCTAAGATGCATATACATACACACATAGATGCAGATACACACACACATATATATATATATATATATATATATATGTATATATATATATATATATATATATATATATATATATATATATATATATGTATATATATATATATATATATATATATATATATAGATATATATGTAACTACACATACACACACACAGATATGTATAGAAAGATACATATTTAGTGGGTGCACACCATACGGAACAACCAGTATTCCTACAGTTGCCACCTTACCAAATGGACACTGTATGAGCTGTTGTTGTGTCTTTCGGCTTTTCCCGGTTAGGGGTCGCCACAGTGGAACTCCGGTCCGCTAGTGATTGGCAGTCAATTTTTACATGCCGAGTTGCCAGCTCTGGTGCGCAACCTTCAACGAAGGTCCGCCCATTCACGCATGTCTCCACACAGAAAACACTCTAGCTGAGAATCGAACAGGACAACGTTTTACTATGAGGTGACAACGCTACCGCAGCACCACTGAGTCACCCATACAAAAGACAATTGTTGCCTGAAACATATACCCACAGAGAGGTCAAAGGATATAACACCACACACAGGTCTGCATACATGAGAAAGCTTTATTTGTGTACTATTACAGTTGTATATGTCATGTCATATAGGTGTTTAGACTTTGAAATACATGTAAACTGATTAATGCAACTCTCATACAGATCAATCAATACAGTATTCTGGAAAGCATAACATATTTTGCTGTCCAGGCCAAGGCCTTCAAGTAGTACAACAGGAAAGACAGACTGGGCCACAGGATAACAATCAATCAACAGTAAATAATGCAGATGTATAGTCCAGCAGCCTCTATCTACACTCTGAATGCAATCCCTAGGGGAAAAGACTTCAGTTGACACAATGAGATGTATCTGTTACATAACAAGGCATACCTGAAACCATCACAATCATGCTGACAAACAGAACAGTCTGTTTGGCAGGAAGCTGTAGGCCTGCATTTTCCCAAGCTGAATTGTATGGTAATGTACATCCAGATACCTTAAGGCAGCTTACTCCTGATATCCCTCACATGTTGTAAAAGCCTAGGTTTGTTATGGTGCATTTCCCCCCATAGGCTGACATACAGGGGCATATACCACTGTTACATACACTGACCTCTGGACTGCAGAAGGGCAAACATGTATTGTGCAGATGAAGCCCACAACAGCAGTGGAATGATGGCAAGAATGGCAGCATGACATACTCACAAGTCACTACATAACAACCCCTGACAGCATGTCATATGGACAAAGCCTGGTATGTAGGTGGAGGGCAGAGGCCAGAACACAGGCCCATATGTGAAATAATGTTGTCATACACTAATCAAGTTGCTGGTGTTACAGGATAGTCTGCAACATACCCTTAGTCAGGAATATGAAGTCAGAAACAGAAATGGATGTCGCCATATACTGATAGTACTCAACGCACACACTGCCAGTGATATATCTGACACAAGACCTGTGTGGTGGACAGACAAAACATAACAGGCAAACCTCTGGCCATCAAGTGGATAGGCCCACAGTTGAGAGCTATGCAGACAAACTGCATTCCATGTTAAACTAGTATGTACACACAAACCTTGTAACACTGGTGCTATACAATGCATACAGCAACACTACTCACACTCTGTCTGTAGTTCTGGAACCTCATACAAATATGTAGCTGGCCTGAGTGTGCAAGTTCTCTTGTAAGAGGTATTGCTACCTGCTGTCTGTAACAGTGCTGCCCACACACAGGAAGGATGTCCACCATACAGAAAAGGTAAAGGGACCATGCCCACATGATGTAGGGATTTATAGTAGTGGGTTGCCATGACAGTGGTAATTGGAAATACTACACAGCATGCTGCATGCAGGTAGCAAGTGGAGGATACTGATTGATGCAGAGGACATCACCTGATCATGTGCATCACCTGCAAAAGCCATGCTGCAATCTATTCCAAGCAGCTCAATCCATTTACTAAAGAGAGAGAGAGAGAGATGGAGAGAGAGAGAGAGAGAGAGAGAAACCAGATCCACAACCAAAACCAAAACAGAAACAAAGAAAGAAGACTAAGGCCATAGCCAAGGAGAAAAAAAACCTCCTACAAGGAAACCATCCACAACAGACCTCATTCCCACAACAGAAATGTGAAGTATATATGCATGTAATTGACTGTAGTATTTGGTCCATAATACTGGGATAGATGATGTGAACTGATATATATGTGCCATCAGGTGCTGTTGTTGTAATGATGTTCAGCTGGACAACTGCTATGGTCAATAGAGTCTGCCCCTGTGGGTAGTGAGCCATATCCATCAACTGTGCAGAGCAGCACTGTCTGACAAGATGTAAGCCAGCATAGCGTGTATTGCGTACTGGAAGGGATGTATATTACTGGGGCCAATAGCGGGTGGTGGAAGTAATGCCATATGATGGACACGTGAGTTCCAGAGCCCACCACTTGCAGGACACTCAGGTTAACATGTATTGTAGCATGCTGAAATGCCATAGGTGTGTAATAGGCTTACCTGCAATCTGGCCCTATATATACCCCCCTAATGTTAGGCTGTGTCCATATGTGGCACCTGTCTGTGTTGTAGCAAGGCAGAGCAGTGCAGCTGTGCAGGAAGAAGAGTTAGAGATTGTGGACCTGATGTCTGAATGTACCCCATATATAGGTATGTATATGTACACACACACACACACATACACACACACACACACACACATATATATATATGTATATGTGTGTGTGTATGTCTACAGATATACAAATGCACACACACACACACACATATGTATGTAAATACATGTCCCCTATATTACCACCACAGTACTGAAGGCTATGTGTGAGGGAACATTACACATAGCAATACACACAGATATATACAGCTGTAAGTGTGTGCAACATGGACGGGTATGTCACATGTGAATCCCTTGTTGGGACCACATTGCCCTTGTCTGTGAAGTAGTGAATGGGAATATGGGGAAGGATAACAGGTATATTTGTGGTGGTTGTTCCGGTTGGTAGATATAGAGGACAGCCTTCAGGGGTGGTATATGACACCTTTGGTGGGTAAACAATCTGGATGGTTTGTGTGGTCTGCGATGTGGGAGCCCCATGGGCCTTCATATGGATACAATGGGAACAAAGCCCCACCAATTGCTAGTCACAACAGCAGTTCCACAGCCCTAAAGGTGCCTGGCCTGGAGGCTGAGCAGGAGGAGCATGTGGACCCTGTGATTGTGTACTGGGTGCCTCAAGGTGCTGTAGCACATCTCACATGTTTTTGTGGAGCTCCCTATGGAACAGACCCTGGACCATGCCTGTGTGTGCCCACAGGGGGGGACAACATCCCCTGAGGTGGTTCCACTTGAAGGTAGTGCTGAACCAGTAGATGAGGAGGCCCCAGGGTGGGTCCCACATGTGATGTGGCCTGGTAACATGGCCAGATGAGGTGGGAGAGGTGGTTCTGCTGGCAACTATTCCCTAAACATGCTATTGTGTCACTGTTATAGAACATATGTGGGTAGTAATAGTCCACACAATCCCAGAACATGTCCACCAGCATGCATACATATCCCCAGTAACACAGAATGACAGATGTGCAGCAATCACATAGCAAGCATATCACATGCATATATGGAACCATAGTGGCCCTGACAATGGCATGCAGGTGAAATAGTCCGTAACAGGCCAGCATTGATAGTGTCCACACAGGGAACATGGCTACAAACACATAGCACAAAGTGTGGTATAATACAATATATGTCCCAATGGTAGGTAAGCTGTAGCCATACCTATTGAGTTGTGTGAACAGTTTGTTGTCACTGTTAGGGTGGAGGAGTGACAGAGATGTGTATTAAAAACTATGGTAACCTTGCTGTATGAGTTGCTCAGGCCTGTTTCCATCTTTATGTCTTTCAGGCAAGATGTCCAACGGCCATTTACCAGGCTATTCAGGAGTGGAAAATGAGGTAATTTTGAACCATCTTATACAGCACTATCTGGTTATGTTTGGCAGGACCGCCCATGAGTAGCAGGAGTGGACCGCCCTGTGGAAAGATCTAGTCCACAGGGTCAATGATGTCGGCCTGCATAACCACAGTTATGAGCAGGTCCGGCATCATTGTACTGACCTGCTTCACAATGCCCATCAGCATGCTGCTGCAGTCCAGGGGAATCAACTCGCAACAGGGGGGAGGTCATGCCATCCATCCCCCCAACACGTGTTGAGGAGCTCCTCGCCAGCCTCGTGGCACCTACCCGCCCGTACACCCAACAACTGGCAGAGACCATTGTGGAGGTGGGTGCTACCCACACACCGGCTGAGGAGTTTGCATGTAAGGCCACAGGGCACATCAGTAGACCACTGTTGCATATGCATCTGCATCTGTACAGGTAGATCATGCATATGTGAGATGTCATATATATAGTCTGTTGCTGCATAGTAGTAATGAATAGATGTGCATAAGTGGTAGTATTGTGGACTTGTACTGTTGATGCACCCACCCTGTAGCAATGCCACAGCTATGGCCACTGACATCACATCTCTCACACTCTTATGTAGGTCCCTCTAGTATACCACCAAGGCAGCAGCCGGTAGCTGATGAGTTGGTTTATGTTCATGCTTGCCAATACACCAGGCATGTAATGGCTATGGTATATTCCATGCACACGTCTAACACATCTACCCATAATGCATTATGTACATGTTCACATAATGTTGCTGTTAAATGCACTGCATCACAGTGGTGACCATGATTGGGTATCTGAAGGGTATGTCAGACACCTGCAAGATAACTAACATCCTGTCATTGCTAAATGTGTCCACAGGGATGAACATAATGGTGGGACACATGGCCTACAGTAGGGACATGTGTGAAACATCACCCTTATACAGTGCTACAACAGTGTATATACCAGTATTACAATGGCAACTGTTACAGATCTACACTATGGCATAACATAATACTGTGGTCCACATTATTAGCTGGGACTAGGCTGTTACACATGGTGTTCAGTATTTGGGACACTGCAAACTGACACACATGTGTAGGCCATACTTGTCAAGCATCTACAAAAAGGCTGAAGGTGAGGAGGGTTTGTCATCATGACACACCAGTGCACTGCAGCAGGGATTCTAAGGATGCTAAGAATGGCTGTATCTGCACACAGTCAGGTTCAAGAACTGTGGCAGACATAACCCTAACTCCACAGTAATAGTGACAGCAGTGTGTGAACTCCAAGGGATGTGCACATGATTAGACCTTGCAATCATGCAGAGTTGGGGGACATGTGTAGGGCAGACTAACCATACACTGGCAAATGCAGATGGCCCATGCTAGTATACCCCTGCCAGGAATAGTGACTGATGTAGTACACATAACAATAGGTGCAACAAACCATCATGATAAGGGAGTGCACACATATATACCCACAGAATGTATGCATTGCGGTCAGCATCTGCACACCTAACACATTTCTTAGACACTACATGTGAATGCACAGAACATATGTCACATATCAGGCTCATGTACTTTTAATATATGCAGTGATGTTGTCCCATGGCAGATCAAGGAAAAGTGCATCATATCAATAAGGGTGTGTACACTCCCCATAGTCATGGTAAGGTCTGACATTTGTCAGTGTAATAGTATTGTATTGGTCATACATGCACCGCTGATGTTGAGATCAGTAAACCAGACAACAGGGATTCACAAATGACATCTGTCCACATATCATCCCAGGTATGTGTCGCTCAAACACATAGGGGCTCTGAGCATTAGAGCAGATATACCTGACACGGCAATGCACATTCAACAATAGTTTTTACACCTGTGAGGTTTGGTGCACAGTACATAGCAGGGTGCAGAACAGGTGCACAGCAATACTGTGTTCATAGGTGCAGTGTTTTCCAGGGGAAGGGGCATCTACTAGTAACACAGTCCATGCATCACACACATGAATACTGTTGCTAGCATGGATTGACTATAGCTGCACTGCATGCTGTTGAGTACCATATGTTATGCATGTTGACAGATGAGTAATGGGAGGACTGTGTGTACTATCTTTGTGCAACCTCACCTGTAGGTGTGTGTGCATGTGTGTGTGTATGTGTGGGGGGTTATTTTGGCTGTAAGTGCAATTTGGTGGAGTGGAGGGGGGTTGATGCATGTAGGATGTGTGTGTGTACATGTGTGTGTGTGTTTGTGTGGGTGTCCATGTATGCACATGTGTGATTGTGGGGTTGTTCATACGGCAGTACTTCCCTTTGGGATCGTGCAGTACATGGACATGGACTGACACATGAGACACCAGGAATACTTGTCTAATATTTAATCACAGGACAGCTGATAGTATAATAAGGTGGAACATGCATTGGGAGGGAAAGTAGACAACAGGTATACCCTTAATATTCCAACCAGCAGAGAGGTGAATGACTACCCACATATGCAGCACTACAGATGCACTGGGAAATTACCAGATAACACCAGGGGGTGTATCCATATATTATTGTTGTCCACATGAGTTACATATGACACTCCAGTGCGTGACATTATGGAGTGAATGTAGCAGCCCCTAACATATGGGGCTATGCTCACAATGTCCGGACATACCCAGGGTAAACACTGGATGACAGCAGTGAGGCCATGTAAAATCTACTCCACTCAAGTCAAGGAGGTAATGGAGTAACAGGTCTTGTGTTGTGATCACTTGTCTAGGCATTTAGAGGAAGATACATTAATGAGTGGTATTAATGAGCGTATGTTTCCAGTTGTGAAGCAAGATGGGGGAACTTATGTGAATAAATGTGGGACTGTCTGTAAAATCAGGGACAGGTAGGTATTAAGGTGGAATGTCAGTATGTGTGTGTGTGTGTGTGTGTGTGTGTGTGTGTGTGTGTGTGCGTGTGTGTGCGTGTGTGTGCGTGTGTGTGTGTGTACTGTTATGCACTGCTGTACAGGTCTTAAAGTGTGTTTCTTGTTTTCCCCCACAGATGGCGAAGTGGGTCAGAGTCCCTCCTGCATGCAGTCTGATGTTGGTGTTCATACAGATACCAAAGATGATGATAGTACTGTTGAGGCAAAGGCAGGCTTGTCAGAGGCCAAAACTGCACCATGGTTTGACATCCCCCTCTTAGCTACCCCAACCCCGCACAGAGTTACAGTGCTTATACATACCCCATCACCAGTGGCCATAGCAGAGGGACAGTTGGTGGTTGGTGGCAGTGCACGAGAGAGTGTGGTATCTATGCCTACTGTGTCTGGTCACAGCAGGCATAGCCAGATGTCCAGCAGGGCACCACATAGGCAGATGTACCGGGGTGCTGGTGGTAGGGCTTCTGGTCATCATGCCCCTGGCAGAAGCACAACAACTGGTACCACCAGACGCATGTTTCAGACTGTCATGGGGTACAGGCATGTATGGAACTGTACACCAGACAGGGCCTGAGGCTGCAGAGGGCTGCTCTCTCATCTGCAAGTGACAACTTCCATGAACATTCTGGTACCCTCCGTGATTATACCGAGCTCATGGATAGACAGTTAGGTGAGATGGTGGACCTCATAAACAGTGATTTGTCCGTACTCGAACATGTGGTGGGAGTGCGGCGACAGCCGCATGGACGTAGGCCAGCAACACCAACAGCTGGCGGTTGATGTGGACATGCTAGGACACCAAGGCGCTCCCATAGTGGCAGTACCAGCCCCAGCACTGCAGGAGGGGTGCTGTCCACACCACACCACAGCAGACCATGTGCACATGGCCCTGGCCAGTCCCAGGAGGGACCTGGTTCCAGCGGACATCTGTCATCATCAGGGGAGAGTAGCACATCTGGGCCTGTACCTGGACATGCCCATGGAACCCTTGGCAAGCACAGTCCATGTGTCCATGGCCGGAGGAGGTGAACTGCACACCCTGCCAGGTATGGTCTGCAGCTGTCCAAGAAACACCTGCATAGGGCAGCCGCATGGCATAAGTGTGTGCATGCATACCCACACACTATACAAACACACCTAGGGCAACCTCATACTTACACACACACACACACACACACACACACACAGATCACATCATCACTCCCATTTCAACTAATTACACCCCTCACACACATTCTGTCAAATGTATGGCCCACCTTCGGTCTCTGGCAAACCAACAACACACCCTGTGCATATGATGATACCTGTGCCACATCCCTGTCATCCATAACATTGGTGCAGGGACAGGCTAATATGGTTCTGATGCACATGGTGACTGTACTACAGTGTACCATTGTACTGCTGTGTAACATGTCAGGAGTAATGTTTAATGCATTCATGTCAGGTAATGTAGCTGCCATGATGCATTATAGCTGTTAGTAACACTGAGTGATTGTGGTCTCCATAATGTTATCCATTTGTGTTGTAGGTGTACATGTGTCAGCAGGAGGATGGTCTGCAGTCATATTCCACAAGGGGTATGGCACTGTGATGACACCATGGCTGTGACATATCCTGGGTACATCCAAAGACTAAAAACACCCACAAAAAATAAAACAACTATAAAACAAAAATATCCTGGCTGTAATCCAAAAAAAAGGGTTGATTGGCTGTAGTACAAGTTTATTAAGCACTTTCGGCTAGGCACAGCGTAGCCTTCATCAGAATACATTACAAAATGCATATTACTTCATTAAATAGAATTTATTAACCAATCATAAAGATAAAACAATTAATTAGTAAACCAACTCCCACTACAATACCCATTAACTCTTAAAAACATATTGTAGGTATGTATTCCACACAAAAACAATCACCAGTTCATCTCTTAAAACATGTTCTGTTTAAAAGACATTCAAAATGCATCAGTAATTGTAAGAATAATATTTATTTCTTATTTATTCTTTCCTGCAAAACTGGGACAATGGAAATACTTTCATTTAGATCTGGGGAAACATTGTTGCTGTTCTAAATTGCCATTGTGTTTCTTTTTTCTTTAATCTATTTTTCCAGTCTCCCCCTCTTGGATTTAATTTCACCTGTTCCACAATTCCAAATGAAAATTATACAAGCACTCTCTATTATGTGCATTTTTTACAACATTTTCATTTGGAATTGTGGAACAGGTGAAATTAAATCCAAGAGGGGGAGACTGGAAAAATTAATTAAAGAAAAAAGAAACACAATGGCAGTTTAGAACAGCAGCAATATTTCCCCCATATTATTCTTACAATTAGTGATGAATTTTGAATGTCTTTTAAACAGAACATGTTTTAAGAGATGAACTGGTGATTGTTTTTGTGTGGACTACATACCTACAATATGTTTTTAAGAGTTAATGGGTAGTGTAGTGGGAGTTGGTTTACTAATTAATTGTTTTATCTTTATGACTGGCCAATGAATTATATTTAATGAAGTAATATGTGTTTTGTAATGTATTCTGATGAAGACTACACTGTGCATAGCCGAAATGCTTAATAAACTTGTACTACAGACAATCAACCCTTTTTTTGGATTACAGCCTGGATATTTTTGTTTTATATCCTGGGTACAGTTCAACACGTCACAGGTTTGTATAACAGTTATTGCCTGTGCCACATATATAGGTGACCTGCTGGGACATGTATAATCAGCAACCTGATGTAGATCCATCCACATACATGCACACTCTTACTTGGCAACACTGGGACTAGACCCCTACCTAGGAATGTAGTGCTACTGCAGTGTGTGGCTTTCATTGCACACACCACACAGCATTTAGGGTGAGGTGTGTTCCAGGTTATATGTTACATACAGAACATCCTCAGACATGTACAGTATGGTAATGGGGGATATAATGGTTGTATATAGACAATACATAGTGTGACATACCATCATATACACATTAACAGACACATAACAGGCAGACACACATCCGAGAGACCTGGGCCTATTGGTGCTAACTAACTTGTCAGTGTGTCCAGTGTCTTACAGGTAGGCTGCACACAGCACATGCATAACTGGGCTGGATTGTGGTATCAGTTACCTGTATGGTTGATGGTGACAGTGGTCACCATGCAGTGGTACATGGGACATATATCGGGTGTACCATGGTATAATGACACTGTACACAGCACCCACCTCCCACAGTGGATATTGTACTTACTGAAACCCATGATGACACTCTGACGTACCCACCATCACACATTGCCCATGACTATGATACAACCCATTGTACATCCCAACAGTGGTACTACATCTAATGCTCATGCCACAGGCATAGTAGGGTGTTGCATTGTCATGCCTCACCTATGGGCAGCAACAACATTATCCATACTACTGTATGGCAATGGGTATTGTAATAGGAGTATGTGGCCTTGGAATGCTGTACCCTACAGATATACAGACATGCACACATACACACACTTGCTAGAATTCATTTGGTATCCCATGCCTATCAACCCATTTGTACAACACTGTTATGCTGGTACTGCAAGGCTCATGCAGCCGTTAGGGAGAGGAGTGTAACGGGTACATGTAATGTCCGATAAAGCAGCAGTTATATCTTACTATAGCAATGGGTGTTGCAGTGGTTGTGAAGGCCCTCATGGTATTTCCCAACCACAGGTGTATTAACAGACAGATACTGCTATCCTCAGTAATGCACATATACACATGTGTCAGTACTGGGTGCATGGCTGCAGGTGGTCATAGGTGTATACCTGGCTATTGTCCATTGAGAGATGGGTAGTGTAGGGAATGTGTGTACAGTGGTATCATGACACCTGCCATGTGCCAGCAGGCAATCTATCAACAGAAACCACTGTGGTGACCCTCAGAGTGAGAGTGACATGCATCAGCCAATCCTCTGGGTGCCTCCTGCAAATGGCCACTGAGGTGATCCAGTTGACATGTATGCAACATGTATTATAACACATGCTTAGTGACTGTGATGGAGAACTGTACCCAAGCATGTTCTGTTGACTGTGGTAGTGTAGTGGAGATACACGTGGAATGTGGTGCGTACAGGGTGTTGTCTTCTATATGTGCCAGTTATAACACAGCTGGGCAGACATGTCAGTGTCAGTCAAGCATAGGTTGCCTGTACATATCCAAGCCAGATACCTGCCATAGGCACATCTGTACAGGGACTGACAGACATCATCTTGGCAAGTAGCTATACAGTAGGATGAATGTGTCGACACATTGACATCTGACACCAATATGTATGCCATTACTACATTTTGGAGGTCCTCACTGACATGTGCTGTACAGACAGTAGTCTACAGTTACTTTCCACATGTCAGATCATTATCCAGTAGGGGATATATACTGTGACACAGCTCATACACCAGGAACATGACAGTGAGGCCTCAGAGTCCAGCTATGCCTGCAGGTATACTTGTTGTCAGTACTGCATTTAGCAATCTACTCTTGCCTGGGAAAGCACTGTCAAGAGTAGTACCACCATGATACACTACATGTCAGTGAAACAGCATGTAAACTTGGTTACTACCCTTGTATGTAACAAATTCACATGGATAACAGTGATGTACAGGTCTTATATACTTCAGTGTCCCAGACATGACACTCACACCCCTTGCTACTGTAGTGACAGCACACAGACACATGTATTGTACATGGCATTACATACACTTATTAGAGATGTCATTATCCTGCTATCTTATCAGACTGGGATGTGAGCACTGGTTACCAGGGCTGAGCCATTCTTAGCAGGTATCAGCATTGCTGCAATATAACAGCTAAGCAGATTTGTGCACTGGTAAGGGAAGCCTACATGGTGTAAGTGCCCATACATTTAACCGTAGCTTAGCACCGCTTAGCTTCACACAAACCCACACAAATGCACTTAAAGCTGCGCAAAACTGCCTTAACCATTCTGTATCTAACAGCCCTTGTTCTGCCCAGCAACAAAATACACAGCCCTTGCAAGTCATGAACCCAGGATCCTGTACACTATAATACATGTCAGTGAAACAGCACGTAACCTTGGTTACTACCCTTGTATGTAAACAATTCACATGGATAACAGTGCTGTACAGGTCTTATATACTTCAGTGTCCCAGACATGACACTCACACCCCTTGCTACTGTAATGACAGCACACAGACGCATGTATTGTACATGGCATTACATACACTTATTACAGATGTCATTACCCTGCTATGTTATCAGACTGGGATGTGAGCACTGGTTACCAGGGCTGAGCCATGCTTAGCAGGTGTCAGCATTGCTGCAATATAACAGCTAAGCAGATTTGTGCACTGGTAAGGGAAGCCTACATGGTGTAAGTGCCCGTACATTTAACCGTAGCTTAGCACCACTTAGCTTCACACAAACCCACACAAATGCACTTAAAGCTGCGCAAAACCACCTTAACCAATCTGTATCCAACAACCCTTGTTCTTCCCAGCAACAAAATACACAGCCCTTGCAAGTCTTGAACCCAGGACCCTGTACACTATAATCACAACAGTTAACCACTACACCATGACAGCTGTGAAGACAGTTGTTTTTCCAATATATCTGTCACTACACATATTGAATAGTATTGAACAATTGCTTTGACTTCCACAATTGTGTAGTACTTGTTATTGATATTACTGTTGCATCCCATATGTTGTTATATCTAAATATACACATATCAGATACATACAGTGAGATACATCTGAGAAGATATACACAACTATGATGTTTACACGACAGAAATATGGATATATATACATATACATATGTAGATATATGTCTACATGTACATACACATATATATTCATACATATGTATGTCTACACATCTGTATAGTGCATCATATATATGGCCATTTTTAGATCTCTCTGTATATATATATATACACACCTTATGTGTACAAATATACCTATTTATGTCACTATATATATGTAGATATCTAAACTATATGTGCATACATATCTAATCGGGTATACCTATTTATGTCAATATATATGTAAATATCCATAACTCTATGTGCATATATATCTATATATCTGTATATATATATATATATATATATATATATATATATATATATATATATATATATATTGATTTGTATATGTATATATTTTAGTTTGTATATATATATATATATATATATATATATATATATATATATCCATATATGTATGTAGATATGTATATGTGTGTATATATATATATATATGTATATATATATATATATATATATATATGTTTACCATATGTCCAGAACATGGATTGGAGTCCTACCTCAGCACCAATAGTCGCAACCTCTTAGTGCAAGGGGATGTCATGTATGTATTGCAGGTATATATGTAGAGTGTTGCTACTGTAACAGGGGTTGTCTTAACAGACATGTTGTGTGTGGGAGGTCACATCTTCTTTTGACATGTACACCATTGGCTGCTGACAGACATCCTAAGGACATCATAGTACAGTACCACTACTAGCACAGTAATGATCCTGTGGACTACAGCACAGATATGACCAATATATGTGGACAGTCTGGCACTCTGGGGTCAGTCCAGAGGTGTACACAGATCCCCTTTATGTGAGATATGTGGACCACGCCTCACAAAGTGGATGTTAACAGCCATGTACATGAGTATATCACGTAAATCCTGGACTACATATGCCCACACAGTTTATGCATTCGCACACGCCAATCTGTCCTGACATATAATACCTGGTAGTGCAGAGGTCACATGGCCACATACTACTCAGTAGTTAGTGACATACATCTGTACAGAATCCCACTGCTTTGTCAGAAATACAAAACAGTTATGGTGGCCTGGCAGCAGTATGTCTTGCAAATAACTGGACATAACAGCACACTGGGTAATTACACTAAGCTGCTAGGCATGTCACAAAGCACTGTGCAAACTACAGGCAGACTGCCACAACACTGGACTACATTTTGAATGGGGGAATACACATGTGCCTGCAAATATAGCAGGCTCTATATGCATGTCACAGCACAGAGTAACAGACACCTGTGAGAAAGTGCATACCCACAACCAATGTGAAAATAGTCACATCCAAATATGGTAGGCAAGCTTAATATGACACTATATGGACTGTCTAATAAACACCATCCTCATATGTGCCACTCACACACTAACCCTACATACACTGGGTCATGACACAGTGTAGTCCGATGCCTGTCTGTGGTATGGGACACGTGTGTGTCTGTCCTTACAGAGCTGATAGGGTACCATACACTGGAGCAGCATGCAACATCAGATAGAACAGGACCAAGAACAATGGCATCTACCACACTCTGTGCACAGCCCAAGGTAAGTATGCACAATACACATACTGTCAACAATCACCATAGGTACACAGACCCCAGTACTGTACACACAACTGCAGAATGCCCAGGTTATGTCCTCAGAAATAACCTCTACTATACATAACATGTCTAGCTATCTGATATCTGACTGGCTTGTTATCAGGTATGATGTTAATAAATAATGGTGTACACAACATATGCACCTCTTACTGCATGACATATGTACAAAGATTGACAGACTTGTGTCTAGAGCCACAAACACGGGGCCAATACTGGCATGTTGCTGTGATAACCTCATACATTTACTGTTGTACCAGGGTTTGTTGTGACATATGTCCCATGAGGGATATGAAGTCAGTAACTCTCATGGCTGTCACCATGTACTGACTGCAAATCTCAGACTATGCTTCTGCAGTTCTAAGATAGGTGTTCTGTGAGTAACACAAGAAACATAAGGCTCCACACACTGCCCAGTCTGCAGATAACCCTACAGGTGGGTGTTTCCTTAAACACATAACACTGTCATGACAGGTATTAAATCATGTAGACCAGCCTGTTGGCCTGTTTCCACAGTGCATGTTGTTAGAGGTAAATCCCAATATCATCTTTAATGCTGTTTGCCAAACAGCACATTGAGGCCCTGCTCACAGTGAATGAAAAGGTCCAACACCCACATGATGTTCCTAGATACTGGAGTGTGTTTCCATGCAACTGGCTAATGGAATGTTACCACAGCTGTTCCACATGCAATCAGCTAGAGGGGGACTGCAATTCATGCAGAGGCCATCAGCTGATCATGAGCATCACTTACAAAACATAAGTTGTTGCCTAAGCAAAGCAGGTGTACTTCTCTACATCCACCAGAGAGGGAGTGAGAGAGACATACAGAGACAAAGAAAGGCAGGGAGGGGGTGGGAGAGTAAAACCTAAACATGTTTCTGTCACACACCTACCAGTACATGGTTTCAAACCCCTGACTGACTATGTATTGCTATCACATGTCTATGCAGTTATTGCATACACCACATAGCTTACATGTTTGGGAGCTGTCCAAAGGTATATCTGATGGTGAGTGATCTGCAACGGTGATATAGGAGTGATAAGGTTGGTGTAGTACACGTGCCTGTCCATGTCGTCAACACAGCCACACTCTCTCAGGAACTCACACACATTGACACAGTTGGCAGGGTCAGGAATAGACTTCCTAACTAGCTAGTTTGCCACAATACAGTAGTGCACAGGTATCACATGCACCACAGGGGTTATCCAGATGATATATGGGCAAAGCATATGTGAAGGTGTCTGACATCAGACAGCATGCTTCAGTAGGCCAATGGGACTTGAAGTAAGTGTGGATGTGGTTGAAAGCATCATACTACACTCACACACAGACACTGGGTGCCAGATGAGATGCATGGGTGCATTGCTTAAATGTGTATTGGTTGACTGTGCAAGAAGGCTGGACAAAGCTAGTTGAAGGGTATGCCTTGGCATGAGGCCTCATGACAATGGTCTGCAGTGTGGCTCAGGGGTGTAGTGCCTGGATTGGCCCACACAGGTGGGTATTGTATTCATCATCCAGTCACCTGGGGTAATATTGTATGTGACCAGTGCTGTGCAATGCTTGCCATGTATGTGTTCTATAGTCCATGACATGGATAGTGTCTGGGATGTGCACACATCCTATATGCATGTTCAGTGACATGTGGAACTGTATCTGGGGTGTCTGGCCCATGTTGTGTACACAGATTATCATCAGATGTGCCAGTCCTGGCCTCATGTGGTGGGAACTGGTAATGGACACCAGATTGACCCTGCACCTACACTGATAGCATGATACAGGTATTCCCTGGTGTCAGTGGCATCTGTCCATACAGGGCATGCGTTTAAGGCATGGTATGTCCTTTGTGGGTCACATTTGATGGCACCACAGTTGTTGCAGATGTCCAGTGAGGAACATAGTAAAGGCGTACTGTCTGCAATTATGTGCCTATTGTAATGATGGGACAGGGTGCCATGCCCTCTGTAGTCCACTGCAATCACACCATGGGTACTATCTGTGGGCAATATACAGGGTACTACCAACAAAGTGGTTGTTGCCTAGGCAAGTGTGTTTGTGTATGAGACACGGGTTGAGAGTGTTCTCTGGGTAATACAAGGGTTGCTTCATTTGTTTGCCAGGCCTTGATGTCACATGTAGGGGTATGGATTGGCACCCCAGCCTCTCAGCTATTTGACATCTGTTATCCTTGTAAGGTGGACATTGTGGCATATAATAGGCCCACCATATAAGAAATTTGCAAAACCCACTCCACAATGAGTCCAATTGTTACACACTCACAGCCACCTCCACACAGGATAGGAATAACAAATACAGACACACACACTGGTGCCATGTCTGGGATTAGAACTCCTACTGAACTAGTTTATCACACGACAGCATTACACAGTTATTGGACACACCACGGAGATTATTGGACTACTCCTTCCCCAAAGGTGTATTTCAATGGGAATGACATCAGCAGGCTTGCCAAAGAAGAGCAATGGGGTGGTAGTGACTGAATGGCTTCAAAAGCATTGTTCCCTACACAGACAAACAAACATCTGCACTTGCCATGTCTAGGAATAAAACCACTACCAAACTACTATATCACACTACAGCATTACACTGTTCTGGGATGCACCATGGAGATTACTGGGCTACACCTTCCCCAAAGGTGTATTTCAAGATGAATGACATCAGCAGGCTTGCTATAGTAGGGAAATGGGGAGGGCAGTATGTGTGCATGGGCCATAACCCATTCATCTAGAGGCAGACACATCACACTCAGGCACACACAGGTTTATATTCCACAGGTATGTGTATACAACGGCTAGATGACTACTGCCTTGTACAGTCATGTTGCACAGTTAGCACTAGCACCACAGAGTCTATAATGCTGAGGGACTCCAGAGACAAATGTCTATGGTGAGTGACATTTACACATCATGTGGTTGTAGCCATTTGGCTGTGTGCTGGGTGGGACAGGCCGCATGATGGAAGGCTCTTTGTCACTGTCACTCTCTTCCACACATCTATGTATGTGCACTTTTGGCATATTATAGTGTGTTATCCTTGGATATATGTGTGTATTCCTATCCAATGTGTGTGCAAATCATGACTGGTGTATACTGAGGAGTGTATGCACTAATATCTGCAACTGTCAGATATGTATGGTCCACTGTTGTTGCCAGACATGGGCTTCATTTCTTTAAATGTGTGAGCATGCCCAGTATGAACTTTCAGTATTTTGTCTGACATTGCCTTCATTTTTCTAAGTGTGGGAGCATGCCCAGTATGCCCTTCTGTATTGAATGTGTGGATCCATTCCAGGTAGCTTATACTCCAGTGCAGACTTTTGTGTTCTACACCTACAGCTAGCAAACTGTTTCTGCAGGATATCTGTAGATCAGTTTACAATATGGGGTCAAACTGGACAAGGGATAGTGGGTACTGTAGGTAATTGTGTCTATGCTGCTTCTGCTACATAGTCCTGGTGTTAGCAGAGATATTCAGACATGTGTACTGTTATACACTGTGATGTTTTATGTCATCAAGTACTGTCAGGTAGACATTTTTGCTCGCAGTGATGTCCTGGGGAACACAGGGTGAATGCAGCTGTGTCCAGGATTGTGGTCAAATGCTTGCATATTCCTGCAAACTAATGCCATTTTGGAGGGGGAGCTGCAGACACTTGCTGCTGGGTCTGTGTAACTGGTTCAGCACCTTGGTACAGATGTGGCAGAGGATCCCATACTTGTACATCCATCGACATGACAGTATGGCCTTATCTTGCTGTGGCAATACCTCACAGCTGTACAGATTCACACAGGTTACCCAGAGGCAGGGGTCATAAGTCAGGACATTACCCCTGTTATGATTTATGCGCAGGTTTGTAGCCACCCATTCTTGTGTTTGCAGCCAGGGATAGTATGTGCACACGGCTGAGTTTCAGACTTCACACACTCCATGCTGCCCATGCTCCTATCCCCCTTCCATTATTCTATCCTCATACAAACATTATGCAAACATTATCTGATATGTTCCCTATAGTTATCTACTCATCCCAGCAGTAATTTGGTGTTGGTCCACAGTTCATGCAGTAGGACATGGTGGACATGTTACTGTGGTTTGTCCACATGGCCTTGCATATGAATTATGTGGACTGTGTTATGTTCTTATTTGGGAGTCCATGACATAACATACATTGGCAGTACGGGTGAGACACAGGCCTTTAGCAGAGGACTGTAGGCCATTTGGTAGTGATGCAGGCCAGCTATAGCATGCCGTTGCATTCTGTCAGTCCTACAGTCCCAGACTGCAATACAGTATATTCCCCTGGGGTGACAGGGTAGGTGTGCTAGGTGTTCATGCCAATACTTTCTGTCAGTATTGATCAAGTGGTGTGGATGCTGGCAGGGTGCTGCTTGCACCTAGGGACACACCTGCATGGGACACCTGCACTGCATGCTGCATTCTTTCACTATTGCCATACACAAGTGGGGGTCATATTTTACCCATTCCCAACAGCAGGGATAAGACTGGAGAGGTACCTGTGGGGGGTTGTTGGGTGAGCTAGGTGCATGTGTGCTATGGATACTACTTGCATCTGACTCACAGATATGCATGGGCATTCCACTTATGTTGGCTTCTGCAGGGACATCAGCTGTTTCTCAATACATCATTCCTATGACCTTTGTTGTCTGCGAGTGTTTGACCAGTCGACATCGGTATTCCCTACTACAAGCCCAGATAATGTGCTGCAAACCTGTATGTACAATTCCAAGGGTGTGTCCATTTAATGGTTACACATTATACACTGTCTGTCTGGAGTACTTTCCCCTGTGTACTGCTTGTATATCTGGCCCAACAGTCATATTACCTCCATACATTTACAATGGCTTACTGCTAGAATATGTTATACTGGGGAGCATTGTGTTTGGCACTGCAGTTGTAAGGACTTGGCCCTGTCATTGGCAGTACTGGGTATTGGCCACCAGGACAAACCTCACCATGCACACATACTGACCACTCTCACACAATATGAAACACACACCAACCTAACACACGCATACCTGCATATTGTACAAATGCTACAATCTATCCTGCTACCTTGGCCACCTCAGGTAATCTGTGCTCCACTGGTATTGTAACTACACATACATGTTACTACATTTCTACATAGGATTGGGGGGCATACCTGACTGTTACTACGTGTCTACATCGTATTGGGGGGCACACCAGACTGTTACTACATGTCTACACCAGATTGAGGGACACACCAGACTATTACTACATTTCTACATAGGATTTGGGTGGTGCACACCTGACTGTTACTACGTGTCTATATAGGCATGGGGGGCACATCTGACTGTTACTACATTTCTACATAGGATTCGGGGGGCATGCCTGACACTTGTACACATTTGCTATGACTGTACTGGTATAGGATTGGGGGGGGCACACCTGACTTTTAGTACATGTCTACATTGGATTGGGAGGGGGCACACCTGACTGTTACATTTCTACATAGGATTGGGGGGGGCACACCTGACTGTTACTATGTGTCTACATCAGATTGGGTGGAGCACACCAGACTGTTACTACATTTCTACATAGGATTGGGGGGGGGGGCACACCTGACCTGTTACTGCATTTCTACATAGGATTGGAGGGGCACACCTGACACTTGTACACATTTGCTATGATTGTACTGGTATGTCAGGTACTCCATTTCATTCTGTATTCAAACCTATCATGCTGACTAGAGTCATATCAGTCTACTACAGGTCTTAGATTTTGATTGACCTACATATCAGGTTCTGACTTCTTACCCTTCAGAACTAACATCCCACTGCCTGGCCTGATGTAGTCTGTCTGTGTAGGCCTGGGGGGGGGTTACTCATAGCCATCAGTCAGAGGCCTTAGCACAGCCATTGTTTGTGTCTGCCTACACCTGTTCTGCTGGCTGAGACTGTTGTTGGGCATGTGAGCTCCCTGACTGGCATGTGTGCGTCATATGGACACACGTGGCCCTGCACATTTCCTGCAGTGGGTTTTGTCACCATGTGTAGTACTGGCTACTATGGTGACACCAGTATTTGTTACAGATCTCATGCTGCCACTATAGGTGTCTACTATCTGTTGTCATCCCGTTCAGCCACCCAATTCCCTTGCATGCTCACATCCATACCATAGATATAAGTAACAACACATACTACTCCATTTGGCAATTGATAGGAAGAGTGACTTACCTTGTGGCTGTGTCAGTATTGAGGATGTTGCTGGAGGGCTGACTATGTCGGCTGCAGATAGTACACACCCTACACATGGTTAAGCACAGGTAGTGTCATGTTTGGCATCCCTTTTACTGTATGTTGGAGTCAGAGAAAAGGTATCATTCCCTGGGTCCCTACTGTGTCAGTGTATGTGCTATGCGTTGCCTCTTTGCCAAGGCCAGGGCATACTGGGCATGCCTCCTTCTGCCTACTGGGGCAAGCTCAAGTTGTTCCTCCTCCGAGTCACTCTGTGCCTGTGCAGGCCTTGGCAATGGTGAGGGGGGGGGGGTGGCCTTGCCCCATGCTGTTTCTGCTGCAGCTGTTTCCACAGGGTCATGTTGTGTAGCATGGCACATACGATGACAATTTGAGTACATGTAGCTGGTGAGTACTGCAAGGCCCCACCGGATGTGTCCAGGCACTGGAACTGTGACTTGAGCATCCCAAACACATGCTCTATTATAATTCTGGTCTGTAGTATTCTTAGGTCTACATATACCTTGGTATCCACTGGGATGGGTTCCCCTCTGTTAGTTCTTTGTGTCAGGCATGGCTAGCACAGTTCAACAATTTGCTGTAGAAGATCCCTGTCCACCTTATAGCGTTCCACTATCTCCAGCTCATGGAGCCCCTGGTAGGTTACCCTGGGTCTGTACACTCTTCTCCATCTCCTCACTGTGTGTTGGTCAACAGCATTCTCATCCTCACCACCCTCAGCCTATTCCACATGTTGATGTATGATAGCTGCTGCAGCCCCTCTCATTTTGTTGTTTTTGTTCGTTAAAACTTCCCCGCTTGTATACACCAGTGGTGTAGAGTATGTGGGAAAAAACAGAGGGTAAGATGTTTGCATAGTTTGTAGTAGTGTTTTGGGCTGGGCTGGGCTGCTGCCTGTGTAGTTGGCTAATTCTGATACATTTCAACTGACAGCTATGCTAGTTCTCCTTGATTACCCTCCTACTGCTGTTGTCCCTTCCCATTGCCTTCCTGTTTAAGCCCGGGGGTGAGCCATGCAAGCACAGTGCTCAAATGTGCACAGAGCTGCTATTTCCTGGTTTACTTTTTTTTCCCTTTAAAACCCGGTGCATGGCACGCACACCTGCTTAGGCAATGTAAAGAGTGTTAGGCAGCCTCCAACACACCCCCTTGGTTAGCTCTGCTAAGCTAAGGGCAAACCCAAGCCACAGGGTTCCAATCCACTTATAGTATGCCTGAACCCCCCCCCCCCCATGATGTCAGCTAACTCTTAGGCTTGAAACAAGCTACTCCTGCACTTGCGCTGTTGGGTGCTGGCTAGCATTGAGGGGAAATCTGGGATTCAGTATCATTCCCTCATTTGCATAGGATTGCCTGCTAATGCACAGTTACAGGTCCCACACTGAGCCTCCCCTTTTAGCAACCACTATTCACTGGCCATGTTGTCCTCTGCCTGCCATTAAGTATAATGACAAAATAGTGATTTTGGTTAGAATGCCTATTTCAGGTTATTTTTTATATTTTCGGCCCAATCCCGTTTGTGCACCACTGCCCTATGCTTAAACAGCCGAAATCAGCTAAAAAAAAATAAAAGTTATTTTTTTTAAACTGTTTTCCGTGCCATTGGCCATATATTTGGCCATTGGTATGCTTTACATGTTATATACACCTTTTATTTGGAGCTGTCATGGCTTTGTTTTGTAGTTTGCAGAAATGTACTCGGTTACTAACCGAGTACATTTCTGCAGATTACACTAGTCCTGCACGGTTGGCTGCCAGCTTTCTGGATCACAAATTCACCTCATTTGCATGGTTTTCACCTGCAAATGGGGTAATTTGCATACAGAAGCTGCATCCGTGCAGGAATAGTGCATGTCCCTGCAGCTTATTCCTGGATCGAACGGCAGACATATTGACTCCTGGAACTCCTGCACTGTTCCAGCACACCGTGCAGGGCTTGCTAAATCTGGGGGATAGTTTTCCCCATAACATTTTTACTCTTTTACATTTCAAAAACATAAATTCTGTAGTTTCTCCTTCTTGACAATGTAAACGTATTCTATCACTTTTCTTTTTATATTGCATATTTTCTTTTACTGGCAATTTATCTATTACCAATCTCCACAAAAAATCTTGGCATTCTATTTTCTGAATACATCATTTCTTATTGTTAGAGATTTAATTTTTTCATCTGTTTGATTTTCCCATGGTTTTACATAGTAATATCTTAACGTTACATTCTTATACCATACTTTTCTATATCATCAATTTTTATTTTCCATAAAAGTATTTTTTCTTGGTAATGTTTTATTTCTTCATTTGTACATGCCATATACTTATAATTATACAATGTCAGTACTAGTCTTTCATCTTTTTAGTTTATCCACACTTTGTACAAATTTAATGAAGCAGCATATACCAGTGGGTTAACTAACCCTAAATCTCCTCCTTCTTCATTTACATGCAAAACTCCTCTTTTTACTGGGTTTAATCTTGAACCCTATGTAAATGAAAAAATGTCTACAATAATTCATTTTCAAATACTGTTAGCAAGATATATACACTTGCTAAGTATGCTATTTTTCCCATCAGTACTGAATTTATCAAATAAGCCTTTTTTCTGAATGATAACGTATATGTTCTAGAGAAAAGACAGGTTTTTTTTTGTTTTTTTTTTATTGTTTTTTCCTATTGAATTCTATTTACATCTTTATTCTCAAATGTTTATACCTAACACAGAATTTCATTCATTGTAATAGGGATGTTCTTCTATGCCTTGGTCAAATTTCACCAAGGAATATAAATGCCGCTTTGTGTCTCCAGTGGAAAAAGGTTACTAGCCTAGTTAACTAACCTGGTTAACAAAGGATAAATAAATAAAAATATTGACTTATTCCTACTGCTCCCATTTCATTCTGAGCTTGGTTGTTTATACCTTATGTAATAATAATCCCAGCCCCTTCTTTTGTTTTGGTTTCTTGAGTGTGCTAACCTGCTTCCACCTAAACATGAATTTTGTTCCTGGGATCATCACCTCTTTCATCACTGTGGACATGAAGGAAAAGCTGGCTACATACCCCTGCAGCGGGCATTTAAATGCATCTTAAGCACTTTTATTAGAAGCTTCAACAGCTTCTAAAGCAGTCTCACAACTTCCTTTCTTTTCTTATAACATAGGGAGGGACACACTAGCCTACATTTCACACAGCACTTTATGAATAAACATTTTCACAGACAAGTCCTTCTCTCCCTCTCTTCACAGCTAGCATACATCATAAAGTCAACAGTAAATACCATGACATCTCCAGTATAACCCAATATCATCTGCAAGTGACTGGTACGGCACTCAGTCATCTTTAAGGAGATTATGTTTATTGCAGGGCAGGAGCCATACAGACTGTTTGCAGCATACACCTCAGTACTGACACATCTCTGAGAGAAAAACAAAACCATTAAATGATTAAGCATGGTATAGTACCTATAACAACTGGACTGGATGAAAGTTAAGGAAGGACTTACTCATGAATGCCTTAACCCGTGGTGACTCTTTCCATATTATCTTGGAATGTAAATGGTCTCACAGGTGCAGACAAAAAAGAAAGAATATTCAGTTCAAACAAACTCCAACAGTTGTTTGTTTGTCTTTCGGCTTTTCCCGGTTAGGGGTCACCACAGCCGAACTCCGGTCCGCTAATGATTGGCAGTTGTTTTTTTTTATGGCGTCAAGTTGCCAGCCCGACGCCCAACCTTCAATGAAGGCACGCCCATTCAACGCATGTCTTTCGAATGCCCACTCGACCGCGGGGAGGACATGCAGACTCCACACAGAAGGCACTCCCAACCCAAGCCGAGAATCGAACAGGAGAACCTCTTGCTGTGAGGCAACAACGCCACCACTGCACCACCATGGCATCATCAAACAAACTCCAACAGACTTACCATAAAATAGCCAGATTCATTACTAACTCCCCATACCACTCACACCACTGCATTTCTTTAAACTCTTTTCAATGGCTTGAACTTCCCCAATTTCTGCTATCTTATCAGTTTCATATGCTACACTCTATTCTTTATAAACTCTCCTTCTGTCCATCTCTATCTTCCTTAGTCTCCATCTATATCCCATACTGGACCCTCCATACTTCTAATCAACAATTACTTGATATCTACCACCCAAAAAGGTCAGTAGGCAAACTACTCTACAAACACTCCCTTGCCCATGCTTGGAACAAACTTCCCCTTCACTTACGTTCAATCTCCCACACCTCACACTTTAAAAATTAACTAAAAGCTTATTTTCTCAATTCCAGAAACTGCCCTTGCCATGACCCTACCTAGTCTTCCTTCCCTTTATGTACCCTCAAAAGGACCATACTTAGTACCTCATTACACCTCTCTCTCCAATGTGACTACTATTGAACTATATCAATGTAAAATTGTTACTTAGCTTCTTTTTAATGCAACTTTAACTTTATACATGTAACCCAACATATGTAAATATTTTTGCTATAACTGCTATTATATCAATATTGTTTAAAATTGTACTTGTTTAAAATGTACTACTGGAGCTTTTCTCCTCGGGTCTCCACTGAAAATGGACCACAAGCCCAGTTGGACAAACCCGGTTAACAAATGTCAGTAAATAAATAAATTATATTAAGAAATGCAGAGTTCAAATTGCAATGCTAGAGGAGACACATTTGGAAAGAATTGAACATGTGAATGATAAAGAAATGATTTTAGTATGGCCATTCATCAGAATATTAGGCACAAAGAAAAATATTAGTAATTGTTAGAGGAGCTCAAATAGTGATAAAAGAGAGGGGAAATAAATTATTGGCAGATTTATGGTAGTAAAGGATTGAGGATTACACTATAAATCCTACCTAAAACTGCTGTTATAGAGGTTAAAAATTTTGAGAGAGATAATCATCCTTCAGCACGGAATATTACTTACAGGTGGAGACTGGCATTTGATTTGCAACAATGATAATGTACCTAGGGGTCTAGGAGGAAAATATTACAAAATAGGGTTTATATATAAAGGAATTTACAAAAATATTTGGTATAGAAGACGTGAATTAAGTAATAGGAACTCAGAGAGAATTTACATATTATTCCACAAGGTACAATAACTGGGCTAGATTAGAGAGAAGTTATATTTCACAGAAACATGTCCATCTTACTGAGAACTTTGATACACATCCAATAACCATTTCAGATCATGCACCAATAATTAGTAAGACAAAAATGCAGGGTAATGAAGTAAAGATGAGACAGTGGTGCTTCCCCACCTACCTGTTAAAAAGAGAGGAATTTAAAGACTGGATAGTGGAAATTATTTGGGAGTTATTAGGGAAGATAAAAAGTACTCAGGAAGTTATAGCTAGTGAGTGGGATAAAATGAAAATGGAGTTTAAAAAATATCATAGAAACAAAAGGAAAAGAGATATTGTTAAGAAGTAACAAGAATTATTTACAGGGACTCATACAGGTAAAATGTATTACAGAATAAGGGGAATCTCAGAGAACAAGTGGCAGCACAATTGCAGAGTGCTAAAGAGAAAATAAAGGAACACTTGGATAATGTGCGTGCATTTAGAAAGATTGCTGTTAAGCAACTCTTTTTTGATAATAACTCCAGAGCACAAGAACTTTTGGCACAACAGCTTAAGCAACAGAAGGTAGAAAGGATTGTTGCTAAACTTAAGGAGCCGATAACAAGAAAAATAACCAGAGATCCTGTAGAAGTATTAGAAATATTTTTGAAATTTTAAGAAAATTTATATATACAGAGAATTGGGGAAATCAAGAAAAAACACAAATGGAAATATTTATGGAAGACTTAAATATGCTAATATTAGAGGTAGATGTGGATTAACAATTAACAGTTAAGATGGGAGGAGATGAGATAAAAATGGTGATTTATAACCAATCTGCAGGAAGGTCTACCTGAATAGATAGTATTCTGGTGGAAGTTTGAAACCTAGAAGAGAAGATAAAGTTCCGGAACTTTTTGTTTAACAGTATTGTAAAAGGAGGAGAAGCACCAACATCCTAGAAAAAAAGCTGTGGTGGCTATAGTACCTAAACATCATATTGGCTCATTTCAATTTTAAAACATGATTATAAGGTGTTACGTCTATTAGGGCTAAAATAATGGCAAAGGTGTTGCCAAAACTGATAGATATGGATCATTGTGCTTTTGTGGAGGGGTGGCAAACATTTGACGACATTAATAGAACAATGATGATCCAGCTGGAAGCAGAAAGTAAGAGAATATCGCTGTTCTTTGGTCATTCAGTCTCAATGCAGGGAAATAATTCAACAGAGTAAGTTGGGATTTTAGAAAGAGTATGCATTCTCTTAACTAATAATAAGGTTAATTAGCAGGCTATATGAAGGATCAGAGGCAAACGTCCAAATGAGAGGGTGCCTGTCTGAAAAGTTGTGTCTGAACAGAGGAACCTGGTGGGGAGACCTACTTCCCCTTTTTTATTTGCGCTATATTTAAAACCATTGGCAATGAATATGAGGGACTGAGAAAATTCAAGGATATAATTGGTATGGTGTTCAAGAAAAGTTGGCTTTATTTGCAGATGATATTATTTTGCACCTGATGGAACCAGAAAAGGATATCTCAGTGTTGTGGAACATTCTGAGACAGTTCTAGGTTGTTTTTTCAGGATATAAAATTAATGAATATAAAACAAAAGCCATCGCTGTAAACTACATACCCACATGTGAATTGGTATCGCAATACCCATATTTCTGGGGACATGGTAAAATAAATTATTTAGGAGTATGGGTTAAAAGGATTCTATTATGGCAGCTAAGGATGTGTGGGAAGAGACTAAACAAAAGATAATACAAAAAACTGAGAAAGTGGAAGCTGTTGTCTGTGGTCAAGGATAACAATATACAAGCAGTACAAATGTTTAGTCCCTTTAGTTTTATACACAGGTCAAGCATATTTTTATCAACCAGAGGAGAGGTTGTGGGTAGTAATTAATAAAGAGTTGAAGGATTTTATCCGATATAGAAAGAGGGCAAGTGTCAAGCGGGATAAGCTGATCCTCCCAAAGGAACAAGGAGGTTTAGGATTACTTGGTTTGAAGGTATAGTTTAGAGCTAAACAGTAAAGGCTTTTATACATAAAACAGGCAGAAAACTTCACTTCAGAGTGGATAAGATGATGATGAAGCAGCGAGGTAATCAAAGAAATAAGGAAAGAGTGGAATTTTTGACACATCGTTAAGGAGATTAACAACAGTCATACAGAATATTATATTCATAAAGTAGTAGAAAGTGGACTGTGAACTAAGTCAACATGGAAATGGAGAAAGGAAATTCTGCCAATAAGGATGACTGCAATTAGGGGTAGAAAGAATAGGCAAGAGGGGGCTGAAATTTTCTGGAGAAAGCAGGGAAAGGAACCAAGGTATTGGGAACAAATAATTAGAGAAGGAAATAAAATGGGAAGAGGCTAAGAAAAAAATTGGACTGCAGGCTAGAGATTGTATTACAAACTGATATCAGAGTATAGACAAAGAGAAAGGGATAGGGGAATCCTAAATAAAAGACCTGCACTTGCTGAGTTTTTAGCTTAATCTAGAAGTTTTTGTTAAAAAAGGGATAATTAGAAGGGCATATAAAATATTGCACAATAACTACAGGAGTCAATCAGAGAAGGTCAGAAAAGATTGGGAAGAGAGATTAGATAAGCAATTCATAAGGTAAACAATGGGAGGATGCATGCACAGCTCCCAAATATGCAACAAAATTTAGAAGATTTAGGATTTCTCCTTGGAAGTGTTTGAATAGTTACTTTAATACCCCAGACTTCAAAGAAGTTTTCCTTAATTAGATGGCAATATGTATCACATATCTTTAAATGCCCATTCTTGCTTTGAGTCTGCAGTGACTTCATGAATTATGTTACTGGCCTACTTCAGATCAGTATGTAACTATTTGGCATAGTTTAGTTCTGTCTTTGTCAGGTCCCATTGGCTAGTAACCTGCATCTGACATCTGATCTAAACCTTCTGATGTAAACCATAAAAAGGATGGTATAAATTCTGATTAGTCACTTGCTGTATTTTGCACTTAAAGGTAAGCACTATGCAATATACTTGCTGTACTCAATGTATTTTAGGATAAACAGTATCCCATCTGATATGGTGTGCTTCTGATCCTTTCTGGCTAAGGGTTAGACAATGGATGGTTTGCTGGTTTAGAATACTATTGCAGCTTTACACAGACACACACACACGGCCAGATTAGCGGATCATCACAAACAGTGTCTTTTTTGTTTGGGTACTTCCCATGACCATACCTCTTGTACTGTATGTAAGTCATTTGTGCCTAAGACGCTCAGAAGCCATTTGTCTTCCCTGGCCATTCATCTTGAAAACCAGCAGCTTAAACAGTTACCAGGGTACCATGGCAGAATCCTTTAACCCTGAGATACTACCACTAGATAAGAAGAAGGCCAAGAAGTTTCGGTCGGATTCTTTAGCTGTCCAGCTTCCACCGGACATCCCTCTAGAAGAAGTGGGTAGTAGCTCTCTAGGTCATTCAGCATCTACATTGGATTCCTCTGTCATGACCCTGTTGGAGGTCAGCATGGATATGTATTTTTGCATGCCCTCTGAGCGTCTATATCACATTATCAAAATGTGAAAATATTGAATGGCTGAAATGTCGAATATGCCATTCAAAGAAACAATTCTTGTGGGGGGCTGCACTCCCCACACCTCCTGCGAATTATAGATTGCACTGCAGTGAGGAAAGGGCAAATTTTCAGATCCTCACTGTACTGCGATCTCACAAAAAACATTTTGTTGAATGGCATATTCAACATTTCAGCCGTTTGATATTTTCAGTTTTCGAAAATGTGATATAGACCTGTCCACTGAGGCTTTGCAGGCATCTGTTCTGGACATCGAGGGTGAACCACCATTGATTATCTCAGAGGGTCCTAGAGGGATTCTGCAGATATTGGTTAGGGAGTAGGTTATGGGTTCTCTTAGCAAATATCACCAAGGGGCGGAACTTCCGGTATTTGCTAGGGCTGATGTCCCTTCCAAGAAAAGATAAAAATGAAGCATGTTTCAGTCTGTCCTAAGGACCCTCAAAGGGAAAGGCAAGAGTTTACTCAGGGTTTGTTTTCTGCCAGGCCTGAAACCTCCTCAAGAGGTTCCAATGCCTGTTCCTCCTTGGAACTCTACCCCTTCTAAACGGCTTAGGGAAACAGATTCCTCAGATGAGGATTCAGTGTCTGATGAGGGGTCTTTATCCTATTCTTCACAGATGCCTTCACCTATGGCTTATGGTTCTGATGAAGAGGAGTCTGTTAGCCCTGAGTCTCCTTTTGAGGAATTGTCCTATGGGGACACATTTGCTAGGATGATGGGATATTTTAAGTGGGATTCTTCTCAAGTGTTGGATACTCAGAGAAGATATTATGAATTGCTTCAGGTGGATACTCCTGTTAGATACCTTCATTGCTGCTTCCACGTCTCCTGATTCACAGCCTCCTGCACCTAAGAAACCTCATCAGTTCTATAAGGTTCCTGAGGATTGACAGTTTTTATTTAAATATCCTTCTACTGACCCTGCTATGGTGTCAGTCTCTTCTGACAAGCATTCTAAGCATTTGCTCTCTTACAAACTTTGGCTTTTTGATAAGGATAGTAGGGTAATGGAGAGGATTGGTAAGAAAGTTTAGTCTGCTTTTCCTTTGGCCTTTACAGCTGTTAATTACCAAACCCACATGACCAGGTATACTCTGGCCATGATTGCTCATGCATGTCAGTTTTTTTTCTGACCTCTCTGATTCTGAAGGCAAATCTTCTGTCTTACCAATTTTAGGTTCTTCTTCTTAAGTGTCTTACCACTCTATTAAGTGTAGCTATGATGCTGCTGATACTTCTTCCAGGGCTGTGGCTTTTGGGTCTGTCTTGACACATTATTCTTGGCTTTGTTTCCAGCCTCTGCCTGAGGCCATTAGGCCAAGTTGTTGGATGCTTCTTTGGATAATAAACATCTTTTTGGGACTCCTGCTGCTGACTGGTTTAAGTCTATTCAAGAGAAAGGCAAAGCCTTGTAGGACCTAAAACATATTTTTGTCTCTTCTATCCCTATGTTCCAGACTAATTATCCTTCTAGATCTGCTTTTGTTGGCAGGCAACCCTTCCAGGCCCCAAGGATAGAAGGGGTTGTAGGCAGGCCTCCTCTGCTAAGGCGTCTCAGATGTCTATGGCCCAGAAGCCTCCTTTATCTGATAAACCTGCTTCTGTTTGACAATTCGCCCCCTCCCCTTCTCTTAGACCAGTTTCATTTGTCCATTCAGCTTTCCTTTTATCTTCCAAATTAGTGTGTCATCACTTTAGACTCTTGGGCTCTTCCTATCATCTGTCAGGGTTACTTCATGGTATGGAAGCCTCTCCCTCCTCTTTCAGGGATTCCTCAACCTCTTCTAGTGCAATGTCCTCATTTCCCAGAGGTTCTAGGGTCCCTAGTGAACCAAATAACCATTCAACCTGTTCCCCTCCCCAAGTGGGAACGGGTTTTTATTCCAGGATGTTCCTGGTTCCTCAAAATGAGGGCATTTGGAGAACTATTCTGGATTTTTCCCTGCTCAACACCTTTCTCAAGGTCCCTTCTTTTTGGATGCTTACTCTTCAAACCTTGTTTCCTCTTTCACTAACCCAGGCTTTTCTGGTGTCTTTGGATCCGAAAGATGTTCACCTTCATCGCCCTATTCACCCTCTTTTCAGGAAGTTTTTACATTTCTTGTGTCTTCCTTTCATTTTCAGTTCTCTACTTTGCTCTTTGGCCTCTCTACTGCCCCAAGGGTATTCACAAAATACCTAACTCCTGTAATTTCCTTTTGCAGCCTCCAAAGCATTCATATTTTTCCTTATCTAGATGACCAGTTCCTTCAGGTACCTTCTCCAGGTCACCTGTTGCAGGATCTGGAGTTCACCATCTCTCTTCTTCAAAGTCTGGGGTTCACTATCGACTTCCAGAAGTCCATCCTGACTCCTTCTCAGGATCATGTGTATCTGGGATGCAGGATTCAGACAGTGCCAATGTTAGCCTCTCTTCCACATCCAAAAGTTTTGTCATTGACAGCCTTCTTTCAATCTCTTCTTCTTTTAACTGCCATGCCAGCCAGGACGTTTCTTCAGGCCCTGGTATTCATGGCCTTTTCTACTCCAGTGGTCTCTCCTGACAGACTGCATATACAGAAGCTTCAATGTTATCTAAAGGCAGTTTGGCTACAACATTGTCACCTTCTGGATTTCAGTGTAACTCTCCTTCCTTGTCTAAAGAAGGAATTTGGGTGGCGGATTCAACAGTTTGCTCTCAACAAAGGCCAGCTCTTTCAGCCTCCAGTCCTTTCTCAAATCTGCACACCGATGACTCAGTCATGGGGTGTGGGGGGCTTCTTTTGGTCATCTGAAAATTCAGGGTCTCTGACTCCACCCATCAGAAGATAGACATATCAGCATCAAAGAGATGAGATCTCTGATTATAACCCTTCAAGCCTTTTATCCCATGTTCTCTCCAGGCTCCTTGAAGGTGTACACAGACAACACAACAGTGATGTGGTATGTCAACAATCAGGGAGACACAAAATCTTACCTCCTCTGCAGGATGGCTGTTCAGGCTTGGGAGGTAGCTCTCAGTTAATTCTTCAGGCAGTATACATTACTTCAGAGCACAATCTAGCAAAAGACTGAGCAGGTCCAAAAGGGCTCTTGAATGAATCCTTCATAGAGACGTACTTCTGGACATTGTCCATCGGTGGGGTATTCCTCAGGTAGATCTTTATGCCTCCCCCTCTAAACAGGCAGCTTCCTCTGTTCTGTTGGATGAATGAACCATTTTCTGCTGACAGCATGTTCTATGAGGCTATCAATGTGATAAAACTGTTTCATAAACAGATTTTTTTCTAGCATGTATGCAAAAATACACATTAAGAATCACATTTTATTCTTAAAAAAAAGACTCACATTTTAGCATGGAAGTTGGATATGCAGAGGATAGCATCTGCTTACTTTTATTCTTTCTGTAGTACCAATGACTTTAAATTACATTTAAGCAGGCAGTTGCTTAGATGAAAGAAGTGCAAATTATTTTAACATGAAGAATTCAGCCGTTATTTTGAACTTAATGTCCTGAACTTGGGTTTTATTGAGTTCCTCATGGGAAGACACCTGGAAGAGGATACATATAACCTGCTCCTTATTCTAACATCTCCACAGGTGACATAAAGAAATAGAACCCCCCCCCCCCCTCCTTAGCAACATTTTTCTCTGTTTTTTTTCCGAGCACTTTCCACTGTCTTCTAGGTATCATAGGTAACAGATGAGACCTGGATTATACTTCTACCCATATCTCTCAACCTCTTAGTGCAAGAAATCTAGACAAAGCCTAAAATCATGGAGGAACAAAGGCCCAAAAATTGGGACAAAATGTAAATATTGCCGCTTTAAACTTAGAAAGTTACTAGAATAACAGGATATGTGTCAGCATGCATTTTCTAAAGGATGTGAAGTCTGAACCACAAATGTATTTTATTATTTAGTGACTTAAGTAGTAGGAAATACTTCTACGTGGCACACCTCATCACAAAAGGTTTCTCATCAAGAAAAAAAGAGGTCATTGTTCCCCTCTACTCATCACTCATTAGACCCATTATAGAGTACAATGCCCCTTTTGGTATGTACCTCACAAGACATCTACAACAACTGGAAAGGCCACAGAAATACCTCACAAAGAGGATTACTGGCCTCAAACAGATGCCCTACACAGACCGTCCCAAAAAACTCCAGCTTTACTCTGTCGCATATCGCCTACTCAGAGGTGATCTCTGCCGAACATACAAAGCTATGTCAAACCCAGAGCTGTTGGATGTGCTCCACTTAAAGAAATCCCAATCCCTCCAAGCTACATGCTCTAGGGACCTAAACCTTGTCACCACAATAAACAGAACATGCCGGAGGGATAGATTCCTGTCCCAGAGACTTCCCATACTCTGGAATAAACTACCTATCTATATCAAACAAAGCTCCTCATTAGCACTCTTCAAGAAAAATCTTGATGATTGGATGGGAGATAGGAAATTCACCCCGGGGATCACCTCTGTTGCTCTGCTCGACAGTGGCACAGGAAAATAATTTTCTTGGGTGGCAAAAGCCAGGGTACCTTTTTGGCTGGGCTTGTATAGGCCCCAGAGCCGATAGCCTAGTACCTACCTATGAACCTATGAACCTAAGTAACCAGTGATTTGCCAGAAAACCACACATTTTATGAGGAAGAGAACAAAAATATAAAGCAAAAGTCTAGACATTCTGCAAAAATCTGAGCAGCTGAGAAGTATGCTTCTCCAACACTAGGTTTCCTCAAATGACAATAAGGCATCTGATATATCTTTTCTATGACAAGTCTTATCCCCACCCCCACCCCCACCCCCACCCCCAGTCCTAGCCATTCAGTAACAATAGAGTAGTAACACTCTTCCACTATACGCATATTTTCTATTCTTCCTCCAGTATACGTAGGTGATAGATAAGGGAACGGGGATTTGTTCTTAGCTAGCATTTCCCTTTTTTGACCTGGTTCTCTTGGATGCCAGACAACAGCTGTGAAATAAGCAGTCTGACCATTTCTTAGAAATTGCTGAAGGGACTGAAGTTATGTATGCATGTTGACATGGCATGCTGAAAGTGAGTGATGGCAGGAAAATAAGAGATAAGCTTGTAAGATGGCATTTTCTTACATTCTTGCTGCTGTATTAAACTTAAGTAAACCTCCCTTACTACAAATTGTTTCCTGCTCATTTTCCCAGAGCTCCCATCTGTTTGGCACCCTCCCCCCACCACACATACATGCATATGCACTCTGAGGGGGTCCTGAGTTAATCCTGCTCCATCCTCAGCAGCTAAGAGATTTATTTTATTGTTTTGCACTTCAGTTAAATGTTTAATGTGCTACTGCTGTTGTTTCCGTTATTTATTGATTTTGCCTTTAAATCATTATAAAAGTCCCTAATACTTGAAATTGTCTTGCCAAGGTGGTTTGTTGTAGTTATTTTGTTATAGCATTACACTAAAAAACAGTCTTTCTTGGTGTTATTACATCAGGAGGTTAGCAGTCCTCAGAACAGACACAAATACCCAGAAAGTAAATTTTATCTATAAAACTTCCCTTAAAAATGAAACATGAAATTAGTGTGGCTATAACAAAGCCACAAAGCCATTGCATGGAGGCAAGCTTAGAGCAACTAGTATGCACATTAAACAGCACTCACCAAAAACAACACTGAATACCACACATTTCCACCTACACTCAGTGGACCCCAAACAGCAAAGCCAATAAGGCAAACCAACACATTACTCAGGACTCTTGTCATAGGGGACTCCATTGTATGACACACAGGTGCTCACTCAACAGACTGAACAAGGAGAATATAGCAGTTAATTGCTTATCTGGAGCCAGGATCCACAAAGCTATGCATGCACTTAAGTCACTACACCGCAGGTAGCAGTATGATTCTATTATAGTCCATGTGGACGTTAATGATCTGAGACGTACTTCCCTGGGCTATTTGAAGGGAGACATTGTTGATCTCTCTGAATATGTGTCTCAAGCAGGTATGTGCCTTACACCGAGCAGGATTCTACCTTCACCAAGGATGATGCCACAGTATAAACAAAACATGACTGATTTCAATAATTCGCTTAGTTTCTGGTGTCTTTCCAAGGATTCAATATTTGTCAACATTTATTTATTTATTTGTTTATTTTATTTATTTATTTATTTATTTATTTGACATTTGTTTACCAGGAAAGTCTGACTGGGTCATGAGGTACCCATTTTCAGCAGAGGCCCAGAGAGAAAAGCTCCAGATACACATGGTTAACAGAATGAAAAACTAGACAGACATAATAAAGTCAAAACATTCAAGCAGAAAAATGAAAACAAAACATTAGTTTGTCAGAATAAAAACTCAACAGACAAAGTCATAGTGTTCAATCATAAATTATATAGAAATCCTGATAATAGGCAGATGCAGCACTATTTACATAATGGATGATATCATAATGATTATTAATATTCTAGAGGTCATGAAATATGGTAACAGATTATATTGGTAAAGACATATGATAGTATCAGTAGAGAAGGGTAGGATGTGATACAGGAGATAATAGGAATAGATGTGGAAAAGGTATGAGTGTAACCTCTGGGGAATATGTGGAGGAAGGGAGGGCTGGATAAGTTAGTACTGGGGAAAGAGAGACATTAGAGGTAGAAAAGGTATAAAAGTACCTCAGCCTGGGCTCATACAGGAGCAAATTCAAGCTTTGTTGAAGTATTCTTTTATAGAGGTTTTGAAGGAGTGGGGGTTAGTAGCAATTTTGATACTTAAAGGAAAGGAGTTCCATGATTTTTCCACAGAGTAGGAGTAAAGGCTTAGGCCTGGGGTTTTGTTAGGTTTATAAGTTGTGAGGAGGTGTTTGTCTTCAGATATGAGATGTTTATTTGGGATATAAAAGTTGATTAATGGGCTAAGAGGAGGACAAGTTAGTGGGTGGTGGATGGTTTTGTATACCATAGTAAATTGTATATATTGGAGGTGGAGAGGAGTTCAAGCCATCTTAGGGAATGTAGGGCTTTACAGTGATGAGTTAGATGGGTTGCATTTATGGAAAATTTGGCAATTTTGTTATAGCAGCTTTCTAGTTTGTTCTTAGTTCTTAGGCCTGTAAGTTAGTTAGAATTGGGGCCCCATATAACAGTGAGGGCAAGAGGTAGGTTTTGGCCAGGGTCATTTTTGTAGCTGCTGGGAGAAATTTTTATTTCTGTATAGCACACCGAGTTATTGGTGATTTTTTTCTGATAATGTTTTGTATGTGTAGGTCAAAGATGAGATTATTGTCAATTGCAACACCTAGTAGTTTGGTATGCTGAACCAATTCAATGTCAGTATTGCTGGCTGAAAAGATCTTAAAGTTTATTTTATTGGAGTTATGGGGTTTGTGGGGTTTTGGATTCAGTAGGAGTTCAGCATTGGAGAATGGGAGGGAATGTTATTGCCTCTGTGGCAAGCGTTAGGTATTCCAGTGGGAGGTTGTCTACTGAGGCTGAGCAAGGTTTCAGTTTTTGTAGCATTTTTTAATTTGAGATAAAAGGATGGGTTGAAAAGTAAGCTGGGGATGGTTTGGTTTTTGGTTATGAGTGAGGGATTGGTTGTGTGTGTGTGTAATGTGTGGGGTGTGTAGAGGATAGTATTGGGGTATTAGTAGAAGTGGTGACTTGGGGTGCCAATAGTTGGGTTTACTTTTAGGTTGGATATAGCCTCTATAAAGTATGTGTTGAATTTGGTGGCTGTTTGAAGAGGTGGTATATTGAGGTATGGACTGGGATTATTTTTATTTCCTGGATTGAGTAGTGACGTTACCGAGGACCAGACTATCTTAGGGTTGTTTTGTAGTCATTTTGAATATAGGAATAGTATGATTTTTTTGTCATGCAATATTTGTCTTATTGTTTGATTGCGGAGTTGTCTGTATAACTTGAATATTTTTGTTGTTTTTATTCTTTAGCCAGGCAGACCATGCTTTGTCCCTGTCTTTCATTAAAATATTATATGATTTGGTGAGCCATGGGGCATGGTTATTTTTTATTCTTTTTGTTTGCTGAGGGGCTAGGGAGTTAAGAATGCTCAGCTGCATCATTAAGGGGAAGTATTTTTAGGATGGACCAGTCTATAACTTTTAGAGATTCATTAAATACCTCTTTGCTGAATTTTTATAGGTTGCATATAGTTTTGCTTTGTCAGTTGAGTGATAGTCCTGTGAGTATAGGCTGATAGGTGGTCACTTACAGAGTAGGTGAATGTATCTGAGGATGTAAAGTTAGAAGGGTTTGAGACTAGTATCCAGTCCAGGGTGGAGTGCTGGATATTATTCATGCTGTATCTGGTAGAAGTATTTATAAGTTTAGTAAAGCCACAGAGGTTTATACTGTTTGTTAGATGGTGTGAGATTAGTGTCTGCCAGTCAGTGTTAACATCCCCTAGGATAATGGTTTTGTTCGCTATTGTTTTAGATATCCAGACTAGAATATTTTCTAGAATGGAAATGTTTTGCCCAGGAGGGATGTATAAAACCAGTATGTAGATGTTCATAGATGAGTTAAGTTTTAGAAATGTTATAAGGATTTCGGCTGTGCAGAATTTTGGTATAGTATTTGTGTATGGGGAAACTGTCAAATTGTTAGGGAAAATTAGGGTTATTCCGCCACCTTTTTTATGTGCTCTATCTTACCTGATAATGCTGTAACCAGGGGAAGAATTTTTGTATCCTTTATTTCTGTTTTCTCTAACAGCAGGGATATCTGGGTTAGAGTGTGTTAACCAGGCATGAAAGAGTGTCAGTTTATTGCATATGCTCCTGATATTAGGCGTGATGAGTTTTAGATTTTTTTGTTTGTGTAGTAGTAATGGGACCTGGGTTGGGCTGAATGTCCCTGCACAAGTTTAAGGCCATGAACGAACATCTAGTTGTTTTAGGAGTTTTTAGTAATTTGGGTATTTGTATTAGTTTTAGGTTGTAGTGGTTAGTATTGAGGACTTTAGGGTGGGAAACAGAAGATCTGTATAAAGATCAGTGTTTGGGGTTATGTGGGAGAAGCTTGAGGTGTAGGGATTGAGTGGTGATGATGAGGTAATAGCTGAGGTATGCTTTTGCAGTAGTGTTGCTGGAGGAGTTGTTAGGGTAGAAAGGAGAAAAATGAAGAAAAATGAGAGGCATGAGTAAAACAGCATGATTGGTGTAGAGTGAGATAGCTTAAATGGAAGTAGAGGGGGAATTAGAGCTTTTGGAAGTGAAGCAGTTATAGGGAGAAGAGTATAAGTGAAAATACTCTGGGATAGTAGAGTAGAAAAAGGGTGTGTGTGGTTAGAGTGTGGCTAGAGTAATATGCATGAGGTGTGTGAGGGGGATGTTGTGTAGCAGACTGATTGGACTGTAGCTGGAATTGGAGGGAGTTTGCGGAGGGTGGAGCTAAAGGAAGTATAAGTTTATAAAAGAAGAGCAGTAGGTTGTACTAGTATCTTCTCTGGAATGTAAACAATAGAGGTTTATTAAAGGTACAGTATAATACTGTAGTCAAGAAAATAAGAAAAATGGGTGTTTATTTGGAAAAAAAATGTGGAATAGATGACTAGTATTAGGGAGGGTGTGATTATAAATGGATATAGCATTGGAGGACATGGTTAACAAACAACATTGTTTTGCAAAGGATGGCCTGCACCTGTCTCCCCTAGGCTTTAGAATATTGGCTAAAACTTTATCCACCCTTTACAGCCTTTTTTAGACAATGCCAAATTGACAGGCCTAGCAATATAGCAAATAAAATACAAAGAAACCTAGAGGATGTTACTGCTCAGTACTAGGAGCTTAAACAAGAAACTCCACACCCTACTTGCTCTCCTTCCTCTGGAGAATATAGACATCTGTGCCATTACCAAGACATGGTTTACACCTGAAGGAAGTACTCTTACAGTAAAAGGCTTTAGTGCCTTCCACACATTTAGACTACAGAGATAGGGACAAAAGGTGGAGGAGTCTAAGTCTATATTATTAACAAGCATAACTCTACGTTGGTTAAACAGGATGATTCCCTGGAATTTATCTATGTGCATATCACCATAGACAAAGTTCATACTGTATCCTAGCAAGCTATAAGTCACCCTGTATGTCCTTAGACTCCCATAGCTTGAACCTAGACTTACTGGAGACACTCATCATTAAATCAAATACCCTAGTCATGGGAGACTTTAACTACCCCTCTATAGACTGGGAAACATACACTGCCTCATTCTCATAAGCACAATGATTCCTGGACTTTTAAAACAACTGCACTTGACCAGATTGCATGCACACATATCAGAGGTTCAAACTTATTGGACCTGTTTACCACCAATATGGGAGAGTACCCCCCTCAATGTCACATCCTCACTGGTGAGGTCAGACCACAAAGCTATCTCCTTTAAAATAAAAATTAAGTCAGTAACCCCAGCAAAAACTGCAACAGTTAATAACTATTCCAAAGCAAACTACATACTATTAAGCAATAGTTTGTCAAAATTCAGTGCCCTTCTCAAACCTGAGTTCACAGCAACCTATGCAGAATTGTTCTCAGAGACCCAGTACAACCATATAAATAGTTGTATAGAGTCTGCTGTACCAACTACAAGTAAGCCCAAAACAAACAATAATAGCAAACCACACTGCAAGAATCCTAACCTTAATGGGGTATATAACAAAAGGAAAAAAAGTCATGGCTAAAATCAGGAAGAGCAACTCCCATGATGATAGGAGCTCTCTAATTAAACTAAACATGAAACTAAGAGGACTAATTAAGTCCAACAAGGCCAGTTACATGGTCAAGATAGCCTCACAGGCTAAACATAACCACAAGGCCTTCTATAGCTATGTCCAAAACCTCAAAAGCAGCACACATCAGTGGGCCGGAATAGTGGTCAATGGTGTTGTCACCTTTACTAAGCAGAGAGACATAGCAAATTTGCTGCTTGGAAAATTCAGGTCAGACTTCACCCCCTACTCTCCCCGCCTCCCTTCACGAAATACCTACTAACATAAACCCCCACCCACAAACAACTATTAACAGAAAGCAGATCCTGGAGGCGCTTGCTAAGGCCAAAAACACAGCTTTAATAAGCCCCAACAATATCCTGGAATATCTACTAAATAGCTTGAAACATGACATTTCAGGACCACTTGAGTCACTTTTAAAATAACAGACTCAAAACAGGCTTTGTACTATGAGAACGAAGGATCATCAACCCACCCCAGAAACTACAGACCTATTAGTATGACTAGTCTAGTATGCAAAGCCATGGAACAAATTATCATGGAAATGATCAACAATAACATAAGCAACTTTCAGACATTGGACTCAATTCAGTTTTGCTTTGTCAAGGGAAGATTATGCCTACTAAACCTGGTGGACTTCTTTGAGAAGGTCACCAAGGCAGTGGATGAGATGAAAATGGTGCATACCATCTAGCTGGACCTGCCTAAGGCATTCAGTGCAATACCCTACTTAGGTATAGTTGACAAACTCACTGCACTGTGCATACATCCCCTACATAACTTGCTGGATTGCCAGCTGGCTTACAGACAGGACCTAGGAAGACAGGATTGGTGATACCACCTCCACTACGAGACCGATCACCAGCAGGGTACTTCAGGGCTCCTTGCTGGAACCACTCCTATTTGGCATCTCCATCTCCATGGTAAAGACTGATGTCAAGAACCTTTGGCTGACCAGGTTTGTAGATGACTGCAAATTGGGAGCTATTATAGATTCTCCCCATGACACAAGCATCTTACAAGAGGGTCTAACACAGACACATGACTGGTGCGAAAGTCACAGATTATAACTCAATGCCAAGCAATGCACTATAGTGCCTTCTGGCAAAACTGCCACCCAGGCTAATTACTCCATCGATAAGACACTCCTAAGTGTTAACCCAGTAGTCAGGGATCTGGGAACATATGTAAACAGTAATCTGGCCTTTGACCAACATGTGGCCACAGTAGTAAGAAAACCATTTTATGTCACCAAACATAGAAGTAAGGGTATAGTCTCACAGGGTCATAGATGTGTGCTAGGCTAACAACAACAAGGGCCTTTTTAAGCCTATCCATGCATCCCAAATCTCTAAAAAATTCTGGTACCCTTGATAAGTATAAGCAGGAGCTTGAGAGATGAAACATTTTCCAAGCAGGGGCCTGGGAGATGAAACATTTATAAGCTGCCTGCATCTATTAGAAATATAGGTACCAAGCCATGGATGAATTTCCTCTTTCCCATCCAATTGTCCAAGTTACATTTGAATTGGGTTAGGGCATTACTCTGCTTCACATGGAAGAGGAGCCTGTTCCAAAGAAGGGGCAGTCTCTGAGAGACATACCTGTCTTTCCAGCAGGTCCTGTTTATATCACAGGCAAGGTTCAAGTATTTAGAACAGCATGGCATCCAGGTCCAAGGAAGTCATAGTGCCACTTTATTTGGCTTTTATCAGACCAATCATTGAGTATAATGTCCCCTTTGGCAAGTACCTGACCAGACATATGCAACAGTTGGAATACTGGCAAAGGTTTCTTACCAGAAGACTCCAGGGTATAAACACATTTTCCTATACAGATTGCCTTAAAGCCCCGTCTGTGTACTCTGTCTCCTACAGGTTACTGAGAAGCAATCTATGCCTAACATACAAGGCTTCCTCAGATTCAGCTTTGATGAAACTTTTGCACATTCACAAAAGGAAAAGTATCAGAACCACTAGATCCGAGGATTTAAATTATGTTTGTAACATAAATAAAACATGTTGGCAAGAGACATATATATCCCAGAGAACCCCATGCTCTGGAACAGGCTCCCCATCCATGTGAAGCAGAGTCCATCCCTAACCCTATTTAAGCATAACCTTGATCAATGGATGGCAAATCATAAATTCACCTGGGTCTGGCCTCTATGTCTCTGATAGAGACAAACTGTAGTGCCCAAACTAGCATACCCTCACTCCCCCACATAACCTCTAGTAACTTCCTAACATATCCCCTACTAAAAAATGTCCATGATATATAGGGACACACTTGGGTGGATTGCACATCTAGTTTAATAAAGGCCTTAGTTGTCGTTAAACCTATGAACCTAGGTATCCTTATTTACAAGGAAGGTATTCTGTCACTAAAATATTGGGAGCTGTGTAGCAGTCCCATGTAGTAGCAGCAGTAAGTCAATGAATAGAATTTGGATTGATAACAATCATGTGGAGTTTCAGTGAGCTTGCATTTTATCAGGTTTTTTTGCTGCTGCACATGTGTTTTTAAAGGAGGCAATCTTCTATGGAATTATTTTATGTTGTGTAGCAGCTTTGTGAAGTTGTATGTTGGTAAGTAGGAATTTGGGAGTGAACAGAGTGAGCATTGGGTTGCAAAGTGATTGGTCATTGAAGCTGCTTCATTCTTTGAATTTGTAGTTACCTCCAACACTATGAATAGGTTTTATAGTCTGTTTTAACAAAACTGTAAAGGAAATAGATAAAATGTAAGACAGACAAAGAGAAGAGAAAGGTAGGGTTAAGAAACAGCAGTTTTTTTCACTATAATAGCTGGAGTAAACATGAAAACAACTAATTGATGTTATTATCTACTTAGTTCTAAGTGGCTCTGTCTATTGCAGTGCAGGTTTTCTTTAAAAATGAATGATTTCTTTAAAAATGAATAAAACAAATGCATAAGAAAGTGCATGCAAAAGATAGCTCAACATTCTTGCCCCCTAGAGCCCAATTTAAGAAGACTAAAGACAGCAGGAAACACCCAAAGGTGTTAGTACTTGCATCATTTTGCACTATAAAAGCTTGGAAATTGCTGCACTATAGGAAGTTTCACTTAGCTTCAGTTTTTATCAGTCAGTGGCTGTTGCAATTATTACAGAAATGTGGCAACTAGAAGACCTAGAAATATTAATAAGAAAGTCAGTGAAACTATTTTTTTTGTTATTTTTAGAAATAATAAATTCCAATTGAACCAGCCTGGATATCCTGCAGGATGGTGTACTGTTTTTCCTTCTCTAGACATAAAATTTGTTTCAACTGAAGAATCTCGAGATTGGTCTAATTCCAAAAAATAAAAAGGCTATGTTCATTGGATTTAAGTCTTCCCATCATCTGATTTTTTTCTCGGTCAAATAAATGCAATAGAGTAATGTTAGTAAATTAATCAACCAACTCAAATGCATTTTGAAGATCTGTAGAAATGAAGACTTTTCTTTTTCATGACTTTATCTACTGTGTTATAATTTATGGAACAAGGTATTTATTCAAAAAAGTGAAATAGAGGAGGCAAGACTCTAAAACTGTTTACAGCATTCCCATATTTTACAGGTCAGAATGTGGTAGTATAAACAATTCTGTTTCCGTAGCTTGTCAGACTGACGTGCCGTTTTCTCAATCTTCCAAACTGGTAAAAAGGCTACTGGCTAAAACCTACACCCTCAACCAAGCTGTGTCAGCAATTCAAAACTTGACATTAGACAACTCTGAACTTAAAATATCACTCTGGGCTGTTATAAGCAGTTATAGACTACTAGCATGTGAATGGAGAATTCTTCACGTTTGTTAATATGAAAAATATTTTTTCTCTGATTTAGACAATGAAGTAAAAAATCTAAAAAAAAAAGATGTGCAATTATTGCATAATGCAGCTGAAATACAATGTAGATCTAGGCATTATAATTTAAGATTTATAAAAATTCATGATTATTAAAACTTTCAACAATCCTTATTTTATTCTAAGTATTCTCTAATTGTCTGTTGAATAAGAATGCTACTGATACAATCTTCTTTTTGTTTAGACCTGGTACACAGGAAAGGCCATCTAAAGCAGATGTTGATTGAACTGTAATTGCAAAGTATGTTTATTGAATGCAAAAAAAAAAAAACAATTTGACAAGATCCTGTCAAAGTTAGGCAATTTATTGCTAGCCAAGCCATAATCTTTTTTGTATTGAGAAACTGTTTCAGAAAAGGAAACAATGTGTAGAAATCAGAAAAGAATACCTTTCCATGGAAATAAATCCAGCTTTATTTTTTCAGCAATGTTTACATTTATTTATAAAGATAAAACTTTTACTTTTTAATCTCACAAAGATGTTGAAAATGAATTTAAAACATTGGGTCTTAACCTACAATCTTCTTTGTCATGGCACACCTTTTGCTGAAGGAATACAACTTGGGGTTGTTCCTAAGATATTAATTTTACTATTGTTTTCTGGATCCATTTTGGAGAGGTGGAAGAAGATTAAGTGGATATCTGCTATGGCAGTAGAGACTGCTGGTTTTGGATAAAGTCAGTTATCAGGCAATGTAAGCTAAGTTAGCCTGTTTTAGTATTAATGGGATTAATCTTTCCATTAAATGTAACCAGTTTTCAAATTACCCTGAAATGCAGGCATACTGGCTTCTCTTCTGTAAGAAGTACATTCTGATCGGGACAGAGGTTATCTATTGCTTAATAAGAAGTATATTAAAATAGCTTTTTTGTAAACTTCTATTGCAGTAAATCAAGACTGTTTGCAATTTTGTTTCATAAAAATGTTTTCCCTGCTCTTGCTACATAGATACATATGAATGTCAAATTAGCGAATGTCAAATAATTTTATTAAAGCTACAAAGTAATAGGTTTACCCTCTCATCGAGGTCAGTATATACTCCTTTAGTAAAGTATGCAAAAGTTCTTCAAGATATGCTTATTAGAAGCTAATTATATATTAATTGCTGGAGACTTCAATATAATTTTAGATAAAATCTATGATGACAAAAATTCAGTTTCTGAAGTATTAGCTTTGAGATATGTGTATTTATTAAGGAGCTTTTTAAAACAACATAATTTACTAGATTATTTGAGGGTACAACACCTGGATGAATGAGGCTGTACATGTATATTTTTAAAATATGAAAAAGTCCAATAATAGATTATTCATTTGTTTCTGTTGCATTCTATCCTCATATTTTAGATATTCTGCCAGCCTTGTGTTTCTATGTTTCCAATAAATATTAGTATTTCTCCTAGATTAAAAGTATCTCAAAGTAGAATCTTATTAATGATGCTTCTGCAAGTTATAAGAATATTGTTGAGTCATGTTTTAGATTCCTGGCAATGTAATGCAGATCAATGATTTTAGTAAACATGAAATAGGGTGCTTTTAGGTTTACAATATGCTCTTTATTTATGAATATTTATCAGGACAGCAAATAATTAAACAAAATATACACCTTTCCTTTTTACAAAACATAATGCACTAAATAACTGTTTCACATAGTTTCTTGGAAAATACTTAGAAGCAAGAAATAGTACTGTGAATCAAAAATCAAAAACAAAGTTCCCCTGCACGTAGGTAGTTGCACGGCAAAAATCCAAACTAAGCCAAAAAAAACAAAGCCAGCAACAAGTGAGCCATGTGAAAATTAGTAGTTTATTTAAAAACTACTAAGACTACATTCCATGCTTATACAAAACAGACCGGTTTCGGCCAATATAAATCCTGGCCTTCTTCAGTGTATTACAACAAGCATAATGAAAGTCAAGTCTTATATAATGAGTGAAAACAAATCATTGGTTGACAATTACATATTTAATTAGTAAACTCATGAATATTTATGTATGAATAGACCATATAGACCTTAACAAATATGTAACATAAATAATATTTTTTGGAGTTCAATCATAAATATTCATTAAGTCCTGGGTTAAATAAAGCCCCAAGTTTTGTGATCCATTTTTTCACCCTGGCATCAAGTTTTTTGTGCCAGCCAGATTTGTGAGTTCGATCACCAATAAGTTTATCTATAATGGTAAAATGGAATTGAGCTGTTGGATGTGTAAGTGTGTGTTTATATAAAGCATTGGTGGTTCTTTTGCATTTAACATCACTTAGGTGTTCAGACATACGTAACCTGAATGGTCTTGAAGTCTGACCTATATAAAATGCATGACAACTACAACAAGCCATATAAATAGCCCAGTCTGTATTACAATTAGCAAAAAATCGAATATCAAAAACAGTACTGCTGTTTCTACTAGTAAATTCCTTAGACTTCAAAATATGTTTACAATTAACACAGTGTCCACAGGGAAAACATCCAATCAATCTGTCGCCCAAAATAGTGGTTTGATATAACATAGGTAGACTGGACTCAGAATGATGTTTATAATGGTTGAAATATCCCGCTAGATTTTTTCCTTTACGGAAAGAAAAAGAACATGTGTTAGGAATAAATGGTTGAATCTTACTGTCAGCTTTAAGTATGTTCCAATTATCTTTGATAATATTCATAAATTTGTTAGTGTTCCTGCCAAACGTGGGGTAAACCGTAGTATATTAGAAGATGAAGATTTCTTTTTATATGTCAATAAATTTTCTCTATCCAAACCCCAGGCATGATTCTGGGCCATAGTGACATATCCTGAGCTGTAACCTCTATTCATAAATCTGTAGTGTAAGTCATGAGCATGATGTTTGAAACTAACATCATCTGAACAGTTACGTCTTATTCTAAGAAATTGTGATTTTGGAATGTTTTTGGCTATATGTTTTGGATGAAAGCTGGAGGCATGGAGTAAAGTATTATATTGGGGGAACTTCCTATAAACTTCAGTTTTAAGGGTGTCATCCTCATTCTTTGTGACCAGAACATCCAGAAACGTAATGGATTTCTGGTCATAAGTGATGGTAAACTGAATTCCCCATTTGTTGTCATTTAGATACTCCATAAATTCTTGGAGATATCCAATATCTGATCTCCATACCATCCAGCAGTCATCCAAATATCTCCGCCAAATATCAATATCAGGCAGAAACAAATTATGAGTATCATCATAAATCATGATTTCCTCAATGTAAGCCATGAAAAGATCAGCATATATAGGGGCAAAGGAGGCCCCCATTGCTGTACCTTTAATTTGTAAATAACATTCCTGATCATAGAAAAAGACGTTTTTAGTTAGTACATGCTCAGTCAGATTTATGAGAAAAGTATTGAAACCAGGTTGATACAGGTTAGATTTATAAAGCCAATACTCAATGGCATCAAGACCAGCCCAATGTGGGATGTTAGTATATAATGAGCTTACATCTAATGTGCATAGCCACCAATCCTGTTCTAATTGCATATCATTAACTATGCTCAGAAATTGTGTGGTATCCTGTATCCTAGATCTAACCCAAGGTAAAAGTGGTTTTAAATACCTGGTCAGAAATTCTGAGAGCGGCTCAGTAAGTGATCCTATGCCCGATACAATTGGCCTACCTGGTGGATGTAAAAAATCTTTGTGTATCTTCGGCAGGAAATAGATAAATTGTCTGGCAGGGTCAGTGATGGTTAGGTGTCTTAATGTTTTGGCAGTAATAATCCCATTATCAACCGCAGAATGTAGAAAATCATTGATTTGTTGACTAAATACTGGTGTGGGATCAAGAGGCATTTTATTATAGTATCGGGCATCACCCAATTGTCGGTTAGCCTCAATATCATAATAACTCCAATCCCTAACCACCACCGCCCCTCCTTTGTCAGCATGAAGAATTACCAATTCCTTATTTCTAACTAGTTCATCTAAGCTAGATATGTCACTCTCAGTCATATTGTTAGGCATTGGTTGTGAAGAATTATGCTGAAAATGTAAGTCACTAAGTACATTATGTAAAAAAAGACCAACAGAGGGATGCATAGGAGGTGTAAATGATGAAACATGATACTTGAAAACATCCATATGTTGCTGTATCTCATCCCCCTTATCCTGGAAAAATAATTTAAGGTTAATAAGTCTGCAAAAAGAAAATAAATCTTGTGCAAAATTATCCTCAGGAACGAAAAAACCAGGAATAAAAGATAGTCCTTTATTCAATAAAGATATTTGTGCAGATGTTAATACAGTATTAGAGATGTTACAAACATTATTTACTTGTTCATTAGTACTTCCATCAAATTTTGAAGACTTGTAACCCTTTTTGTGTTTCCTGCCACCTCTCCTCCCCCTGTTTGGCCTAAAGGGAGTATATGATTACTGTGTTTGGGCGTGGGGGACCCCATGGTATGCTGTGTGTCCATGTCAGTCCCTGATGAGGTGTCATAATCAGTAGAGTCTATAGTATTATCACGTCCTTTCAAAATGGAACGTGGACGTTTCCTTTTGGAACTCGATGAATTGGTGTTATGTGCATTTTGAAATCTAACATGTCTAATATGTTTAAATGGTTGCCCTTTCTGATAATCAGACAAATCACGTGAGAATTTTTTAAGTTTCCTTTCCTTAAGGCTAGTGTCAAAATTCAACAGATCAGAGCTAAGTTTAGATAATAATGGAGGAAAGAAACTATCCTGCTGGTACTGGTTGCAATCCTCAATTAGTTGTAACACCTTAGAATTTTCTTTGTCAATAATCCTAGTATAATACTTGGACAGAGAATGGACAAACTTCATAGAACATTCTTGTTGAATGGATAACCATTCTGTAGTAAGAGTTTCATCGGGATCTGCCACCAATGGCTGAATTTTGACCCTCAGACCCCTAGGACAAATGTCCTTAGCCAAATAAGCTTTCAGTAATTTAAGGTGCCAAACACAAGATCTAAGTGATCTCATATTTTTATTAAGATCGTCAAATGATTTTTGACATAACTGTTCTGGCTTCAAAGAGTTGGAGTTCAAAGAGCCCGCAGAGCTCAAACCAATGCCAAAAAGTGCCAGATCATCTTTGTCGGAAGATAAATCCAAAAATATTTTATTTAAATCCATCATAAATATGATCAATTATATAGTACACAATTATTGTGATGGAAAGCAACCACGCCCTGTGTCGAGACCAACAATTAATAATCTTGAGACAATAATGGCCAGAGCTTAGTTTGTGCAAAAGCATGCACCCTAAAGCCACGTCAAGCACAGGACTATAATGGTATAATGATGGTATGATCAGACAAAGAATTAGAAATCCAAAATAGTATGCACCCTGTATATCTAAAATAGATCCTAAATAAGGCACCTCAAATTTAAAAGGTTAATACCTAACTTTATAATATAAATGTCCAAAGAGCAAAAACCAGAAACAGTGGTGGTCAGATCCCAGATGATGTCCAGCACCAAGTATTATTTATAACTTAATATAACAATCAACATGATATATTTCTGATATTAGAGGTGGTATTAAAAAATATATATGGTCCTAATAAAGGTCCAGTAACTAGTATCAAAAAACATCTAAATGATGCCCAAATAGCATAATATGCATGTGAAAACTTGTTGCTGTAAGCTAATAGTATTCAATCAGTAAACTAACCACTGATATCAAATTAGAATGCAATGTTCAAACTAAACACTGGAAATAACACTTTAGAACTGAATCCTGTAAACCATATATATGATTGCCTATACTGCACAAAATATAAGCTAAATCATTAATCCCAAATGTGCACAATCATAATTATTAAATAGTGGCAGAATAGGTAATAGAATACTATAGAATGACAATGACGACCCACTAGTTACTCACTTAAGAGATGTTAAATTTGAAACATACACCAAGTTCAGTATGGTTTAACACCGAAAACAGTGATAAAATCCCAAACATATCAGAAAAAAATATTGGTGTGGCATAGACCAAATATACTACAATTATTACAAACTAATGTCCAACGACCAAATAATTCACTCCGTTCTTATAGAAAAATAATGTAAAGTTCACAATAGCCCTGGAAAGTCTGTCTATATTCAATTAGTACTCTTCGTAGCTTTCCCTCCGTTCGTCGATGAATTCAAAAGGCAATAACCAGTTCGCAAACAGAAAAAATGGCGACACGTGGAAAAACACAGTTCCATTTATAGGATACCTATTAAATGTCCCCTACACGATAAAACATAAATTTGACTGTCCGTCATGATCTGAAAAGACCATCAGAAATTCTCAAAGTTGTTTGGCTGAGATACAACTTCAGCAAAACATAAGTACTGCTCCTGATGTAAAAGTATGATGTTTAAATGGTATATGTTAAGGGCAAAAGCTTGTTAGTAGTTGTCCAACAAAAACTCACATATAGTCCAAAGCGGCGTGTTCGCTAATAACCATACGCCTTGAGCATGTATGGACCAGCTTTTAATGTCCAGTACATAAGTGACTTTGCAGTTCGCAGCAAGAGAATTGTTGTAACTTGCTGGATTGCCAGCTGGCTTACAGACAGGACCTAGGAAGACAGGATTGGTGATACCACCTCCACTACGAGACCGATCACCAGCAGGGTACTTCAGGGCTCCTTGCTGGAACCACTCCTATTTGGCATCTCCATCTCCATGGTAAAGACTGATGTCAAGGACCTTTGGCTGACCAGGTTTGTAGATGACTGCAAATTGGGAGCTATTATAGATTCTCCCCATGACACAAGCATCTTACAAGAGGGTCTAACACAGACACATGACTGGTGCGAAAGTCACAGATTATAACTCAATGCCAAGCAATGCACTATAGTGCCTTCTGGCAAAACTGCCACCCAGGCTAATTACTCCATCGATAAGACACTCCTAAGTGTTAACCCAGTAGTCAGGGATCTGGGAACATATGTAAACAGTAATCTGGCCTTTGACCAACATGTGGCCACAGTAGTAAGAAAACCATTTTATGTCACCAAAAATAGAAGTAAGGGCAAAGGCTCACAGGGTCATAGATGTGTGCTAGGCTAACAACAACAAGGGCCTTTTTAAGCCTATCCATGCATCCCAAATCTCTAAAAAATTCTGGTACCCTTGATAAGTATAAGCAGGAGCTTGAGAGATGAAACATTTTCCAAGCAGGGGCCTGGGAGATGAAACATTTATAAGCTGCCTGCATCTATTAGAAATATAGGTACCAAGCCATGGATGAATTTCCTCTTTCCCATCCAATTGTCCAAGTTACATTTGAATTGGGTTAGGGCATTACTCTGCTTCGCATGGAAGAGGAGCCTGTTCCAAAGAAGGGGCAGTCTCTGAGAGACATACCTGTCTTTCCAGCAGGTCCTGTTTATATCACAGGCAAGGTTCAAGTATTTAGAACAGCATGGCATCCAGGTCCAAGGAAGTCATAGTGCCACTTTATTTGGCTTTTATCAGACCAATCATTGAGTATAATGTCCCCTTTGGCAAGTACCTGACCAGACATATGCAACAGTTGGAATACTGGCAAAGGTTTCTTACCAGAAGACTCCAGGGTATAAACACATTTTCCTATACAGATTGCCTTAAAGCCCCGTCTGTGTACTCTGTCTCCTACAGGTTACTGAGAAGCAATCTATGCCTAACATACAAGGCTTCCTCAGATTCAGCTTTGATGAAACTTTTGCACATTCACAAAAGGAAAAGTATCAGAACCACTAGATCCGAGGATTTAAATTATGTTTGTAACATAAATAAAACATGTTGGCAAGAGACATATATATCCCAGAGAACCCCATGCTCTGGAACAGGCTCCCCATCCATGTGAAGCAGAGTCCATCCCTAACCCTATTTAAGCATAACCTTGATCAATGGATGGCAAATCATAAATTCACCTGGGTCTGGCCTCTATGTCTCTGATAGAGACAAACTGTAGTGCCCAAACTAGCATACCCTCACTCCCCTACATAACCTCTAGTAACTTCCTAACATATCCCCTACTAAAAAATGTCCATGATATATAGGGACACACTTGGGTGGATTGCACATCTAGTTTAATAAAGGCCTTAGTTGTCATTAAACCTATGAACCTAGGTATCCTTATTTACAAGGAAGGTATTCTGTCACTAAAATATTGGGAGCTGTGTAGCAGTCCCATGTAGTAGCAGCAGTAAGTCAATGAATAGAATTTGGATTGATAACAATCATGTGGAGTTTCAGTGAGCTTGCACTTTATCAGGTTTTTTTGCTGCTGCACATGTGTTTTTAAAGGAGGCAATCTTCTATGGAATTATTTTATGTTGTGTAGCAGCTTTGTGAAGTTGTATGTTGGTAAGTAGGAATTTGGGAGTGAACAGAGTGAGCATTGGGTTGCAAAGTGACTGGTCATTGAAGCTGCTTCATTCTTTGAATTTGTAGTTACCTCCAACACTATGAATAGGTTTTATAGTCTGTTTTAACAAAACTGTAAAGGAAATAGATAAAATGTAAGACAGACAAAAGAGAAGAGAAAGGTAGGGTTAAGAAACAGCAGTTTTTTTCACTATAATAGCTGGAGTAAACATGAAAACAACTAATTGATGTTATTATCTACTTAGTTCTAAGTGGCTCTGTCTATTGCAGTGCAGGTTTTCTTTAAAAATGAATGATTTCTTTAAAAATGAATAAAACAAATGCATAAGAAAGTGCATGCAAAAGATAGCTCAACATTCTTGCCCCCTAGAGCCCAATTTAAGAAGACTAAAGACAGCAGGAAACACCCAAAGGTGTTAGTACTTGCATCATTTTGCACTATAAAAGCTTGGAAATTGCTGCACTATAGGAAGTTTCACTTAGCTTCAGTTTTTATCAGTCAGTGGCTGTTGCAATTATTACAGAAATGTGGCAACTAGAAGACCTAGAAATATTAATAAGAAAGTCAGTGAAACTATTTTTTTTGTTATTTTTAGAAATAATAAATTCCAATTGAACCAGCCTGGATATCCTGCAGGATGGTGTACTGTTTTTCCTTCTCTAGACATAAAATTTGTTTCAAATGAAAAATCTTGAGATTGGTCTAATTCCAAAAAAAAAAAAAGGCTATGTTCATTGGATTTAAGTCTTCCCATCATCTGATTTTTTTCTCGGTCAAATAAATGCAATAGAGTAATGTTAGTAAATTAATCAACCAACTCAAATGCATTTTGAAGATCTGTAGAAATGAAGACTTTTCTTTTTCATGACTTTATCTACTGTGTTATAATTTATGGAACAAGGTATTTATTCAAAAAAGTGAAATAGAGGAGGCAAGACTCTAAAACTGTTTACAGCATTCCCATATTTTACAGGTCAGAATGTGGTAGTATAAACAATTCTGTTTCCGTAGCTTGTCAGACTGACGTGCCGTTTTCTCAATCTTCCAAACTGGTAAAAAGGCTACTGGCTAAAACCCACACCCTCAACCAAGCTGTGTCAGCAATTCAAAACTTGACATTAGACAACTCTGAAATAGCTTTATTTTTTCAGCAATGTTTACATTTATTTATAAAGATAAAACTTTTACTTTTTAATCTCACAAAGATGTTGAAAATGAATTTAAAACATTGGGTCTTAACCTACAATCTTCTTTGTCATGGCACACCTTTTGCTGAAGGAATACAACTTGGGGTTGTTCCTAAGATATTAATTTTACTATTGTTTTCTGGATCCATTTTGGAGAGGTGGAAGAAGATTAAGTGGATATCTGCTATGGCAGTAGAGACTGCTGGTTTTGGATAAAGTCAGTTATCAGGCAATGTAAGCTAAGTTAGCCTGTTTTAGTATTAATGGGATTAATCTTTCCATTAAATGTAACCAGTTTTTCAAATTACCCTGAAATGCAGGCATACTGGCTTCTCTTCTGTAAGAAGTACATTCTGATCGGGACAGAGGTTATCTATTGCTTAATAAGAAGTATATTAAAATAGCTTTTTTGTAAACTTCTATTGCAGTAAATCAAGACTGTTTGCAATTTTGTTTCATAAAAATGTTTTCCCTGCTCTTGCTACATAGATACATATGAATGTCAAATTAGCGAATGTCAAATAATTTTATTAAAGCTACAAAGTAATAGGCTTACCCTTTCATCGAGGTCAGTATATACTCCTTTAGTAAAGTATGCAAAATTTCTTCAAGATATGCTTATTAGAAGCTAATTATATATTAATTGCTGGAGACTTCAATATAATTTTAGATAAAATCTATGATGACAAAAATTCAGTTTCTGAAGTATTAGCTTTGAGATATGTGTATTTATTAAGGAGCTTTTTAAAACAACATAATTTACTAGATTATTTGAGGGTACAACACCTGGATGAATGAGGCTGTACATGTATATTTTTAAAATATGAAAAAGTCCAATAATAGATTATTCATTTGTTTCTGTTGCATTCTATACTCATATTTTAGATATTCTGCCAGCCTTGTGTTTCTATGTTTCCAATAAATATTAGTATTTCTCCTAGATTAAAAGTATCTCAAAGTAGAATCTTATTAATGATGCTTCTGCAAGTTATAAGAATATTGTTGAGTCATGTTTTAGATTCCTGGCAATGTAATGCAGATCAATGATTTTAGTAAACATGAAATAGGGTGCTTTTAGGTTTACAATATGCTCTTTATTTATGAATATTTATCAGGACAGCAAATAATTAAACAAAATATACACTTTTCCTTTTTACAAAACATAATGCACTAAATAACTGTTTCACATAGTTTCTTGGAAAATACTTAGAAGCAAGACATAGTTCTGTGAATCAAAAATCAAACAAAACTTTACTTTGCAAAATTCAAATAATCTTTACAATTCAGTAAAACTATGTATATGTACACCAAACAACACAGTAATTTTCTATCCATCCTTGTGTGCATAGAATAACAGGAACTTTATAGCATAAAATGTGTAATAGGATTATAAATGATTATAAGCAAACTGAGGTAAGTTTTGTATATTATTATGCTGGCATTTTTGATCAACAGGAGACTTCACACTAGTGTGTGATCAGCTTTTGGTAAATAAAATCTGGTAGTACAATTTTTAATACAACTGAGATGATAAAAGTTGATATAGCAAACCTAGCAAGTAACAAAGCACCTGGTTGTAACATTATGAAGTGAATTTTATACATTTTTTCTCACTTTACTGGCACCAATCATAGTACAATTGTATCAGTTCTTGACAGTTCTAAGTTACTCTCTGGAAACCTTTTTGCACTTGCAAAAAATATTCTATTGATAAACTTTAATATGGATCGAGCACATAAGGACAACTGCCATTCAATGTCACTTCTTAATACTGATTATAAAATATTCACAGCCCTTATTACTAAATATGTATCTATGTTAATTCAAATAATATATTTATTTCCATTTGTTTTATGTACTAGAGAGAGGTACATCATCTGCCATACAAATCATTCAGGCTTTTATGTCATATATTCAACTTCATCTATCACTTTATACATCCGAGGTCATGGAGGCAGTTGCCCTTGTCTCCAGTATTGATTATTTTAGCCATAAATCCATAATAATTATTATTTTATTATCATTAGTTTTAAATCAATCTCATGATATTTATACAATAAGATTATAAAATAAGGTTTTATGTTGTTTTCCTGTGCAGATAACTGTTCTGTTTCAGAAGCTGCAACTTCAATAAATGCTTTTTTTCCTCTTGTTCAAGACAGTATCTAAAATTATAGGAAATGCAACAAACAGCGTAACAATTTTTTACAGACTAAGTTCATTAACGTTTTTGGTATAATTTGTTGTAGAGGATGTTTTTGAATCAATGGAATCACATTTTTAGGCAATATAATGATGGGTTACAGCTCAAAATATCAAAAGCAAGTATGACTGAAAAGTTTTTAGGGGTGAAAAACACTGAAAGTGCAAAATAGCAAAAGTGTTTGAATACTCCAATGAACAAATGCTCATTTTTACAATGTTTATAATTAGGATTGTGCAGGAAAATGAATGTTTGACTAAAAAGGTTATAGTGGTTGTGTATGTGCGGGGCTTTTTGGGTAAGGATTACGTAAGGGATAGATTTATTGTTTTGTATATTTTGTGTTGTTGGTGTTCTGTGTCCTTTTGTCTTGTGTATTGTTGTACTGTTTGGGAAAGGGATTTTAGTAACATAATGTGCAGAGTTAGGGCTGGGGTAAGGATAGGCTTAGGGTTAGCGCACATGAGTAAGCTAGTGGAGGGGGCAACCAACAATCAAAACTTAGTAACTCAATTTCACACTCTGAGAAGTTAGACTAGCCACTAAATCTGCCAAAGCCACATATCTCACCCATAGAAAGATAGCTCACCCTGATTAATCCATATAACATACAAAGATATTTTTACTCAAATTCCTCCCTTATCTTCTCTTTCCCCCACAAACAGCCCTCTAAACATACTTCTACAGACCCCATGTGACCTTAACTCTACTGTTAATTGCTAAGGCATCTCCTCAGAAGCAGCACATGAACTTCTAGCCACTATTCCACAGCATAAACAACAATGCCACTATTACAGTTCAGCCAACTTCATCAAAAAGGCAACTGTGTATATTTCCACACCCCTTATTTTAATATTTCACTTTCATTGTTCTTCCTTTGTGGAAAACTGCCTTCTTCACTCCCATTGAAAATGTCCCATACCCCCTCCTCTCAGGGAATTGCAGGGCAGTTACTAATCTCCCACACACTAACAAAAATCTTTAGAAATCTAGTTTACATGCAAAAGTTAGGCTACATCATCGTCTTCCACATTCTTAGCAACTACTAATATGACTTTATATACTCCTTTAGTATAACTACCGTTCTTTATCTGATGAGTGACTTTAGGACAAATAATGGTCTATAGATCATAAATTGGCATTTGCTCTTGCTTATAATTCACTGCTTCCCAGCAAACCCTTTGATCTTGGATTTTCCTGCCCTGCAGTTGCTTGATTCAAAGACATTTGGTCTGATTGGCTGATCTTTATCCACTATGCATTTTCTGAATCCTCACTTTCACCCTTCAACCATGCATTTCACAGAGCTCTGCTCTTGGGCTGGTCATCTTATCCGCTCTTTGTAAACAATTCTCTACCCATTCTCTTTTCTCGATTGACATATTATGTGAAAATAACCTCCTCCTCCTCAAATAAGGTCTCTTCTCAAAATCCCTACATGTATTAATGAAAAAATTATTTAGTGAATTATTCTGTTGGATCTATAACAAAAAAATCTAAATGGTAGTACAGCTAAGACAACACTCTTTAGGACCCCCCAAAGATTTCTGAAGTACAAATCTGGGGCAACTCATTTAATTCAGGTGATAACTATAAGTATCACAGCAGCCATTTAGATCCCACTCTCACTTTTATTTCTTTATGGGTATATGAAAGAAAATCGACAGCACTTTCAGCGAGTACCAAATAGTCAAGGAAATTTTGATGAAACAACTTTCTTCAACAGTGGTGGTCTCTTTTTACTCCATTGTTGAGCGACCTCAGACCAGTAGATACTTTTAAAATTGGGGGTATGGGGTGTGCTTCCATCACATGGGGAAGTGCAGGGGGCTTGCACCCTGCAAAAATACCCCCTGAGGTTTCTGAAAGTTGCTTTGCATTTTTTTTTTATCGATCTGCACTTGGTGATGGAGTGGTCAATTGATTGACATGATTACTTTCTTTATTCATTTATTAAGTATAATCCTTCCAGAGACAAGTGCCCCTTTTCAGAGAAAATCCAGGAGAACTGTCGGGTTTGCTGACATACTTAAAGTCACATAGTGTGCAAATGAAATGGGAGACTCAAACCCTGTACCACTAGAAGCATTTTGTTAGAAGTATAGAACATTAATCCTCTGCACTAAATGACAGACAACTTATTTTCTACAAGGACGTATAGGCAATCATCCAGAAGATTCTAACACCTTTCAAATTTTCCAGTCATTTTGACCCAGAATGCCATTACTAAATGTATGCTAATGCTCCTACATGAATATTCATTATCACCTTTCACTCTTGGAAACTTCCACAATACTTAAATTCTCCATAAACCTCTTAATAAAATCTGAAGATACTGGTATAATGTCAAATACCTTTTATGTGACCAACACATTTTCTGGAGTTACTCAAGCTTTGGGGCTAGCTGTTAGATACATTGCTTAAATACCCACTTATACGTTCATTACATCTGTGGCTTTCTTTTCTGTCAGTGGACCAACACAGAGCTTCTTAATGAAATCTGTTGATTTGTTAAGATAACTGATCAACAAACTCACTACTGCACTCTTCTTTTCTCGGATGATATGCTACTGATCTGTGAAAGGGCCACTTTCTGTTTTAGCACCACATTATACAGATTTCTCAACTCTGACTTCTATCCACTTCTCATTAACAAAACAACTGACTCCAGTCAGTACCCCTTCACAATGCATACTCCTGGCTCAGATCTGCACCAAAGACAGTCCCTGCTCCTGCTGAGTCCAGCAGTATAGAATTTCATTCCCCCAGATTCATAGTTCTCACAATGTAAAGCATTACCCCTCCTTAGCCCTCTTACCCAGCTATTGTATACCCCCATAATTCTCAGTTACCCCTGCCCTTCTTAACTTACTTCTCATGCTCTCTCAGCCATTTATACTCATGTCTCCATTCTTTTCCTTCTTCGTTACTCAATCCATTCATTTCCTTCTCTTTAGATTGTTGAATATATTCCTTACTTCAGCTTGTTTGTTCTATTAAGTGTACTGCAACAAGCTTTATTATAAATTATTGCACATTTTGAAAATATTTACACAGAATGCAGACGTACATCCCCACTGTATATATTTCCACATCTACAGCTGCCAATACCCAGCAACATAATTGGCATCATTAGTGTCTATGCTTTGTTTGTATTCCCCTGTGGACAACAATATAGTATAGTTACTGTTTGTATTTGCTTTTAGCCCAGGACATAGCTGAAAAGGGCTCTGTGACATGCCCAGCTAGAGGTTTAACACATGTAAATAAATACATAAATACATGGATACATACATACATAAAATCAACACTGCGATATGAAGAAAAAGTTATATAGTAGCCAAAACAGATTTTACAATATTTTAAAATAAACCATATGCTAGGATTAAACAGTCAATATAAATCAGACCTCTTAACAGTCCCTGTTTTGGAGAAACATGCCTATTTTCAGGCCTGATTTACCCTTATACATAATGTCACTGATTTTTGAGATATGTTCCTATTTTCAGACCTGATTTACCCCTGCACATGATGTACCTATATTTGAAGGTATATCCCTATTTTCAGGCCTAATTTACCGCTACACATGATGTACCTATATTTGGAGGTATAGCTCTATTTTCAGGTCTGATTTCCCCTACACATGATGTACTTATATTTGGAGGTATATCCCTATTTTCAGGCCTGATTTCCTCCTACACATGATGTACCTATATATGGAGGTATATCGCTATTTTCAGGCCTGATTTCCCCCAACACATGATGTACCTATATTTGAAGGTATATCCCTATTTTCAAGCCTGATATCCCCTTGCACATGATGTACCTGTATTTGGAGGTATATCCCTATTTTCATGCCTGATTTACCCCTACACATGCTGTACCTCAATTTCGAGGTATAGCCCTATTTTTCGGCCTGATTTACCCCTACACATGATGTACCTGTATTTGGAAGTATATCCCTATTTTCGAGCCTGATCTACCCCTACACATAATGTACCTATATCTGAAGGTATATCCCTATTTTCAGGCCTGATTTACCCCTACACATGATGTATCTATATTTGGAAGTATATCCCTATTTTCAGGTCTGATTTAACCCTACAAATGATGTACCTATATTTGGAAGTATATCCCTATTTTCGGGCCTGATTTACCCCTACACATGATTTACCTGTATTTGGAAGTATGTCCCTATTTTCAGGCCTGCTTTACCACTACACATGATGTACCTATATTTGGAGGTATATCCCTGTTTTATGGCCTGATTTACCCCTACACAGAATGTACCTATATTTGAAGGTATATCCCTATTTTCAGGGCTGATTTACCCCTACACATAATGTACCTATATTTGGAGGCATATCCCTATTTTCAGGCCTCATTTACCCCTACACATGATGTACCTATATTTGAAGGTATATCCCTATTTTCAGGTCTGATTTTCCTCTACACATGTACCTATATTGGGAGACATACCCCTATTTACAGGTCTGATTTACACCTACACATGATGTACCTATATCTGGAGGTATATCCCTATTTTCAGGCCTGATATACTCCTACACATGATGTGCCTATATTTGAAGGTATATCCCTATTTTCAGGCCTGATTTTCCTATACACATGATGTACCTATAATTGTAGGTATATCCCTACTTTCAGACCTGATTTACCCCTACACATGATGTACCTATATTTGGAGGCATAGCCCTATTTTCAGGTCTGATTTAACCCTACAAATGATGTACCTATATTTGGAAGTATATCCCTATTTTCAGGCCTGATTTACCCCTACACATGATGTATCTGTATTTGGAAGTATATCCCTATTTTCGGGCTTGATTTACCCCTACACATGAAGTACATATATTTGGAGGTATATCCCTATTTTCGGGCCTGATTTACCCTTACACATAATGTACCTATATTTGAAGGTATATCCCTATTTTCAAGGCTGATTTACCCCTACACATGATGCACCTATATTTGGAGGTATATCCCTATTTTCAGGCCTGACTTACCCCTACACATGATGTACCTATATTTGAAGGTATATCCCTATTTCAGGCCTGATTTTCCTCTACACATGTACCTATATTTGGAGACATACCCCTATTTTCAGGTCTGATTTATACCTGCATATGACGTACCTTGAAGGTATATCCCTATTTTCAAGGCTGATTTACCCCTACACATGATGTACCTATATTTGGAGGTATATCCCTATTTTCAGGCCTGATTTACCCCTACACATGATGGACCTATATTTAAAGGTATATCCCTATTTTCAGGCCTGGTTTTCTTCTACACCTGTACCTATATTTGGAGGTATATCCCTATTTTCAGGCCTGATTTACCCCTACACATGATGTACCTATATTTGGAGGTATATCCCTATTTTCAAGCCTGATTAACCCCTACACATAATGTACCTATATTTGAAGGTATATCCCTATTTTCAGGCTTGATTTACCCCTACACATGATGTACCTATATTTGAAAGTATATCCCTATTTTCAGGTCTGATTTACCCCTACACATGATGTACCTATATTTGAAGGTATATCCCTATTTTCAGGCCTGATTTCCTATACACATAATGTACCTATATTTGAAGGTATATCCCTATTTTCAGGCCTGATTTACCCCTACACCTGATGTACCTATATTTGGAGGTATATCCCTATTTTCAGGTCTGATTTAACTCGACAAATTATGTACCTATATTTGGAAGTATATCCCTATTTTCGGGCCTGATTTACCCCTTCTCATGATGTACCTATATTTGAAGGTATATCCGTATTTTCAGGGCTAATTTACCCCTACACATGATGTACCTATATTTGGAGGTATATCCCTATTTTCAGGCCTGATTTACCCCTACACATGATATACCTATATTTGAAGGTATATCCCTATTTTCAGGCCTGATTTTTCTATACATATGATGTACCTATATTTGGAGGTATATCCCTATTTTCAGGCCTGATTTACCCTACACATGATGTACCAATATATGGAGGTATATCTCTATTTTCAGGCCTGATTTCCCCCTACACACGATGTACCTATATTTGGAGGTATATCCCTATTTTCAGGCCTGATTTACCCCTACACATGATGTACCTATATTTGGAGGTATATCCCTATTTTCAGGTCTGATTTAACCCTACAAATGATGTACGAATATTTGGACGTATATCCCTATTTTTGGGCCTGATTTACCCCTTCTCATAATGTAGCTATATTTGAAGGTATATCCCTGTTTTCAGGGCTGATTTACCCCTACACATGATGTACCTATATGTGGAGGTATATCCCTATTTTCAGGCCTGATTTACCCCTACACATGATATATTTATATTTGAAGGTATATCCCTATTTTCAGGCCTGATTTTCCTATACATATGATGTACCTATATTTGGAGGTATGTCCCTATTTTCAGGCCTGATTTACCCTACACATGATGTACCAATATATGAAGGTATATCTCTATTTTCAGGCCTGATTTCCCCCTACACACGATGTACCTATATTTGGAGGTATATCCTTATTTTCAGACCTCATTTTCTCCTACACATGATATACCTATATTTGGAGGTATATCCCAATTTGCAGGCCAAATTTCCCCTACACATGATGTACCTATAGTTGGAGGTATACCCTATTTTCAGGCCTAATTTACCCCTACACATGATGTACCTATATTTGAAGGTATATCCCTATTTTCAGGCCTGATTTTCCTATATACATAATGTGCCTATATTTGAAGTTATATCCCTATTTTCAGACCTGATTTACCCCTACACATGATGTACCTATATTTGAAAGTATATCCCTGTTTTCAGGTCTGATTTACCCCTACACATGATGTACCTACATTTGAAGGTATATCCCTATTTTCAGGGCTGATTTACCCCTAGACATGATGTACCTATATTTGGAGGTATATCCCTATTTTCAGGCCTCATTTACCCCTACACATGATGTACCTATATTTGAAGGTATATCCCTATTTTCAGGCCTGATTTTCCTATACACATGATGTATCTATATTTGGAGGTATATCCCTATTTTCAGGCCTGATTTACCCTACACATGATGTACCAATATATGGAGGTAGATCTCTAATTTCAGGCCTGATTTCCGCCTACACACGATGTACCTATATTTGGAGGTATATCCCTATTTTCAGGCCTCATTTCCCCCTACACATGATATACCTATATTTGGAGGTATATCCCAATTTGCAGGCCAAATTTACCCTACACATGATGTACCTATAGTTGGAGGTATATCCCTATCTTTAGGCCTGATTTTCCCCTACAAATGATGTACCTATATTTGGAGGTATATCCCTATTTTGGGTCCTGATTTACTCCTACACATGATGTACCTATAGTTGGAGGTACATCCCTATTTTCAGGTCTGATTTACCCCTACTCATGATGTACCTATATTTGGAGGTATATCCCTATTTTCAGGCCTGATTTACCCCTACACATGATGTACCTATATTTGGAGATATATCCCTATTTTCAGAGCTGATTTACCCCAACACATGATGTACTTGTATTTAGAGGTATATCCCTATTTTCAAGCCTGATTTACCCCTACTTATAATGTACCTATATTTGGAGGTATATCCCCTATTTTGGGGCCTGATTTGCTCCTACACATGATGTACCTATATTTGGAGGTATATCCCAATTTTCAGGTCTGATTTACCCCTACTCATGATGTACCTATATTTGAAGGTATATCCCTATTTTCAGGCCTGATTTCCCCTATACATTATGTACCTATAGTTGGAGGTATATCCCTATTTTCAGGCCTGATTTACCCGTACACATGATGTACCTATATTTGGAGGTATATCCCTATTTTTGGAGCTGATTTACCCCTACACATGATGTACCTGTATTTGGAGGTATATCCCTATTTCCAGGCCTGATTTACTCCTACTCATGATGTACCTATATTTGGAGGTATATCCCTGTTTTGGTTCCTGATTTGCTCCTACAGATGATGTACCCCTATTTGGAGGTATATCCCTATTTTCAGGCCTGATTTACCCCTACACATGATGTACCTATATTTGGAGGTATATCCATATTTTCAGTCCTGATTTACCCCTACACATGATGTACCTATATTTGGAGGTACATCCCTATTTTCGGGCCTGATTTACCCCTACACATGATGTACCTGTATATGGAGGTATAGCCCTATTTTCAGGTCTGATTTAACCCTACAAATGATATACCTATATTTGGAAGTATATCCCTATTTTCAAGCCTGATTTACCCCTACACATGATGTATCTGTATTTGGAAGTATATCCCTATTTTCGGGCTTAATTTACCCCTACACATGATGTACCTATATTTGGAGGTATATCCCTATTTTCGGGCCTGATTTACCCCTACACATAATGTACCTATATTTGAAGGTATATCCCTATTTTCAGGCCTGGTTTTCCTCTACACATGTACCTGTATTTGGAGACATACCCCTATTTTCAGGTCTGATTTATACCTAAACATGATGTGCCTATATTTGAAGGTATATCCCTATTTTCAAGGCTGATTTACCCCTACACATGATGTACCTATATTTGGAGGTACATCCCTATTTTCGGGCCTGATTTACCCCTACACATCATGTACCTGCATTTGGAGCTATATCCCTATTTTCAAGCCTGATTTACCCTACACATGATGTACCAATATATGGAGGTATATCTCTATTTTCAGGCCTGGTTTCCCCCTACACACGATGTACCTATATTTGGAGGTATATCCCTATTTTCAGGCCTCATTTCCCCCTACACGATATATTTATATTTGGAGGTATATCCCAATTTGCAGGCCAAATTTCCCCTACACATGATGTACCTATAGTTGGAGGTATATCCCTATTTTTAAGCCTGATTTCCCCCACACATGATATACCTATATTTGGAGGTATATCCCTATTTTGGGGCTTGATTTACTCCTACACATGATGTACCTATAGTTGGAGGTATATCCCTATTTTCAGGTCTGATTTACCCCTACTCATGATGTACTTATATTTAGAGATATATCCCTATTTTCAGAGCTGATTTACCCCTACACATGATGTACCTGTATTTAGAGGTATATCCCTATTTTCAGGCCTGATTTCCTATACACATAATGTACCTATATTTGAAGGTATAGCCCTATTGTCAGGCCTGATATACCCCTACACATGATGTAACTATATTTGGAGGTATATCCCTATTTTCAGGTCTGAATTAACCCTACAAATGATGTACCTATATTTGGAAGTATATCCCTATTTCCGGGCCTGATTTACCCCTACACATGATGTACCTGTATTTGGAAGTATATCCCTATTTTCGGGCCTGATTTACCCCTTCTCATAATGTACCTATATTTGGAGGTATATCCCTATTTTTAGGCCTGATTTACCCCTACACATGATGTACCTATAATTGAATGTATATCCCTATTTTCAGGCCTGATTTTCCTATACACATGATGTACCTATATTTGGAGGTATATCCCTATTTTCAGGCCTGATTTACCCTACACATGATGTACCAATATATGGAGGTATATCTCTATTTTCAGGCCTGATTTCCCCTACACACGATGTACCTTTATTTGGAGGTATATCCCTATTTTCAGGCCTCATTTCCCCCTACACATGATATACCTATATTTGGAGGTATATCCCAATTTGCAGGCCAAATTTACCCTACACATGATGTACCTATAGTTGGAGGTATATCCCTATTTTTAGGCCTGATTTCCCTCTACACATGATATACCTTTATTTGGAGGTATATCCCTATTTTGGGGCCTGATTTACTCCTACATATGATGTACCTATAGTTGGAGGTATATCCCTATTTTCAGGTCTGATTTACCCCTACTCATGATGTACTTATGTTTGGAGGTATATCCCTATTTTCAGGTCTGATTTACCCCTACTCATGATGTACCTATATTTGAAGGTATATCCCTATTTCCAGGCCTGATTTCCCCCTACACATGATGTACCTATAGTTGGAGGTATATCCCTATTTTCAGGCCTGATTTACCCCTACAGATGATGTACCTATATTAGGAGGTATATCCCTATTTTCAGAGCTGATTTACCCCTACACATGATGTACTTGTATTTGGAGGTATATCCCTATTTTCAAGCCTAATTTACCCCTACTCATGATGTACCTATATTTGGAGGTATATCCCTGTTTTGGGGCCTGATTTGCTCCTACAGATGATGTACCCATATTTGGAGGTATATCCCTATTTTCAGGCCTGATTTACCCCTACACATGATGTACCTATATTTGGAGGTATATCCTTATTTTCAGGTCTGAATTAACCCTACAAATGATGTACCTATATTTGGAAGTAGATCCCTATTTTCAGGCCTGATTTACCCCTACACATGATGTATCTGTATTTGGAAGTATATCCCTATTTTTGGGCTTGATTTACCCCTACACATGATGTACCTATATTTAGAGGTATATCCCTATTTTTGGGCCTGATTTACCCCTACACATAATGTACCTATATTTGAAGGTATATCCCTATTTTCAAGGCTGATTTACCCCTACACATGATGTACCTATATTTGGAGGTATATCCCTATTTTCAGGCCTGATTTACCCCTACACATGATGTACCTATATTTGAAGGTATATCCCTATTTTCAGGCCTGGTTTTCCTCTACACATGTACCTATATTTGGAGGTATATCCATATTTTCAGGCCTGATTTACCCCTACACATGATGTACCTATATTTGGAGGTATATCCCTATTTTAAGTCCCGATTTATCCTACACATGATGTACCTATATTTGAATCTACAGCCCTATTTTCAGGCCTGATGTACCCCTACACATGATGCACTTATATTTGAAGGTATATCCGTATTTTCAGGCCTGATTTTCCTATACACATAATGTACCTATATTTGAAGGTATATCCCTATTTTCAGGCCTGATTTACCCCTACACATGATGTACCTATATTTGGAGGTATATCCCTATTTTCAGGTCTGATTTAACCCTACAAATGATGTACCTATATTTGAAAGTATATCCCTATTTTCGGGCCTGATTTACCCATACACATGATGTACCTGTATTTGGAAGTATGTCCCTATTTTCGGGCCTGATTTACCCCTTCTCATAATGAACCTATATTTGAAGGTATATCCCTATTTTCAGGGCTGATTTACCCCTACACATGACGTAACTATATTTGAAGGTATATCCCTATTCTCAGGCCTGATTTACCCCTACACATGATGTACCTATATTTGAAAATATATCCCTATTTTCAGGCCTGATTTTCCTCTACACATGTACCTATATTTGGAGACATGTCCCTATTTTCAGGTCTGATTTACACCTACACATGATGTACCTGTATTTGGAAGTATATCCTTATTTTCGGGCCTGATTTACCCCTTCTCATAACGTACCTATATTTGAAGGTATATCCCTATTTTCAGGGCTGATTTACCCCTACACATGATGTACCTATATTTGGAGGCATATCCCTATTTTCAGGCCTGATTTACCCCTACACATGATGTACCTATATTTAAAAGTATATCCCTATTTCAGGCCTGATTTTCCTATACATGTGATGTACATATATTTGGAGGTATATCCCTATTTTCAGGCCTGATTTACCCTACACATGATGTACCAATATATGGAGGTATCTCTCTATTTTCAGGCCTGATTTCCCCCTACACATGATGTACCTGTATTTGAAGGTATATCCCTATTTTCAGTCCTCATTTCCCCCTATACATGATATACCTGTATTTGGAGGTATATCCCTATTTTCAGGCCTCATTTCCCCCTACACATGATATACCTATATTTGGAGGTATATCCCAATTTTCAGGCCTCATTTCCCCTACACATGATATACCTTTAGTTGGAGGTATATCCCTATTTTTAGGCCTGATTTCCCCCTACACATGATGTACCTATATTTGGAGGTATATCCCTATTTTGGGGCCTGGTTTACTCCTACACATGATGTAACTATAGTTGAAGGTATATCCCTATTTTCAGGGCTGATTTACCCCTACACATGATTTACCTGTATTTGGAGGTATATCCCTATTTTCAGGCCTGATTTACCCGTACTTATAATGTACCTATATTTGGAGGTATATCCCTATTTTGGGGCATGATTTGCTCCTACACATAATGTACCTATATTTGGAGGTATATCCCTATTTTCAGGTCTAATTTACCCGTACTCATGATGTAACTATATTTGGAGGTATATCCCTATTTTCAGGCCTGATTTCCCCCTACACATGATATACCTATAGTTGGAGGTATATCCCTATTTTCAGGCCTGATTTACCCCTACACATGATGTACCTATATTTGGAGGTATATCCCTATTTTCGGAGCTGATTTACCCCTACACATGATGTACCTGTATTTGGAGGTATATCCCTATTTTCAGGCCTGATTTACCCCTACTCATGATGTACCTATATTTGGAGGTATATCCCTGTTTTGGGGCCTGATTTGCTTCTACACATGATGTACCCATACGTGGAGGTATATCCCTATTTTCAGGCCTGATTTACCCCTACTCATGATGTACCTATATTTGGAGGTATATCCCTATTTTCAGGCTTCATTTACCTCTTCCCATAATTTTCTGAAGCTCTCTCATCGTACATTATTTTTTGAGGCTGTCTAATATACAGAAAAAGTACACTAAATGACCAACATACCGGTGGTACCAATAATTTAAAGAAAGAGGGCACATATCTTACATCTCACTTTGCCAAAAGCTAAAACAAATGGCCTTGTGTGGTAGAATTTTGCAAAGAGTCCATTAACGTCCACAGATTTTACATTGTCTCTTTGCTAATGGCCTTATACTTTTCAATCATTTTTGTCACTTTATTTTTAAATGCGTTTCTGAGTAGTATCCCACATTCCTACAGGAAGCAGAAAGATTTATTTGATATTTGATATTCAAAATGTATGCTAATTAGATGCCCATCTTTTTGGCTGGATGTACGTACTTTTTAAGGGCCTTTGTACTTATTTTCAATGTCTGCAGGTTGAGAGATATGATACGAAGTGCTAGGTGAGTTGTAATGGAATGAAAATTCTAACAAATAGATAACAAATTCTAACAGATAGGTGACAGATTAGATCTGAAATGTAGGCTGGGATCACTAAAACGGTTAGTGCAGTGCGTAATGAAAATAGCACAAGTAGCAGTCACGTGCAAGACGTGACCATCTCAGAGAAAAAAAAAACACAGATTGTTTGACTGCGCAATGGTCCAAATATTGTAATATTCAGTACATGCAAATGGGAGCATAATGACGTATAAAAAATAAGGAAACCCATGTGAATCAGCTGCATACAACACAAACAAACCCAAAATAGCAGACCAATTCAAAGAGGTATAAATGGGCATCATCTGCATGGCTATCTTTACCTATTCTGAATGCTGTGATTTGTGGTTTACATGGGATGAGTTGTGCCATGAACTGATGTAGCATGGATTAGCAGTCACCACTGGTGTCAGTGCTTGCAATAATGCATGTCACTTCTGCCCACATAAAAAGAAGAGGTACAGGCAGTGCCTGACTTTCCACCGCCTGACAGAATAACAAAGAATGAACCATTTCTGAGTGGCCAGGAATAGTGTAATAGACCTAGCTGAACTTTGTCACCCACAAGTTGAACACAGGGTCCATTCCTATAAAAATAAAGGTGTGTGTAGCATTAACTATCTTAGCTACAGGGAACTTCCAGTGTCCTACACGGGATACTTTCTATCAGAGAACCCTATTCTCTGAGGTACTGTGTGCCTTAGACTGCACCCATGTTGCCATGAAGGCCCCAGCTGGTTCAGATCACCAGAGATACATAAACAGGAAGGACTTTGATCCCTGAACTGCCAGATAGCCTGTAATGCCCAGGGTATTATTTATAATATGTATGAGGCACACATCCAACCAATAACAGCAGTTATTTTGAGGGCACTTCCCACAGGGTCAGCTGATTGGTAGGAGCACATGTTAGATAAACAAGCCTATACTCCCAGCTGCTATGCATACAGGGAGCAGAACACATATACTATACTTGGTGTTGTATGCTACAGGTGATGTCAGACGTGCTCTAGAGCTCTAGTTGAAGATCCCAATGCACAACTCACAAACCATGAAATATCCTATAATACAGCCCACAATGATATCAAAACATAGCGGCCTGGGTATTCAGACTAAGGAAGGGACAGTTACAATGCTTAGATATTATAAAGGGTAGAGCAATACAGTCTGGGCATATGCAGCAAGGTGTGTGTTGAATGTTCCTTGCCCCACAGAATGGGATTGAGTAAACAAATGAAACAGCAGGTGAACATCATGGCAGGACACACCATACAAGTCACAGCAGCAGTGGTAACAGTCATCATCACAGCAGGGGCAACACAGGGATGCAGTAATCACATACTATTTGGCATTATGGAGAGTCAGGGATCACATCTTCCAGTTGTGGGGTTGGACAGCTATGGCATAACCATTACCAGTGTTCACTGGAGTGACTTGCAATGCTGGTGCTTGATGTGATCCATGGCAGGAAAGGGGTAAAACAACATGACCATGCAGATGCACACTAAGGAGGTGTCCCATTTATTGAATATGATGAATGATGGTAGCCACAACTTGGATAATGCCCAAAAGCAGGGATGTCAGCCCATGTGCCTGCTCGTGACACTGATGCCATCTCACCAGTGATCTGTGTAACCTGATAGGGGATGGCCTGTGCTCAACCATCTCACATGTGCAGTCCAGATGGCAGTTGAGATGTATATCATGAATACACCTATGAAGGCAAAATTTGCCACAAGTGACCTTTTAACACTATTGTCTCCCTTTACCTATATTCTCTGCAGTTGGTGTCTGTTCTCCCACAAACAACACAGCATGCTTTCCAGCTGCACAATGTTGTGAGTAGCAGTCATCTGTGCCGATGGCTAGAACATCTTCTGGTTGATTCTAAGTATTGCACATGAATCAGGGACAGAGCTAGAGTCATGGAGGCACCACACCACTTATGTCTTTCCCTATGATGTTATGATGGTCCGGTCCAATGGCTATATGAACTGAGGCACAGATAGAGCCTGTGTGGAACTCTCAGATACAGGATGTCTACCATGATCTGTTAAGGCTGTGTCCTCTGTCACTGCTTCTCCAAGGGTATCAGTAATAGTAAATGTGAATGACCTTCCCCAGAAGTGTTGACAACAGTGCTGTTGTGTCATTGGACTATGTCACTTGGATGTTTATATCATCATTATTCAAATCCACCTCGATGATGTCAGCTCTTTGTTGTCCTGTTGTGCTGAATCCTCCAATAGTAGAGCTAGTGAAAACATAAAAACACATGACATCACTGTTAGCCTACACACACACACACACACACACACACACACACACATGCACACACACATATATATCTCCATATCCGCCATGTGGCACATATACTGGTAAACATGGAAACACTGCTGTGTGTACCAGTACACATGTTATACATGGAAACAGTGCTGTACAGAACATTGGCAGATGTACCTCATTCTGTGGGATGTTGCACTTGCTAACCAGATGTGCCTTTAAGGACAAATATGCAGGTGTGTCTTGGTCAGTTGCTTATTTTAATCATTAAGTCATGTGTGCTGTAGTCTATTATAATGGACATTACTAACCTTGTACTCCCCATACAGATACACGGGTGACCGGTGCCAGGCCTGATCCTATATCCAAGTTCCCCCTAAGGTATGAGGGGCTGATCCCTCTGGCCACCAGGAGACACCATAAACTCCTCAACCACTAATAGCCATTTTTTTTTGTTAGAACTCCATTCACAGTAGTGGAACTCCTTGCTGTGATGTCTCTTCCATTTTTCATTGCACACAGAATCACAATGGTTGCACTCCATCACACCCATTGTACAGAGCTATGATGGCCACCCAAGGCATTCACATGCTGCGCCAGTCCCTGCCAAATCTTGTCCCATTACTGCTCTTTGAACTTGCCTGTGTGTGCAGATGATTTGTAGTGGGCAGCATTTTCTCCTAACTATTGAACTTTCATATGCATTGAAGCCTTTGGATGTCCATGCCAGCATATATACACCTAAGGACAAAATATGCAATTCAGTGGGTGTGTATGCTACGCTCCGCTCTTCTGTGAATGTGATTGTGACCATGACCTCCAATCTCCATGTCTGGAGCTGGTTAACAGTTGTAATTACTATAGTACAGCCTCAAACCTCCAATATGGTATTGTATCTATGCCTCTACATAGGGTCTTGAAACTCTTCATGCCATATGGCATGTAATACCCAAGTGTGATGGGATCCCAGTTACACATACAACAAGACATATGCCACACTATCCCTGAAAGCCACCACAAGGTTTTTACCTGTGAATAAGTATTTTATCAAATATAACTCCTTCCTTAACTTTGCTCATTCACAGAGCCTTTACTCAAATTCTTCAGTATCTTAGTCATACAGTTGTAAGTCATATTGTACTAGATATCAGCAGTGCTTTACAGGTTCATAGGTGTATACTAGGCTAACAATCACAGGTGCCTTTTTAAGCCTAGTCATGCTTCCCAAATTTATTTGACAAGCTTTAGGAACCTTTAGATCATTCTAACAGGTATATGTATTTATTTATGTATACTATACAGTAAACGCTCAGTTAACCAGCACCCATGGAGATTGGTAGATGCCAGCTAACTGTAGTTCCTGGTTGCTTTAGAGTTACTATTAAAAACAGGCCTGACTAATACTGTACCCAATACTATTTGTTTGGTTTGACTTGTTCTCAGGTTGGGGGGAGAGGGAATTTATTCATATTTTCCTTTTTAAAACTCTAAAACTCTAAAAACGTAAGGTATGTTTCTGCGGGGGGGGGGGGACAGAAAGTGCAACACATGAAAATTGTACTATATTTCTTCCATTTTTTGCCGGTTACTTGAGAGTGCTGGTTGCTTGAGTTCCAGTTAACTGAGAGTTTACTGTATTTGTTTACTGGAGTAGTGCACTGATAGGCTTGGGTGGCTAAAAATTTACAGGTTTCCTCTAACCATTAGAGATCCACCTGCAGGTGCTATTCCTTGCCTACTATGGGCAGGATTCACAAAGCCTCCGTGTAAGAGTTATAACTCTTACACGGAGGCTGCAGTTAAACGGAGTGATGTCAGCATGCTCTGCATATTCATGAGAGCATGCTGAATCACACCTAAGTCTAACATGGTCCGTGTAAGACAGTAGGGGGCGTGTCCGTAGGCCAAGCCCTGCAAGCGGACACGCCCCCAGAAGAGTAAAAGTGCCCAAAGTAAACACCCACGACAGAGTCCACAGAAATGTGAATAAACACAACACAACACATGCCCCCACAGACTATGAACAGAAAATATATAAATAAACATGTTATATATTTTTTTTAAATTGTAAAGATGTTTGCCCGTGAGTGCGCTCGTTTGCGGTGGCGTGCCCGTAGCGCAGCTACAGTTAGCAGTCAGTGGGAAAGCATATAAGAATTAAATATGCAAAGTAAGCCAAGAAGCAATAGCGTAGCGGTAGAGATGTCAGCTGAAGAGCAGGCATTCATGGTTCGAGCCCCAACACCACCAACTTTTATTTTTAGCAAAATAAGCACGAAACAAGTCCCTGACAAACATGTACACATATAAAATCACATTTTATGTAAAATGTAATGAAATAGTCCATTTATTTTGAAGAAATGTGAGGTAACAAAACAATAAAAAAATGCCAGATGTGCCTATAGCTGAGCTACAGTTTAACAAGGTGAGTGCATCTGCCCGTAGGTGAGCAGTGGTTTAACAGGTGCAAAATGAGTGCCCGTAGCTGAGCAGTGGTTTAACACGCTCAAACTGTGTGCCCCTTGCTGAGCTGAGCGTACTATGCGTGCTGACAGCCAAATGAGGCGTAAGCCAGCGCACCCCATTTGCGCGGAGCTGCGCACCGCGCTAACAAGCTAACCGGCGGGCAACGTTGAGCAAGCTGTAACAAAACTGCCTTTACACAGACACACCCCCTAGCCTGTCTAGACAGTCATAAAATATAAAAAGCAGTGGCCAGGTTCGAACCCAGGATACCATGCACCATAGTCAAGGTACTGAACCACTAAGCTATGACAGCTGTACTCAGAAATGCAGTAATAGCAAATATATAGGAATGAATAGAAAGTGGAGCATGACAAAGCAGGTTTTGTGAAGTGGATACAATTCCAAAATGGCCAATCACAGATAAGTGCGGGAAAAATGGCATATATAAGCCCCATAGGCGGAATACACAGCATAAACGATTGTAGAACTGACTTGCAGCCAGAATGTCAGGTGTAGGTGAGGGTAGTTGCTTTCGAGCACAGAGGTGGGGCATTGAGGAGTCCAGATACATGGTCTGGCTCCTAGTCCACAATCATGAGGCCCAACTCATGCAGGGCCAGGTCCTGTGGGGAGCATATAGGGCTGAGGCGTGGGACCGGTTGGCTCATGATCTTACCAGTGCCACAGGGATTCCAAGGACTGGTGAGCAGGTCCATCACCACCATGCGGACCTGAAGAGATGCAAGCAGGACCAATTGAACCTTTGGATCCAGGAGGCCCGGCAAATGCCCAACGCCCCACTACTGAGTAAGTTACATTTAATTATGTATGTAAGAAATTAAATTAGCTGATATTATGGAGATGTGTATTCCAATATTACTTCATTTATATTACAGCTGCAGGTGTCCGTTCTGCAAACCGATGAGCCTATGGCGATAGGCTGGTGCGGTTGCGCCACCAGGCAGGTCAGTAATCCACTCCCAGTAACTGTAAAGAAATATAAAAGTATGACAGTTAGCAAAAGAGTGCAGTGTAGTCACTAAGTAATAAAATGTGCAAGTAACAGTGTAAAAGTGTTTGCAAGTATTGCTTGATTACAAAAGTGTGTTGCAGTCTGAAATCCAAACAGAAAAATGAAAATGTCTGAAATAAATTCTGAAATAAAGATGCCCCACCTATAATATCATAGTGCACAACCTGCAGCAGGCTGAAAAGTACAGCTGCAGAAGATGAGCAACTCACATGTGTGAAATATATCCCTGTTGAAATACTGAAACATGACAGAAGTGAGACTGCTGGAAAGGATTGTAATAACTACAGGTAAAACATGTCAATAAAGCCTAGAAGTAAGTACCATCCTGAATAGTAAAATGAAAACAAGTGAGAGGGTGTGAGAAAGAGTTATGAATCCACCAATAAAGTAGTAATAACCCCTGTATAAAGTATACTGCAGTCAGTACAGAATGAAATGAATGTGACAAGTAGAACCAAACTGTGAAATGTGTCCAAAGTGTTGCTGCAGCTGGAATGTGTATCCCAAAATCTGGATATGTTGCTCTCAGTCTGCAATATGCAGATAGTATGATTGTCTGAAATATCAAACATCCACAGTTGTCTATAGCTATATAAAGCAAATGTAGCAGGATGATGTAGCTGAACAAAGCCAGATATGAACGTGTATGAATAACAATAAAATGTATATTGATGTAGCAGTAACAGTCCTATCACCAAAGTGAAGTAGTTATCATATAGGAAACTGTAGTTAGAACAGTAGTGTGTATATATCTGTAGCTATTAGAAATGTACAGCATATGTATTGGTATTCAAGGTGTTAATAATATTTTCTTCACCCCACCCTATAACCACATATAATCCATTCCACGTGAAAATGGTATGTGCAATCACAATTAACACCCCTGGACATTTGTCCTGATGGGTCCTAAATATTTGCATGTCCGTTGATGCATCTGCCCTGTTCATACATCCAAACCTGATGGCCTGTTGCCATCAATCAACCCTGCATGTTGTTGGACTGTGTATTGCTGTTCAAATTATGCATGTGTTATGCTTGCTGTTCAATGGTGTGAATATCTGGGTGTTTGGTTAATGGGAATACTAATGCATGCTGTTACAACTAATTGCGAATGGTATTGTATGTTACTAACCCAAACTGTCATGACATAATGCAAAACATAGAACGACAGGGAAGGCGGGTTCCAGCGGACCCACCTCTCCCACCTCAGCTGGCGAGTGCACCTGGCACTAGTGCCCAGTCTGGACCCTCCTCCGGTGGCCCTGTGCCACCTGCAGGTGGAAGCACTGCAGGGGATGGGGCCCATCCCCCCTCTGCAAGCGTGGCCGGAGGAGAACCACCACTCACCCTCCGTAGCGTCCGGACTGTGGTGCGTAGGGAGATCCGGGACTCTGTTCTTGAGCCCCTACGCCAGCTTGAGGCACAGGTGGCACAACTTACGGGCATGCCTGTTGCCCGGCCTACACAGCCCCAGCACAGCCCCATCCTGGGCAGTGAAGGAACAGTGGCAACTGCCCATGGGTGGGGATATCAGTTCCACTGTTGCCATCTGTGGGCTCATGGGCTCTGGATATCCAAACCTCCGTCCCCATCAATTGTGTAACCCCCCCACACGTGTCATACACCGCCCCTGTATGCGTCTTGTTTGTCTTGTCTGTTGACCTACCCAACCTACCTCCCCAGCTATACCGACTTCCCTCACCTGACATACCACTCTCACCTGAAAAAAAAAAGGGCACTCTGTACCCACAAAAATTACGCCCCATACATAGCTGCCCATTCCGCACATATGTCTACCAGACATGGAAACTATCAATTACAATTGGCTGTACAACAAGTATTACTGTTGTCCTTACACCTCTCTCAGGGGTGGAAGGTATCAAATGTCACACCAAATTACAAACATATGCACAGCTGTTGCTGATGAAGGAATGGGCAGCTATGGGCCTTACCTACATCCCTCCTGCAAAACCCAAGCTTGTTTCCCTACTGTCTTACCCTCTTTGTGACCCCTTTTTCACCACTTTCCTGTCTCCCCATTTTCATTTCTTTCAAAGAAAATAGCGGGTGTGCAAGAGTAAGCACGTTTAAGCGGTTGTAAGCGGGTGTGCGTGGAGCTAAACGCTAGTGCGCATGTGTGAGCTCAGCGCAAACCAGCGCTAACCCGGTTACAACTGCTTAAAAGTGCCTTAGTCACTTTGATTGACAGGTCCTGTAGTCAGTTCAGAAGCAAAATAAAATCCCACTGGCAGTCCCGAACCCAGGACCTTGGAAACAGTAGTCTGCATGACTTACCACTAAGCCATGACTCTTATACAAGAACATTGTGCTAAAATAAATATATCATGTAATAGTAGGAATGAATGTAAAGGGAATATAGGATGTGTAGTACACAAAGCATGTCATTTAGAATTACTGTCAAAACTAGTGGATTTCCATAATAGTAGTGTGTGAACAGAAACAGCCATGCTAGTTGGTAGCTAGTAGGTAATAATGTCACTGTAGCACCTTGCAAGCCACACACATACTCACAGCAGGATAATCACTGCCCATACCCCACAACCTCTTACAGGAACACATCCGGACCAAGTAATAAAATATGTGGAGCAAAGGCCCAAAACCAGGGACACATTACAAATAATGTTACAACAAATGCAGACAGTTCAGAGAGTAACAGGGTCTGCATTTTGTGGGATGTTTGGAAGGGTATGAAGTCTGAAACTTGAATGTTTGTCACTATATTCTGACTTGAGCCCAGAGTGATTTGCCAGAAAAAGCTGTGCATGAGATATTGACCAAAATATGAGGCAGAAATGTGGACAACCTGCAAATATTTGTACACATGAGAGGTCTGACACCACCATATTTGAATAGTTAAGAGCCTAGACATAGCAACAGTGAATGACTTACAGGGATGCCCCACAGACTCCATGTGAAATGTACAAACAGTAGGCAGAAAGGTGTAACAACACATGCAATGGTAACTATGGAGTCCTGAAAGTATTCACCACTTGCATGGCAGAATAAGTGTAGTAATACATATGCTCATGCTAACCCACAGTCACAACTGCAGCATACCAGACAATTTAATGGGTGTACCCCACTGATATGTACCATTCCATGAGGCAGATAACAGATGAACCTGAGAGTCTCTGGGGCCTGCTCAGCAGCATACTCAAATACCCTAATAGATGTCAAGGCCCACACCATGGCCAGACCACACTGCATGCTGTAACACCCTAGCAGATATAGCAAGCATTCCAAGGTGTGAATGTACATGGAAAATAGGAAAGCTACAGCAGCACACTACAGTCAGGACACCTAGCAGGCATACAAGTAGTGACTGTAAAGGGCAAATATTGAAGCCTTAGCAACAAAGTGCAAGCAAAAGTGAAAGGAAAGCACACACACACACATTAACAGTAGTAGTAGTTGTAGGTGTCAGTGTACATACACAGTTAGTACAGGAAACTGGAGAAATGAATGGAGGAATGTTAATCTACAACACAGCTGGAAATATGAGAGAGATACCAACCTTTACACTCACAGAACATTGTCCACAGCATACCAGCATGGTCCCTGCCCTTAAAATCTGAAAGGGCTACGCCTATCTCACATACCTTTTATAGCACTGTTCTGAAATCACAGTGAGAACTGCAATCAGTACACAACTGGCTGCATGCAATTAGCAAATGCTGGCTAACAATTGGTGCAGAGGCCATCACATGGGCATATGCAGATACCTACAAATGTATGCTGTACTCCCAGTCCACACATGCAATACTTTCATTGCACCCTGAGGAGGACGTGAGAGACAGACAGACAGAGAGAGAGAGAGAGAGAGAGACAGAGACAGAGAAAATTGAAATTAAGCAGACACAAACAAAACTGTTCAGCAACAGCCACCTGAAAGCTGACAACTGGGAAGTGGAGCAGCAGGACAGAAAACCAGATGGCAACACAAGCAGCTGTGACAAACACAGGTAATGTAAAGTAATACTATAAAGGTCTACATACTGTGAACCCTCCATATGTGTCATTGGTCTGTATCCATATGTATATGAAGATGTGTAAAGGGCAGGGGACATACAGCAACTATCAGTGAAGGCTGTACATACATTTGTATGTGAGAGCATCTATGTGCACATATCAATGTAGGTTGACTGTAGGTTGTAGTGCAATGTACAAAGTAGGTTTCACAGTTATGTATGTTTAGCAGTATGTTAGTGTGTGTATACAGTATGGTAGACAAACATGTTGATATACCTGTCTATCATATGGATACGTATGTATGTCAAAATATGTATGTATGTATGTATATATATATATATATATATATATATATATATATATATATATATATATATATATGATATGCATATATGTATACATACATAGAGAGAGATGTAGGAATACATAGACAGATGTAGATAGATAGAATATGTACAAACATATATATGTAATGCACACATACAGATATAGATATATGTAGATACATATACATAGACAGACTGATCTGACTATCTACAGGTATGACTGTATATGATGACCTCAACACCCCCTGTCCCACCCCCTCTGTCACTCTCACCCCCTCTGTGTGTCCCCCTCCACATCTATAGCAATATATGTACATCAATATATATATACGTGTATATGTATACAGACATATATATATATATATATATATATATATATATATATATATATATATATATATATATATATATATATATATATATAGAGAGAGAGAGAGAGATGTATATAAATTCTGAGTGAGGCACATGTGTACAGATGTATTGCAACAGGTGCCTGGTGACAAAGGCATGGAGTGAACACCAGTGTCAAAACCGAGTACCATACCCCATTTCAAATCACCTACACCAGTAACCACCAGATATGTGATTGGCTGCCCACCACTGCATGTGTCAGGGGTGAACAGGGTCATAAATGTGTACAATAGTGGCCCCAATGATATTCACAGTGGCACACTATTCCTGGAATACCTGCACATGGTATGTGTCAGCAGACATGGTGTGTCAGCTATGGACATGTAGGTCGGTGTACCCCTCCACACCACATAATGGATGCCATGGTATGGACCTCACATGACAGCTACAGATATGGAGAAGGACACAGTGACATGTACAACACTGTGACAATGCACTCAAACACATTACCAATGCACAGTGACTGACAACACCACAGAGTACACACATACTACCCACATAGAGGTTACCACTCCCGGATTTACATATGTAAGTCACACCCATGACAGATGTCCAACAACCATAGTAACACCTCACACCATCCACAACCTAAATGACTGCTGTGTGTCATCCATGCCACTGCAATAGAGAGCACATGTGTAGGTAAAAGTTCCTACCCACAGATAAGACATACCCTGCAATAAACCACACAGTGTTAAGAAGCAAGACTCCCCATGAGTACATGTCACACATACCCCTGCTGAATGTTAGTCAGATAGGTAATATGCCATATGAGTCACCCTGTGTAACTGTGTGACAGCAGCAGGTACCATCACACCACATGTGTCACAATGGTCAGGGTAGCAGAACAGTATGCTGCTGTAGTCCCAGGGGCAATAGCATATTGTATAGTATTGTATTGTAATGTAATGTATTGTGTTGTATTGTATTGGTATGTTGAGGTGCCTCCTTCGTGGAGTGGAACCACTGCTGCTGTGCGCCAGTGTACAGGTACATATCCTGTAGTCAGGCTAGTGTTACATAGCACTTCTATATGTGTGTTTAGCTCCTGTCAGAGTTTATGTAGCATGCAACTGGGGATACCATCAGGTCCCAGTCATGTTGTGTATTCTGCTTTCATGAGGGCGGCTCTCACCTGGACATCTGTGATGACAGGGAGGTTACAGTCAGCTGGGATAACTATGTCTTATTTTGGGGAGAGGGCGGGTGACACCTGCACTGAACCTGTCTGCCACAATGTTGTCAATATCTGTGGTTTCAGTGAAATATTTGTTGTTGTGTACTAACTATGGGCATAGAGGATGGATTCTGACCAGGTTGCTAACATAACTGAAGAAGGCCTTCTGGTTATCTGTAGTGTCCCTCTTGATTTCCCTCTCAAAGTTGCCCATGGATGTTTGTATGATGGAAAATAGATCCTTACTAGTGCTGCTCAGACATGCCTTCCCTTTATGGAATTATGCTCTGTCTTGCAGTAGCTTCCATCTTTTGTAATACAATCTGTCTATGGCTGGGGTCCACCAGACAGGATGCTGTCCCTTTGTGGAGAGTGTCTTGGTCATATATGGGATTGCATGATCCATGCATTCTCGGAGATGTCTGTAGAAAGCATTTGTGTAGGGGTCAGCATTGTGGGTTGTATCTGCCACTGGCCCAGTGGGCTGAAAGGATACCATGTCACTGTTACAAAGTGTAAAGTTTGCATCTGCAATGTTATTCACTATAGTCGTTTGTGCTGGTGGTGGAGGTGGGATATGTATATCCAGGGCAATTAGTGTGTGGTCAGCTCACAGTAGTTGATGATGTAGGCCATACAGTACCTAGATACAAACCCCCACAGTGAGGAGGTGCTCTTGACCTGAATCAGTGTTGTTCTGACTGCTGGGGTTTGGTAGTATGTCGTATGGAGTGTGCCAGGTACTGTTGCACAGTTGCTGGCTGAGCACTGATACCTGGCCATTTACATGTGTATCCACCAATAGACAGACAGATGCTATATATGTGAGATATGTTGTATCATAACAGTCGAGTAGCATGTGTAGTATGTGTGCCAAATTCTGCTGACATATATTGCTGATATCAGGTTATTTTCTTTTTCAGGTACATGGCTCACCCGCGGAATCCCACTTACTCCACAGCTGAGGATGAGGAGATACACCAGAGCCTGGTGTGGGATTATGCAATACTCTTTTCCCGCACCAGCCAGAATCAGCAGGAGAGGGCTGCACTGTGGCAAGACCTGGTCCGTCGGGTAAATGACATAGGCACGCATAATAGGACATATGAGCAGGTATGACATCACTGCAGTGATTTAATCAGAAATGTCCGTCAGCGTGCGTCGGATATCCACAGGCAACAGGTCGCCACAGGTGGTGGGGTGGCTACACATCCCCCACTCACCAGACTGGAGGGACTACTCATGAGTGTAGTGGCTCCAGTCCGCCAGCAACAACAACAGCAGCAGACATGCATTATGATGGAGGCTGGAGCCACGCAGCAGCAAGACAGTGAGCGTGCAGGTAATATGCCATATGTATAGTTGACTGTTGTGTACACTGGTAGTTAATGCATGTGTGAGGTGTGTCCTTGGTTTGTAGCTGTCACCATAGTATTTAATGTGCAAGTGTGATATCCTCAATATTAGCAGCTGACCTGTGAAAGGCGACTGTTGTACTACTGACCTGTATCATACTCAGTAACAATGGCACAGTTGTGCCCACTGACATTAGTTTCTTCACGTCTGCAGGTCCCTCCGGTGTAACAGCAATGCAGCCTATCCATGCTGGTGAGTGTGTATTAACAATACCTGTAATAGTCTTGATAGTAATAGTAATATTAGGCTCACTTAGTAGTGCTCTTTGTATGCATGTAGGTGTGTCTGTGTCTGTGTGTTGATATCATGCATACTGAGTACTGTACAATTGTGTGAAACTGTGTGCATGTGTACGTGTGCATGTGTGCACCTGTGCATGTGTGCATGTGTGCATGTGTGCACCTGTGCATGTGTGCATGTGTGCATGTGCATGTGTGCACGTGCATGTGCATGTGTGCATGTGCACCTGTGCATGTGTGCATGTGTGCATGTGTGCACCTGTGCATGTGTGCATGTGTGCACCTGTGCATGTGTGCATGTGTGCACCTGTGCATGTGTGCATGTGTGCACCTGTGCATGTGTGCACCTGTGCATGTGTGCATGTGTGCATGTGTGCATGTGTGCACCTGTGCATGTGTGCACCTGTGCATGTGTGCATGTGTGCATGTGTGCATGTGTGCATCACTGGTAATGTGTAGACATTGTAAACTGTGTTTCCTGTTTCCCTCCCACAGGTTCTGGTGCTGCTCTGGTGTCATGTAGCAGGGAACCTGAATCAGGTGCCATGGGTACTGATAATGATGACATCTGTGTAATGGCACAGGAAGGTATGCCAGGGTCCGCCATTGGTCAGCCGATTGACAGTACACAGCTGTCGACCCCATCAATGCGCACAGTTATCCTGCCAATACACCCTTTGTCACCAATGTCCCTAGGTGATGGACAGCATACAGTGGGCATTGACCAGGGTAATGTGGTATCTGTGGCACATGCCTCCCCACACAGCAGCCATGGGCATGGCCCAGAGATGGTACCACACAGACAGATGTCCAGGGGTTCTCGTGGGAGCATCCGTGGGTGTACTGCCCCTGTCAGACGTGCCCACAGAGGTCTTACAACCTCAGCTATGTTTCGGGCTGTCATGCAGGCACAGTCACGTATGGAATGGTACACCAGACAGGGTCTGAGGGAGCTGACAGCATGTCGCACAGCCATGACTGACAGTATGCGTGACATTGCTGCTGCCATCCGTAATTTCACCGATGTCATAGACAGACGTTGTGGGGACATATTAGACCGGTTCCACAACTACATGTCCATGAGCCAGGGCGATGGTGGACGGTTGAGGCATCGACGTGGCCATATGCCAGCAAAAGCAGCAGCTGGCAGTCGTCGTGGATGACAACAGGGCCGCGGCCGCCCCCATAGTGCCAGCAGCAGCCCCAGCAATGCTGGGTCTGTGCTGTCATCAGACCGCCCCAGGAGACCACATGCACGTGGCTCTGGCCAGGCCCGACAGGGATCTGTGTCCAGTCAATGAACACCTGCTTCTGATGACAGTACCCAGTCTGGGTTGGTACCGGATACAGTCCGTAGCACCCCTGCAAGGCACAGGTACCGTGTCCGTGGCCAGAGACACTGATCTGTATGACCTGGCAGGTACAGTCTGTGGCTGTCCACAAACACCAGTATATGGCAGCCATGAGGTGGAACTGTGTGCATCCATACACACATGCGAATTGACAACACCTAGGGCTACCGCATACACGCACACACTGCATCAACATTGCCCCACCTTCTACTGCTGTCCCTCACCAACACACATACACATACATGTCAATCGGTGGTATCGGTGGCTGACTCAGGCATACCAAGTTCACACCCTGTGCATATGATGAAACTGTGCCACCTCCTGCAATCTGTAACAACTGTGCAGGTACAGGTTAACATGTTGCTGATGCACAGGGTGACCACATAGACGTGTAGTAATAGTATCATGTTGTTAACAGTACTGTGTGCTGAATTAATTGTGGGTATATCACAGCATGCCTGATGCAGTAAGGGTGTGATTGTCATGTACTGTTGTCTACACCCATGGTAAGTACCATAGTGTATCATCTGCACATGTTGGCATACTGGTGGTAATGATGTCAACAGAAGGCTACATACATAGGTAGCACAGTGGATAAGGTAATGAATGTAGTAATACGCAATGATGGACATGTAAACTGCAAGTGGCATGTTGCCCACACTGGACTCTGCAATGCGGATGTTTGAGGATGTTGATATGTGTGCAGTACTACACGACTGGTACAGGACACACAGGAGCACCCTAGCACTGCAAGCTCACATCTCATACCATGCTAGACAGCCCCAACACACAAAACTAACTGTCACAGGAGGGAGAGTCCCCATATATGTCAGGGATACTGTGGTGGCAGGCCAGGTAGCATACATCCTACTAAGTATGGAACCACTGAGTGAAGGCTCAGTGTCTGTTATTTGACATGTGTATTACTGCAGGTATGAGCACATGGGTTTCCATCCAGTTATTGTACATCCTGACAGTACATGGTCTGTACACTTGTGTGCGCTGAGACTGGACCCTAGCCATCTGACCCGTGTATTTCCATGTACATGTGCATAGTGCCTGCATATTTGCAGTGTTACCTACTGGAAGTGGTACAGCTTGTTTGTTGTACAATGGACTACATGCAGCCCTGTTTACTGTAGCTTTGTTTGCATGCATATTTGCTTGCAATTACCCTGGAATACTGATCCCACCTGCAATGCATAGTTATAGAGCTTCTGTGGACTCCTAGTGCCATCTGCATAGCTTACTATATGTATGTCCATGTCTCACTTGACAGAATGTCACTGTTTGTCCTGTTCACATGTACGTTGCCTGTGACACATTGCATATGACTTACCTGGCATGTGTCCACGTGAGCAGTCATATATGCTACTGCTAACTAATCACAGGCACTACACCCTCACATATCCATCTTCTGTTGAACCACCTGCTTCGCTAGGTATGGCCTGCACCTGTCACCCCTGGGCTTTCAGATATTGGCAAAGGCTCTTGCTACCCCCATAGTGCCTATGTTAGGCAAGGCTCAAATGACAAACCCACCTTCATAGGTATCACAAGGGATAAGAAACTAAGAGTAATGCTACCCAACGCCAGAAGTCCAAACCTCAAGATGCATGCACCCGAAACTCTCCTTGGCATGGAGAACATCGATATCTGTGCAGTAACAGATGCCTGGTTCAGGGCTACTGAGAGCACACCAGCACTACCAGGTTTAACCTCATACCATGCTTTTCAGCCCCAAAACTTGGAATGAACCACAAATGGAGGGGAAGTATTGATATTCATCAAAGATACCCACACCTCCAGGTTGGTGGCAAAGCACCAAGCATCAGAGACTATCCATGTGCAACTAACAATGGGTGAAACTGCCTTCCAGGTTATAGCCTGCTACAGACCACCCTCCCAAACCCAAGAACTGCACTCGGCCGTCCTGTGAACAGTGGAAATATGAAGGTCTCTCCAAACACCATTATATTGGGTGACTTCAACTACCCAAACATGGACTGGGAGCATGACTCTAGCTCCAACACCCTAGGCCAAAGATTCCTAGAATATATGAGCTCAACTGCTATGGAACAACTTGTTACCACTCCCACAAGAAGGGGAAACATACTGGACCTGATCATCACCAACATGGGGACTCTATGCTCCAGACCAGAAGTTTATCCCTCACTGGTAAGATCGGACCATAAACTAATCTCACTGGATATTCATATCCCGACCCCACCCCCTGCCCAGAACACCACAGTGAACAACATCTCTAAAGCAAATTCACACTCCTCAAAACTGAGGTGGAAACCTTCAAAGCCCCCGGGCCTGTGGAAACTACAGACCAGACCACAGATTCCTCTATAAACGCATTCTATGGACACCTTCAGGAATGCATGGATCATGTGATCCCGAATAAAACCAAGACCCAATCCTCCAAAGGCAGACGTCCTGTCTGGTGGACCCCAGCCATAAACAAACTACACAATAGAAGGAGGAAGCTACTAAATGATACAGCAAATTCCCAAATAGGGAAGGCATCACTGATCAGTATTAGCAAATAACTACAGGCACTCATAAGATTGTCTAAGGCCAGCATCGAGACAAATTGCACAGGACACTAAGGATAATCACAAGGCTTTCTTTAGTTATGTTAGGAACCTGGGTGGTAATTCCCAGATATGCTCAGAGGTAGTCCAAAATGTCAATAGAAACACCAAACCCACAGACATTGCCAACATTCTAGCTGACAGGTTCAGTGCAAACTTCTCACCCCCCTCCACACTGAAAGGGCAAATATGTATCCCAGCAGAGTGCTGCCCCCCTGACATCTCAGATGCTCAGGTAAGAGCCGCCCTCTCCAAAGCAATACACACTGCATCAATGGGACGAGACAGTGTCCCGGGCTGTGTCCTACATGACCTCCAAGACGTGCTACTACCAAACATAAACCTACTGTTCAATCCCAGCCTTACTACAGGATATGTGTCCCAAGTGTGGCGTACAGCAACAGTGGTCCCTCTACAGAAAGGTCGTGCCTCAACGGATCCTGGACACTATCACCCCATAAGCCACACTAGCTTGGTCTGCAGAGCTATGGAAAGGATCATCATGGACCACATAAATATAGATATTGTGGACCTACAGACACTGGTTCATACCCAGTTTGGCTTTGTTAAGGGCAGATCCTGCCTCTCAAACCTGGTTGATTTCTTTGAAACAGTCACCAAGGCCATTGACGAGGGGAAGGTGGTTCACACAGCCTACCTGGAGCTCGCAAAGCCTTCAAAACAATACCCCACTCGGGCATTCTAGAGAAGCTCACCAGCTTAAATATAAGCCCCTATGTCACTAGATGGATTGCACACTGGCTCAAGGACAGAACCCACATGGTTAGAATTGCTGGAGCCATGCCAGACTCCAAACCAGTTACGAGTGGTGTCCCACAAGGCTCAGTCCTGGGACCTCTCTTGTTTGGTATATATTTATCGGAGGTACAGGCCAACATGGAAGGACTGTGGCTGACCAAATATGCAGATGACTGCAAACTGGCCACCATAATCGACTCTCCAGCCGACACAAGCATCTTCCAAAGGGCCATCATAGAAACAGACAACTTGTGCCAGAGCCATGGCCTCCAGCTGAATGCAAAAGTGTGTATAGTCATCCCCTTTGGCAAAAACAAAGTGCCCACAAAGTACCTCATAGGTGGTACTCCATTACGTACAGAAGAAGTAATTAGGGACCTGGCGACCCAAGTTGATAGCAATCTCTCATTTGACAACCACGTGGCCAAAGTGGTTAGAAAGACATTGTATATAGCCCACCCCATCATGAAGGGATTCACATCTACATCAGGGGAGGACATCGTGCCTCTTTACTCATCCCTCATCAGGCCCATAATTGCGTGCAATCCCCCTGTCGGGATGTACCTTACCAGACACCTGCAGCAACTGGAAAGAACCCACAAGTACTTCACCAAGAGGATCAAAGGGCTCAAACAGATGCCATATGCTGACCGGTTAAATAAACCCCAGCTCTACTCAGTGGCATACCACCTGTTCAGAGGCAATCTGTGCCTAATGTATAACACCATGTCAAACCCGGAATTAATGGGCATGCTGCACCTGAGAATATCCAAATCCCATCGGGATACACACTTGAGAGACCTGAGCCTCAGCACTGAAATAAATAGGGCATGCTGGAGGGACAGATTCATAACCCAGAGGCTCACTTCACTCTGGAATAAAATCCCAGTCCAGGTTAGGCAGAGTCCCTCATTGACTCTCTTCAAGAGGAATTTTGATGAGTGGATGGGACATTGTAGGTTTACCCCGGGTATCACTTCTGTGTCACTGTTACACAGAGGCACAGCATACTAACCTCGGAAAAGGGCATGGCAAGATATATTTACAATGGATGGCAACAGCCAAACACATTCTGGCTAGGTTCTTAAATGCCCTAGGGCAGATTGCCTAGTATGACGCTATGAACCTATGAACCTATGTACCTTATTCCCCATTGGCCCTATGTGCTGTTAATCACCATGGCAATCACAATACTATGGTAGCATGTTCAAAGGTCAGTTGTCAGTCACCTCTATGCTACAGTTGTGGAATATGTGGGTCATGTGGCAATGTCACAGCTGCCACATGTACACAGTCAACCCTCTCCCCTACACATGGACGTACAACACATGTATGAGATGGAACCACATAGCCAAACTGGGGACTAAGCACTCTGAAGCCACTACTGACATAATCTGTCAGGTGGCATGCAATACTACAGTGACTACAATACCAGTCTGATGTAGACCTACACTGACAGCATTACAAGCACGTGAACACACTGGGCCATTTGTGGAGCCTTAGAATAGCATCCTGCCTGAGCGGCACACACCTCTGCAGCTGGCACACAGGCATATGTTATGCCTGAACACATCACACATAACACATAGCACACAAATCCTGTGTGCCAGTCACAGCCTGTATGGCTAGACAACACACCTGCCACAGTTGTGTTAGCTACCTTTATTGTCCGGTACAGTGTGGTCACGCTCACCAGGCTGGACAAGGTGAAGGTCACAGTGATATGCCTGTGGGGCACTATGGTCCACCACATAACACAAGCATACAGGTCAGTCAGAGGCATGGACACATATGACTCAGTCATTGTCCATGCCACATACCTTCTCCTGCTGTACTTGTAGGGTGCTGACATCATCAGTGTTTAGAAAGGGGAATGTGCATCCTGTAGTCTGTTCTCCTAGTTGCCAAAAGGGGCATTTTCCTCACACACACACTAACCCCCCTCAGCCAAACACACACACTTGGCATTTGCAGGATTCAAACCTCTACGGAGCTATGTTATGACACTCGAGACAGATGCATTAGCAGAGCACGCTATTCGCATTACTGGGAGGTTTCCTTTCTCCTGCTATACTTATAGGGTGCTGACATCATCAGTGTTTAGAAAGGGGAATGTGCATCCTGTAGTCTGTTCTCCTAGTTGCCGAAAGGGACATTTCTCTCACACACAATTGCACATACACTAACCCCCCTCAGCCAAACACACACACTTGCCATTTGCAGGATTCAAACCCCTACCTAACTATGTTATGACACTCGAGACGGCTGCATTAGCAGAGCGCGCTATTCGCATCACTGGGAAGTTTCATTTCTCCTGCTATACTTATAGGGTGCTGACATCATCAGTGTTTAGAAAGGGGAATGTACATCCTGTAGTCTGTTCTCCTAGTTGCCAAAAGAGACATTTTCCTCACACACACACCAACCCCCCTTAACCAAACACACACACTTGCAGGATTCAAACCCCTACCTAACTATGTTATGACACTTGAGACGGATGCATTAGCAGAGCGCGCTATTTGCATTACTGGGAGGTTTTCCTTCTCCTGCTGTACTTATAGGGTGCTGACATCATCAGTGTTTAGAAAGGGGAATGTGCATCCTGTAGTCTGTTCTCCTAGTTGCCAAAAGGGACATTTCCCTCACACATACTAACCCCCCTCAGCCAAACACACACACTTGCCATTTGAAGGATTCAAACCCCAACTTTACGATGTTACGACACTCAAGACAGACGCATTAGCGGAGCACACTATTTGCATTACTGGGAGGTTTTCCTTCTCCTGCTGTACTTATAGGGTGCTGACATCATCAGTGTTTAGAAAGGGGAATGTGCATCCTGTAGTCTGTTCTCCTAGTTGCCAAAAGGGAAATTTCCCTCACACACAATAACCCCCCTCAGCCAAATACACACACTTGCTATTTGCAGGATTCAAATCCGTACCTAACTATGTTAAGACACTCGAGATGGACGCATTAGCAGAGTGCGCTATTTGCATTACTGGGAGGTTTCCCTTCTCCTGCTTTACTTATAGGGTGCTGACATCATCAGTGTTTAGAAAGGGAAATGTGCATCCTGTAGTCTGTTCTCCTAGTTGCCAAAAGGGACATTTCCCTCACACACAATTGCACCCACACTAACCCCCCTCGGCCAAACACACACACTTGCCATTTGCAGGATTCAAACCCCTACCTAACTATGTTATGACACTTGCGACAGACGCATTAGTGGAGCACGCTATTCGCATTACTGGGAGGTTTCCTTTCTCCTGCTATACTTATAGGGTGCTGACATAATCAGTGTTTAGAAAGGGGAATGTGCATCATGTAGTGTGTTTTCCCAGTTGCCAAAAGGGACATTTCCCTCCCACAGACTTCCACACACACCAACCCCAGTCACACACACAGCATTTGCAGGATTCAAACCCCTACCTAACTATGTTATGACACTTGAGACAGACGCATTAGCAGAGCACGCTATTCGCATTATTGGGAGATTTTTCTTCTCCTGCTGTACTTATAGGGTGCTGACATCATCGGTGTTTAGAAAGGGGAATGTGCATCCTATGGGGAGGCAGACGCCAAGCACACTCTGGCTAAGCTGTCATTCCCTAGGGCAAACAGCCTAGTGTTGACCTCTACACCCATATGTTTAATTGTCAAATGCACATTATTTGTTGCTGATAGACTGTTTGCACGTCTTTATTGCCATAGCATTCCCTGTTTGTATGAACAACTTGTGTATCTGTGGAAGATGTTTGCATATGGGAGGGATCCACTATATCACGTATGTCTCTGTAGTCATTTAACTGTGTGCACTGGGCAGATTGCTGTAATGTGGTTGGTTCCTGGAATAACACGTAAAAATACCAGATATGTGTGGCCAACTGCTAAACTGAGATTGTATTCCAGCATAGGCCAGGTGCAGTTCCTGGTGTTGGGATGGTAGTCTGTAGCAGGCTATAAACTGGGGGGCAGTTTTAGCCACTGTTACTTGACCATGGCTAGTCCATGCTGCTTCTTGTTGTGGTACCAACATGGGGGTGTGGTTATCCTTGACAATTATTGCTAGTCACCCTCCTTTTGTAGCTTGTTCCATGTTTTGAGGCTGTACAGCACAGTATGAGGTGTAACCTGGTAGTGTTAGGGTGCTGTTGTGAGCCTTGACCCAGTTTTCTGTTACAGCACAGATATCAACATTCTCCATACTGGGTGAGTTTAGACTGCATGCATCTTGCTGTTTCGACTTATCCCTTAACTTATTCTTATCCCTTCTGATACCTATGGAGGTAGGTTTGTGTTTTGAGCCTTACCTATTCAGGGCACGCTGTGGGTAACAACAGCCTTTGCCAGTATCCATACAGCCTGCACTGATAGGTGCACGCCAGTCCTAGCAGGTGGAGCATCATGTCATGCTCAGCATGTCATCCCAGGCTGGCACACATTGGATCCCCTTTGACTAACTGCGATACTTCAGTCAATTATTGCACTTGATCATCTCATTGTCATATTGTGGCATGATGCTTGGTGAGGGTAGGATATTAGTCAGGGTCCTCAGGTGTGCATATAGTACATGGTGTTACATTACTTAACACATGGCATTCATGCCTCAGGTGGTGCTGCAGGGCTGCCTCTGTCGGATGCGCATATTACACTTCCCTGTACATGTTTGTGAGCAGGTCATGTCATTTTAGGCATCCATGTTATTATTTGAGTGAGTCAGAGGAGTATCATTCCCAGGGTTCCTACTGAGCCAGTGTATGTGCTATGCGTTGCCTCTTTGCCAAGGCCAGGGCATACTGGGCACGCCTCCTTCTGCCTACTGGGGCAGGCTCAGGTTGTTCCTCCTCCGAGTCACGCTCTGCCTGTGATGGCCTTGGCAATGGTAGGGGGCTGTTTGGCCCAGCCCTATGCTGGTCCTGCTGCAGCTGTTTTCGCAAGATCATATTATGTAGCATAGCACATATCATGACAATTTGGGTACATGTAGTTGGTGTGTACTGCAAGGCTCCACCAGATGTGTCCAGACACCGGAACCGTGACTTGAGCAGCCCAAACACACGCTCTATTGCATTACGTGTTTGTGCATGTGCCTCATTATGGCGTTCCTGTTCAGGTGTGTGTGCATTTCTGATGGGTGTCATCAGCCACGGCTCCAGTGCATAACCTGCATCCCCCACTAGGTGTCCGTGTGGGATGTCCCCATTGGCAAATGTCTGGTACAGCTGCGTCAAATGCCAGATGTGGGAATCGTGGTAACTCCCAGGGCAGCCAGCACACACATTCATTATTATGCCCTGGGCATCACACACGACCTGGCAGTTGATGGAGGGGAAGCCCTTGTGGTTGATGTAGGCCCTACCCCGCTCACCGGCTGGTGCTTTGATGTGTATGTGCGTGCAGTGTATTGCACCCACTACCTCAGGGTATTCCGCTATTTGCTGGAAGAGACGCATATTGCTGGCCAATACCTCACGGGCATTGGGGAAATATACATAATCACCGACATGTGCTGACATGGCATCCAGGAACTGGTGCAGTACCCTGGAGGCTGATGCCTGTGATATCCCCATCATATCACCAGTTGGTCTCTGGAAGGTACCTGTTGCTAGTATTCTTAGGCCAACACATACCTTGGTTTCCACTGGGATGGGTTCCCCTCTGTTGGTTCTGTGTGTGAGGCGTGGCCTGCACAGCTCCACTATTTGCTGCAGGAGGTCTCTGTCCAATCTATAGCACTCTACTATCTCCAGCTCATGTAACCCATGGTAGGTGACCCTGGGCCTGTACACTCTTCTCCGTCTCCTCACTGTGGGTTGTCTGGCACCATCTGCATTGTCACCACCCTCAGCAAGTCGCCTATGTCTCATTATGACAGCTATGGCAGCCCCTAACATTTCTGCTCTGAGTTCAGCTTTTTCAGTTTTCACTTCTAATAGCTTACTCCTGTCTTGCAGTGTCTCTTGAGAGAAACATCTTGCACTGCTGTTTGCAGATTTTTAAGTGTTGGGCTGAGCTACTATTCTGCCTGTGTAATTGCCTGCTTCTAATTGTTTTCACCTGCTAGCTCCAGCAGTATTCCCTGGTAGCTTCCTACTAATTATGTTGCTTCCTTTTTCCTTTCTGTTTCCTCAGGGGGAAGCAGCGTGTATACCAGCAGAAACACGCTCACAGTGGCTTACACGCACGCATACATGCTTACACGGTTCAGAATCATCTTATTCGGGTTAAAATGTGCGCACACCAGCTCAAACAGCGTTACAGGTCTGCCAACACGCTCCCACATGCTCAGTCTGCCTTACACGCGCGCACACTGTCTTACTCGCGCTTCATGGCGCGCACATGTGCGCATGCACGCCCAGCAAGAAACTTTGGTGTAGGCAACAGTGTACACCTTCCATTTCTTGACTTTCCCATGCTTATGTTGTGGCACTCCTCTTTCCATATCTGTCTGACATCTGTCATGTAACTCTGACCTCCAATGAACTGCATTTCTTTCTGCCATTCCCCCCTGTGATGTCACCTATCTCCTACTCTGTTCCTCCCCCTTCTGTAACTCTTACACTACTCAGAATGTGCTCATTTGCTATGTGACAGTGGAATTCAGTATCCTAACACTCATTTGCATCAGATTGGCTACTAATGCTTAGTTACATCTCTTAAACTCAGCTTCCCCCCTTAGCAACCACTAAAAGGTGGCCATGTTGTTTTTGGTCTGCTGGTCCCTGCATTGAAAATCCATGTATTGCATAAAACCCACATTTGTGGGTTTATAACCTTCATTTTTATGTTTTATACAGCGCAGCCCATTTGCGCGGGGCTGCGCTGGGTTTAAACATCGGCAATCGCAGAAAAAAAAATTATATTTTTATTACTTTTGCATCAGGTTACCTTGCCAATGGCCACATATTTGGCCATTGGCATGCTGCCTGACACATATGCACCCTTTATTTGGAGCTGACATGGCTCTATTGTGGTGTTTGCAGAAACATACTCAGTTGTCAACTGAGTACATTTCTGCAGCTAAAACGTCTCTTACACGGGCTGTTTTGGGCTTCCTGGATCGCTAATCATCCTCATTTGCATGCTATTCGGCTGCAAGTGAGGTGATTAGCTTATCCACGCCCACTCCATGTAAGAGACGTTTTAGCTGGTCTCTTACATGGACTTTGGGCTGTTCCTGGATCGCGAAGGCTGCATGGAGTCTTACACTACTCTTAGACTCTGTGCAAGCCTTCGTGAATCCTGCCCTATGTCTATAACTAGTTCTGCAGCCATTCTCCTGCTGAGCTCCATGGACATTAGCACTATGCAGGCATGCAGCCTTTGTCCATGAATCTTACATATAGGTGCATGGTATACATTCTTTTATATACATTATTTACATAAATCAGAGCAGAAAGCAGTTAATGCAAACAGATGATAATGATCCACTAAATGCACCTCTATATAGGATGCATAATATAAAATGTATAAAATAGTAGTATTATTTGAAGCTACGATGGCCATGTAAGCAATAATGGTATAACCCAGCATATTAAAATTATAATGATATTACAAACATTAGAAACCCCTTTACTCTACAAAACTGCCAACATGTCTTATTACAAGTTAATTATATAAATGTCAAATGCAAAAAGAGAACAACTATATGCATTCCATGATACTTAAAACATCAACAACTTAAATTACATTTTGGGATCTTAGCAAGAGCTGAGGTAATGGGATATGGGAATTACTAAAATCCCATACCTTTGTATGAATCAATAGAAGAGGGTGAGTTTGCTAGCCAGTCTTGCATTAAATTAAAATGCAACTGCAGGGACCTGGCAGAAATGTTAGCTGTGTGACCTTCTGCCAGAATACGAACATCGATCTATATATAAAATAAAAAAATGGCAAGTAGATAAAAACAGGAAGTAAAGTAAAAATTGTAAAACTGCAAAAGCTTGTATCCTGCAGGGTTCCCCAAATTATAAAACTGTAGAATGAAACCTTCTGTTTGCTCTGTATCATGAAATTAATTATGAGCCATGAAATGAAGCAGCAAGTACGATAATGAATTACCTGAACGAATTCCAACCAAGCTGAAAAGGAAGGCTATTCTCTTAGGAAGAGCCCCTGTGCTAGGATAGCAGTCACAGTTGTGAGCTGACAGGATAGCTTCAGAAAGCTTTGCATTACTATACAGCAGCTATAGTAGCCCAGGGGAAGCAGAAAGTATAACTGTGACCTGACAGGTTAACTTTGGAAGGTTATCCGTTGCTATACTTGAGCTGAGGTACCTCAGGGAAAGTAGAAAGCATGTGCCTGAACACAAGGAAAATCACTAGTTTGTGCTGAAATACTAACTTGACCTGAAAGCTGATCCTGAACCTTCATCTTGACTATTTACTGTCTGATCATTGCAACATTGGCTGCTCATTTCCTGGCTTGACACATTAATACTAAAACTGACCTTTTGAGGGATAATGTATCAACTGGCAAGAAACCATGAGAAGAAAATGGTTGTTTCAGGCCATACCCAGCTTTTTATTCAAATATTTTTATTTGAAATTTTTTTAAAAAAAAACAAACAGTTAACTTTTACACATCAAAGAAAAAAAAATTAGTGAACTATTTACATAATGTACAATGGTCTCAAATCAAATGAAGATAAAGGAATACAATCATAGTTACAGACAAAAAATAAGCTTTTTAACAAAGATTAAAATAAGCAATTAAGTTAGGAGAAAACTTTCTCCCAAGGATTATTGATCCATTTCCTTGGAAAGATTCTCATTTCCTTAACTTTGATTTCCAATAGTGCTATTCTTTCAATAGAGTTAGAAAATCTTCAAAAGTTGGGATGACAGGAGAGTTCCATTTCCTTGTGATACATTTCCATACCCAGCTTTTTGATCAGATAAAAGCTATGCATGTTGAGTGACTGACTGCTGTTTCATTGGTGTTCATTTGTATGTATTTTCACCACTCACTGAAAACAGACCAAGTGAGATAACAGCATTTCTACTAGTGTCCTTCTTCCACTTTTTTCCAGTTATCTGCTCAGGATAGGGCAGGTAATAGGCAACTGTTTCCTTCAGTAGTCGACTCCAGTCTAACTCCAAATATCTAAAAGAAAGACTGGAAATAATATACAAAGCAATGATTGTTAGAGCTGAAACATGATACAAATAAAGTTTTAAATACACATTAAGAATCATGAAAGAATGCCAAATAAAATGGCAATCTATGTCCCCTTTTCACTCAAGATATGAGGTACTAGTGTATCCTTGAGGGGCACCTGTACTTCCACTGGTGATTGCAAACCATCAGAGAAGACATACTGCCAAGGTGGAGGCAAACATTCTTATAATAAGATTCACTTACTTGCATCCATAACAGATATCACAATGACAAGCTGAATTATGGCCATTTCCCAGTTAGTTTTAATTGTGCAGTGACTCATTAATGATGAGTGAGTCCAGGTCAGTTTTTGTCAAAAAGATCTGGTATTTAACTAACAGGTCTCTGAGCTTTTGCAAGAAATATTTAGATACAAGACTGTCTTACAGGACCGCAGAACACAGTAATTAGGATCTACATCTCATTAGATGAACAAGAAATACAAGCAAGCTCAGTCAACAAAGCTTTTGTTATGTGCCAAGTATTAATATTAATAATATCAATATTAATATTAATGCATGTTTCTATTTTGGTACCTCAGATATGTTATTTGAGTTGCTAGATAAACCCATTGAGACCAGAAAGTCCATTTTCCATTTCAGGTCCTGAAGTTGCTGTACAAAATACAATTTGTTTAGGATCAAACAATGTTCAAATAGCAGTAGGTAGGCCCCTAAATTATGTCTACAGGTTCATAAGAGAAGTGTGCAGTCACTTCAAAAATAAGTACCTTAAATTTGTCCCAAAATGTCTCCTGAATAAGACTTCCCACTGCTTCCAAGATAATATTTTAGGACTAGTCTCCACTGTCACACTTCCAGAAGTAGAAACATCCCTTATTCTGCCATATGTATAAACCATTGTGTGCCAATGGGATAGAGCATGTCTTTGTCACATGCATGACAATGGTGTGAATAAATGCTGATCCTGGAAAATTTGGAACCCATTACACAACCTTGCAGTCAGAATTTCACTGCATATCCGAAAGGAACTATTGAATCGCTGATGGAAAGATTTTGGTCACATTGTGAACATTTGCGGTAGATGTCATATTCACGAGATGGAATAAGGCAAATGTACTGGTTTGGAATTTGGAAAAAATATTAGACAACATTGACAGTCATGAAAAATCAACATGTATACTCAAAGATGGTGATGCTTTGAATTTTTTTTGGCCCATATTTTCTTATAACCATGCATTGTTTTATAAAATTCCTCCTCTAGTTTAGTGATACTCTTATCATCTGAAACTTACAAAAACACAATTTCAAATTTTAAACACAAAATTAGCATATGTAGTGCTTATAAGTTCATCTGAAAATGTGATCATACTGAAAAATATAAAATGAGCGATGCTGGTAATGCGTTCACCAACTACATTCTGTAAGCTCAAAACTGTTTCTTAATTTAAATATAATTGCATTTAAAAATGCTGTTGAATGAATGTTACTTTATAGAAAACATCAGGGTGATCCAGTATGTGTCACCATGGGAGAAGATGTCTGACAGGGCAACCTGCTCTACCGGGGATGAGCTGCACCTCTTCCCCCAAGATTTTGGCGTGCTGGCCAAACTTTCTACAGCCCCTATAGTGCCTCTTTAGGCAAATACCATCCCCAGAATATAATAACTTAGTAAATTCCAGACTGGCTTACATCAAGATGAAGTACCTAATACTAGGACTTTAAGGAAAAGAATGCCCAAATCTGAGACCTCCCTAAATCTTCAGCACATCCATATCTGTTTTGTTTCTGAAACTTGGCCTCAGTTTGCTGATAACACTGCCTCTATACCAGGATTCAGTGTTTATGCTTCATTCAGACCTATGGTGAACTGTGGGGAATCTCCAAATGTACCTGCAACACCTCCTTCTCATGACAAATTCAATATGATAGCAATGTTGAGATTTTTAAGGTCATGGCCGCCCTTAGAAGCAACTACCATATCCTCAGAAAGTATAGACCCACCTCAATGTCCCTTGCCAGTCATGAGTCATACCTGAATTACATGGAAAAAAAATAGCTATATGCGGCTTCTAGGTGATTTCAACAACCCTTCAGTCAATTGGAAAACATGCACAACCAATAATTACTATGCCGAGCAGTTTCTAGATTTTGTAAATACCTACTGACAAGACTAGATTGTGCACATTCCCTTTATGGGTTTAAACCTTCTTGACCATTTTGTTTGTCAACAGTGTTGTCTATGCATGCATCCCATAGTGAGTCATGCCTTTCCTGGATACCTCCAACTAACAGATTGTCATCCTCTCCCTCAGAAGCAGCTCCACTTCCCCAGTCAGCCATACTACAATTAGGACTACTCCAGAGTCAACCTATTACACCAACTAGGTCATTTTCAACATAGCCCCTCCTCCAAACATCTTGCCCAAACTGCTATATTCATCTCCAAATTCTACTCCCATCCAAACAGCTGAATTAAGGCATGCATTCCTATATGCGGCAAACACACTAGAAAATTCAAGAGTAAACCCTTATGGTGGAATTATCAGATAAGAAAATTTGTACAACAAAAGGAAAAAACACTGACCTTATTTTAGGTATCCTTCTTCTCTCTCAATAAAAAGAATTAAATATGGTTGGAAAAAAATCTCATGTGATCTATTAAAAATATAAGGCTGACTATGGATTAAAAATTGCCACTTCCACCAAAGACAGTAACAAATGTTTATTCACCAGTATCTGGAATGTGAGAAGTAACAGTCAGTTCTGTACTAGTATGAAACATTCCAGTTACTCTGATACTTAGAGCATCATCAACATTCGTACTGACAAATTCAGTTCCTGTTTCACCCCACTGACTCAAAGTATGGGTCCCATATTGCCCACCTAACACCTACACTACATATTATCCCTCTTATGCAAATCCTACCATCTCTATCCAAGACCAACAACACCACTTCAGTGGGTCTGGACAATATACTTGGATGATTTCTTGAAAACGCCACAACCCCTGTATAACCTATTTAATCTCAATCTTTGGTTACTTATTTAATGTTTAATGGACTGCCACAGTAGTTTCATTATACAAGGGTGGTCACATCACAAATCCAGGTAGTTACAAACACAAAAATCTCACCAGTATAATTTGTAAGATTATAAAACATATCACAGCAGATTTCATAAATAATGATATAGGAAGCCATCAGTCCCTTGCTGTAAACCAGTTTAACTTTGTTAAATGTAGGTCCTGTCCCCTCAGTCTAATCAATTTCATTGATGGGGTGTGGAAGCCACAGATAGACATTGCACCATCCACACTTCTTATCAGGACCTACAGTTAAGGCCTTCAATATAATTCCCCATTTAGGTAATATCAAAAAGTTTGTACTACGTAACATTAATATTCATATCTCCATCCACTGAGCATTCAGCTGGGTCACTGATTAGACTCACATAGTAAGCGTCAGGATTATATCTTCCCCACAAAAGCATGTCACCAGTGGAGTTCCCCTAGGTTCTGTCCTGGACCTCCTATTCTTTGTCATCTAATTTGCTGATGGTAAGGCACCCGCTGATGGGCTGTGGCTCGCTAAGTTGCCATTAGGTTTAATATCAAAAAATGGCAAGAGTGGTTTTATTTAGCAAACAAGAACTGCCTGCCTTATATCATACTAAAGTCATCTCTCTCTCTGAAAGCTGATTCAGTCATCAGGAATCCAGGTAGATTCATTGACAGTGAACCGTCTTTTGACCATCATATGTTTGTTGTACCGCAGTTAAGATCCAAAGGGTAACCATCTGAAATGTCAGGACCCACTAGAGCAAGTCCCGAAATACTGAGACTGAATGGCCAAAAGAATGGTCTTACATATACTAAGTCCGAGATGCCATTTTTCAGAATATTCCCTTTTCTCCGAGATATGGCAATCTCAGAGTTGGTATATATATATATATATATATATATATATATATATATATATATATATATATATAAAATTTTAGGGGGAGGCTTGCCTTCCACATGGGAGTGCAGAGGGACTTGCAAAAAGAAGTTTAAAGGAAAAGAGCTATAATTCCCTTTTCTCCTGTGTTTTCAGTCTTTTTCTGCTTGATGGCACTCTCCAATTCGAGTGGCAACATTTCAGTACGGAGCCACTACAAAGGCATGCCTTTCAAGACTAAGGAATCATAACTCTTCAATGTACCTTCCTCATCCAACTTATTATATGATACAGTGTTACCTTTGGTATGTACCCCTTTATGCATCTTGCCCAGCTAGAAAGGCCTTGCAGATTTCTGACAAGCAAAGTTGCTAGTTTAAACTTACAAAGTACACTGGATCGTAGGGCTAGATTAAGAGCCATCTCACTGTATTCTTTCTCATACAGGTTTCTTTGTGGTGATCTGAGATTTGGCCTTTGAGATTATCTTGTACACCTACACAAAACAAATAGCACAAAACCTCCATAAAACATTAACCTTTATTAACATATGAATAAAACACACAGGTTTGATAAATTCCTCACCCAATGTATCCCCGTCTTATGGAATAAGCTTCCTCAGCACATCAAGCAATTACTTTGGACTATCAGATGAGTACGGCATTAAGATGTTGATGACAAATGTATTAAAATAATTTAGGAAAATAATTTCTCCACTTGCAGATAAAAGAAAAGTGCATTCTAAAACAAGATGAGCCCTGTTATTCCCAGCTTTGAACAAAAAGTGCAGTTATGGGAGGTTCACATAATGGTTAAGTTATTTCCCTTATAGGCACAAGATGCAGGGTTTGATTCACACATGGGGTAATTGCCTAGGCTTAAAATGGACCCCAAGGGCAGTTAGCCTAGTACTAATCTATAAACCTATGATTACTTAATGAGACCTTATAGCTGGCATAAACTACAAATGTATCCTTCATCCAAGTACTGTTTACTATAGAGATAAGATATCTACGCTTCCTGCTATGTGTAGAGATTTCAGTTAAGTGAAAAGAGAACCATTACATAAAGGAATTATTTAATAAAGGTAATAACTTTTCTTTAGGCTGCATAGTGTAAATACAAAGTTTAGAGGCTGGGGCTGCACCTAACAGTTTCAAAAAGACCTAAAGACATATATTACAACTGCAGATAGTTTGATTCCATGCTATACATGTGCTATTTGGAGGCTATAGTCAAGTCTTTCTGATGCTACTGCCATGTCGTGTATGATTTGCCTTTTGTGATTTGGACGTTGGTAACATATAAGTATGTTATAATGGCAGTGCCCTCCTTTGCACACTACAATATACTTAAATGAGGAGATGGACTTTTTTGTCATAAGTCTAATATTTTGAAAAAAAAAAAAGAGAGAAAACAGACTGAAAACTTAATTTGAATGAGTAGCTTGATTTTAGAAAATATACATCTTTGAAATGAGACATAATTCATCACTTCAGTGAAGAAAAACAAATTACAGAATTATCTACACATGACAATTAAAGTCTTGTATATCCAATGTTGGGATTTAACAGACATAAATTTGTGAACCAGAGTTCACCTGTTTAAAGTGAGTGATTCAGTATACTACATTTCTGAAGTCTTATAAACTTTGGGTCTGCACTTTATGTCCTATTTGGTAACATTTGAAATGTTGGGACCCACTAGAGCAAGTCCAGAAATATGGAGACTGAATGCCCAAAAGAATGGATGTACATATACTAAGACCAATTTGCCAGTTCTGAGAATATTCCTTTTTCTTTGAGTATGGCAATCTCAGAGTTGGTATATATAAGTTTGGGGGGGTACAAGAGGGGCTTGCACCCCACTGCAAAAGAGAAGTTTTAAGGAGAGGAGTGATTTTCAAGATTTTCTGTTCTGTGTTTTCTGTTCTTTTTTTTGGGGAGGGGGTCAGCACGCGATATTTCAAGTACAGACATTTGAATAGGGAGCCATCTTATTTTTGTAAATGAAACCTTAACCTTTTGGGATTTGTGTGTCTCTGGCATATAGAGTGCTTTGTTTTTTGTTAACTGGTATTTTCACTGTGTGTTGAGGTGCTGTTGCTTCTAGTAAATCTCACATTTACAGAATGCAAGCATTCATTTTAAGTGCAGTCAATTGTCAGTGTGATGCACATCTTTTCTATAAAGTTTAAGACTAAGACTTTCATTGGTTATTTGCTGAAAACATGCTAAGTTTGTTGGCAGTTAGAAGCATCAGTATGATATCACCTTGGTGAAAGACAGGTTCCCTCTTTTGCAGATCCCTGTAAACTTCCATGGAGGGAATCTAGAATATTTAAAGTTAAATATCTTTGCATCTATGTGAAATAATTGAACAGCCACATTGCTGAACATCATCTTGTTGACAATGCAGGCCGTCACCCCCCCCACACACACACACACCCCTCAGTAATTATATATACCAATTCCAAGATCACACTACAATGAGCAAAAGGACAAATTTTTTGATCCCTACCAGAACGTGATCTCAGTGAGAACAATTTGATGGCCTGCATTGTCAACAAGATGATATTTTCGACAATGTGGCCATTTGATTATGTGATATAGCCCCAGTGTCTTGAATTTAGCATTATGTGAGGCATCAAGGAAATATGAAAAACCAAGCTATTTAATATGATGGCAGTTGGGTTAAGGCTGTCAGATGTCATCCATGTGGTACAGGGTTTGATTCCTTCAACATCATCTGTCTGCTTTGTGATCTTGTACATGTCAGTTAAAACATTGCTCCAGGGTTGCCTCTGAAAAGGGACTGTGTGTCCAGTGGGCCTACCTGGTTAACAAATCTGTATTTTTTTTATTCTACACTAAATGGCATTACTTCCAGAATGCACTCCACAATGCCAGTAGGCTATAATAGTTCTCAGTGTGCAAAAGGCTATGAGTGCAGCATGTCCAGTCATGTCCAGATTCTTAGGAAATTAACCTTCATATCTCACCTTACCTTCAGTAACAAGATCTTGCTTCTGTACTGCAAACAGTTATACTTGAGGGAGAACCATAAACAAGGAGAAACAAATCACTCAAATGAATCAATCAAGTGACTCTTTACTGGAGACTGCAGGACAACTCTGGCATTTTAGACCTATAGACATCCTACAAGAATAATAATGACCTGCTGATATCAGTCCAAATTGTTTGAGAAAATCAGTTAAATAGTTTATGCAGTTCACCAAAGTGAAGAGTGAATAATTTCGGGTCTATATCAGATCATCGAAATGGCTCATTATCGAATGCCGTAATGTCGAACTGCAAAACCCGAATCCTAAAACCTCAAAACAGCAAATTTTTTCCCAGAGAAAAAAATTGCTGTTCCGAGAAACACACACACAGCACAAGCACACTAAAAAGCAGCAATCCACACACATACATTTAAAAGTTACATCTAACCCTACACTACACTGCACATACACTACTATCTATCCACTTACCTTAACCCAGACCCTAACCCTAAGGTCCGTCACTATCGCACACTCACCTCACCCGCACCCTAACTCTAACTCACTTAACCCGCCCCTAACCCCAAATTCTCACTATCGCACACTCACCTCACCCATGCCCTAACCCTAACTCACTTAACCCACCCCTAACCCCAAATTCTGTCACAATCGCACACTTACCTGACCCGTGCCCTAACCCTAACTCACCCAACCCGTGCCCTAACCCGAACGTCTGCACAATCACACACTTACCTTAACCCAACCCGTAACTTTCCACCACATCACTGAAAACAGCAAAGCTACAACAGTGGCCAACCAAATTCTTTCCCTAGGAAAGAATTTGGTTTTGTGCAGCTTCGCTGTTTTCAGCGTTCGTGATATTGGGTTCGATATTAGATCATTCGAAATTCTGCCATTTCGATGATCTAATATAGACCCAATAATTTCTAAAACCTTACTTTTACATTCAAAAATGATAAAATAAGCACTAATGGGAAAGACATTAAACGGCATAACTCATAATATATCATAAGTTAAAAAGCAACATACATAACAACATATAAAGTCAAAATATAGACAAAAATAAGGATGCATCCCCTCAGATGGCATCTATATACAATATAGTATAGCATAATGTTACAGGAAGTGGCATGATTAAAATCCAAGTATATACACCCATCTACAGATACCATGCTGACATACTGTACTAATATCGTGGGTTATGGACAACTCATCCCAGTACTATTTATTACATCATTCTTTGATCGACAAAACTAGCATATAAAAATTATCCATGGAAGATACTTAAAAAAATGAAAATAGTCACTTCTAATACCCAAACACCAAACCGTGCTTCTTGAATAAGGGGAGGGGGATTTCTCCTAGTGGTGTTTATAAGAAGTTATAAACCTCTATGTCTCAGAAGAAGGAGATAATTATTTTCCTTCCAATGTAATGTGGATAGCTTATTTTTGGCTTTCCCCGGATGGAGCTCAGTGGTGATCAATAAAAAATATAATTCACTGAAGCCTATTAAAGTAAATAATGTGGGAAGAAATAGCCAGGGAATTGTTATGGCTAGGCTTGTATAGGCCCTAGGGCTGATAGCCTAGTACCAACCTATGAACCTATGAACCTATGAACCTATGATGTGTATGGCTCCCAATCTACAACTGAGGCACTGATATTTTACCAATATTTTTGAACGCTCATGTACAGTACAGCATTTCCCTAGTTATAATCACTATCTACAACTCTAGTGTCAGGTGTCCAGTTCTGATCTCAGGTTGCTATCTTTGAGTTATTTGAACATTGTCCCTGTGTCTGCATGAGGTTTCTCTGGGTGTTCTGGTTTTCTCTCCAAAATGTGTTGAATGGTTATTCTAATTTGTCCAGTGGTCCAAGTCATAGCTGAAAATGGTCAGAGATGGACCATTTCACTAACCTAGATCACAAATGTATAAAATGATTCTAGTCTGAAACATCACATTTCTTATCATTGAACTACAAAACATGTAACATACAATACTTAGAAACTGCATTACTAAAATACCTTTGTGAAAAACAATGTTTGAAACAAACAACTGTTTATCCTCTTACGTAGGAGCTCTGCCCTACACTACTGTTCTCCATCTGCTACCACATAAGAACATAGGAATGTCAAAAAAATACTAGGCAAATAGTACAGTGCCATGGTATGTTGGGATCCAGCCCCCACTACAATGCTGACCAGGGGTTGATTAACAGCTCAAGTGTCTGAAGCACTGGCAGGGAAGATGGTAACCCTGGAAGGTAATGAGGGAGAGGTACATGCACAGGACATACAGCACTTAGAATTCACTGGTGAAGGCCTGGGAGACAACTGCAAAGTGTTTCCTAAGGTTCAGCAGGGTGGCTTGCAGATGTCCGCCCTTTGCAGAAATGAGGGGCAGTTTTGTACAATGCTTCCATTTTACACCTCACTCATGGGGTGTTATTGAGTATTATACAATGCCTCTTCTAAAACGTGCATGCTGATTGGCCAGCCCAACCAGCGTGCCCGTTGTAAATCCCTCAATATACTAACGGAAAAAGGTCCGGTCGCCCGGACTTTTTCCGTTAGTATAAAACACTGTCTCACTATGTTAAAAGAGTTTAACATAGCGACACAGGTTTAAAAAAAGCAACGCAGATCTCCATTGCTTTTTTTAAAGCTGTCTCGCTATGTTAAACTCCTTTAACATAGTGACACAGTGTGTAAAAAGCAACGGAGATCTTGCGATCTCCGTTGCTTTAACCTGTCTCGCTATGTTAAATGAGTTTAACATAGTGAGACAGCTTTAAAATAAGCAACGGAGATCTCCGTTGCTTATTTTAAAGCTGTTTCGCTATGTTAAACCCATTTAACATAGCGAGACAGTAAAAAGCAACGGAGATCTTGCGTTCTCCATTGCTTTTGCCCACAGCTCTGATGTACTGCGTAGGCATGCGCAGTACATCAGAACTGCTGCGGAACACCAGACAGCTGCGGAAGGGCAGCAAAGAGGCATTATACAATGCCATTATTTAAGAAAAGTGATTATTTCTTTTCTTAAATAATGTCATTGTATAATAGCAATAACCCACTTCTGGGTGTGGGTAATGCTGGATTTACCCACGGTTGTCTTTGTTTGGTCCCTCGGGCTTCGCCCTCGGGACCAAACCACGCCAACCGTGGGTAAATCCAGCATTACCCACACCCAGGCATGGGTTATTGCTATAATATATGGGGTAGGAAAGAACATTAGGCAAAAACATTCCTGCCAGCAATATAACGTGGACCTGGTTTGCTTTGAATGTCTTGCCATCCCTGGCCCTTACTGAAGTAAGTTGGGGGAGGTCAGGAGGGGTAGGTAGACCTGGTGAATGAGGAGAGGCACTGGGATCCACTGTTGGACAGCTGCGGGAGAAAAAATATATTAGCCAAGTGATCACATGGACCCTAAGATGCCTGGTCATAAGCACCCTTAAAAAGATACACTTAAAGTTTGAGCACTTCAACAAACGCAGAGAAAAGAAAAAATGTGCAAATAAAACCCCACAAAATTATTTTTTTTAATTTTCTTGGAGTCCTGAGACTTCAACAGCTACTATAAAGCAAGCTCCAATGTACTAAAATGTTGACATCCACAATACTCTTTATGTTTATGCCATTTTAAAACTGGATAACAGATGACACAATCAACTTTAGTGTTATGTAAAAATTATTTTACTATCATTGTTTTCTAGAATGGTTTTTGACTGTTTCCTGACTATTGTCACTTTGGTAACTTAACTATATAGTTATCAGAAATAACTTGCCCATGGTATCAAGTAAGAATATGATTGTTTGTAGTCCAGCTACTTATCTATTTTTATTGTATTTATTCTTTATTTTTTCTCTATGTTTTTGTTGACCAGGTTAGTCCCAATAGGCTAGCAGCATCTTTTCCGGAGAGACCCAAAGTGGAATTCATACTCACTTGGAGAAATTTGACTAGGGCACTGGGGCACCTCCCCTACTCATCACTGTTGTGAGCAGGAACCACTTTGCAGGAGCACTTCCTGTTTCCATTCCAGGAGCAGAGATGGCCCAGAGGAACAGGGAGGCAGATGGAGAAAGTAGGAAATAATGTTGTAGTGAGAAATGGAGGAGAAAGCAAGTATCAAGATGATAGAATGTGTACAGGATTCTGAGAAGATGTTTAAAAAATCTGTTTGATGGAGATGAGTTGGCAAATGATGGATGTATAATTACAACCCTTGAGTCAGGAGGGTTGCATGATGATTTGCTTAAATAAATGCTGATGCAAAGTGAGCCAGAAAATTAAGTAGATGTTTCCTGGGGGGACATTATGGAGAAAATACAAAAGGAGGATGCACAGACAATCCTGAAGAATAGTGGTGAGATGGAAAAGAAAACATATGCAGAGAAAGTAAAATAAGGCAAAGGGGGCGTAGCAAAAAAGAAGCCCAATGAAAATGAAAAATAGAAGTACATAGTAAGGTTTTAAAGTAAAGAAGACAAAGAAATGAATAGGTATGAAGTGTGGGACAATTTAATAGCTCTTTTGGGTGTAAAAGCACATGAGGTAAGAGCATTTATTCTTATTAACAAACAGACATTTTGTGACATTATATTTGAGACTGTTTTTTCAATGAAAATTTTTCTTGGAGAATATGAAAAAAAGAAAGACTGTAACCCATGGAATATTTATGCAATAAAAGCATTTAACGGGAAAGAAAAAAAGAAAATGTGTGTACAAGAGAGGCTTTGAAAGGACATTTGAAAATGGTATGCAGAGAAGTACAGGACATTGCAAAAGTTTATGATAAAAGAGGTTTATGGAATAGTGGATGGGATTGTTATACTGTGTTAAACATAGAAGAAGAAAAAATGATACATATACCAAGCATGATAAATGTGGAAGGGGACAAGAGGTGTCGTAAAATACTGAATACAACCCAAAGCATGCTTTTTTTGTGGAACAGAAGCACTTTGATAAGTAACCATGATGAGAGAAAACATTATATTTGGGGGAAATGAGACATGATGCAAAAAATTGTGAATAGAAATATTTAAATTTAACAAAATTGGACATTTATAGATGGATTGCAAAAAATGAACGTAGGAGTAAGGAATAAAAAAGAGAAAAAACTAAACAAAGAGAAGAACTTTTAGAAGTAGTAGAATAGAAGAAAAGCGAGATGAGGAAAAAAAATTGAAATAAGACTTGAAGAATACATAAACTGAGAGAGAGAAAAAAATATATATTGGTAAAATAGTAAAAGACAGAAAAAGAAAATTTAAAGGGATAGGTACAAAAGAAAAAAAAAGGAAATGGATTAAAAGAATATATACAGCTGTTAGTATAATGCTAAAAGTGTTTGACTCATATACACAAGGCACAGTGTTTGATTCTCAACTTTGAGAGTGAAATTGACTAGGTATAGAATGGCCTATTAAGAAAGCTAGTCCAGTAATTAGCTATGAACTTATGAAACCATGAATCAAAGGAAAAGGGAAAACAAACATTTTAGAGTGTCTTCTGTACATGTGAATAGTATTAATAATATAGTTAAAGACTAGGGATTTTTGAGTGGTGTAATACATGTACTGTAAATCTAATTATATTAGAAGACACAAGATTTTTAATTTGATGAGGAATCTGAACTTTTTGTTGAGGCTGATAACTTTAGCAAAACTGGGAAGATTAACCACTGTGGATTTAAAATGGAAAGCCCAAGTATATAGAACTATAACATTATATGTTTATATTAATTGTAAATAAAGGAAAAACTTATTTCATCGGATTTTAGACTATGCAGTCATAAATAGGAATATTTAAAAAAACAGGAGACTCTAATTGTGATTTAAGAGGGAAGCATAAAAAGAAAGGAAATGATGTAAGAAAAATGTTAGAAGTTATAGGATGTGATCATTTAAACCTTTGGGACTAAAATTCATTAACTTTTAAAAGGGGGTATATATAGAACTGAAATTATTTTATAGTATCAGAAAGTTTATTTATAGGTGAAGGGGAGGTAACTGAAACAGGATTTTCTGATCATCTTGCAATATGGCAACAGATAAAGGAAACCAAGAAATATATAAAAATAGGCAAAGGAATAAAAAAGGATAAATGAGAAAACAAGGAATGAAGAAGGAAAGATATTAGTAATACAGTCATGGAACTATCATATTACTATGAGAACATTTTATAAAAATGGTCTGAATGGTGGATGTTATTTAAGGAAAATATAAAAAATTTTTTTTTACATTGTCAATATCATGTGAGAAAGGTAGAGTAAGAAAAATAAAAAAAACGTAATGATGCATTGAAAGATTTAGAACATAATGATAAAAAGTACTTTGATAAAGAAAAAGAATTATATGAAAGAAATCAAGAAAATTACAAGAACTGTTATATAAACAAAATATTGTTTTACAAGGAAAAGAAGTATCAAGTTACTTAATCAGATTAGTAAAGGAAGATTGTAGTGTGATAAGAGAAATAAAATGTAAAAGGAGAAATAGAAAGAACTCAGAAAAAGATTATTAATAGTGTAGTACAATATGGACAAGAAATGTTTAAAGAAAAAAGGAAGATAGTAAAAAAATGGCAATTTAAAAAAGTTAACAGACATGGAGAATAAATAGTTGAAAAAGGAGATTTCTTTAAATGAGCTAGATAAAGGACAAGTTAATATAGATTCTGCTGTAGGACCAGATGGAATAGGGTATAAAATATGTAAATATTTAAGGGATTGGCAATTTTTTAAATGTTTTGAATGAATGGTTAAATTATTTTTTATATAAAAATTATGCAGTGAGATTCTTAAATTTATATGAAAGAATGAAGATAGAAGACAATACTATTGGTCTCCAGTGTTTTAATTGTATTCCATCTTCCTTCTTTCATATGTCTTTTGTATTATTTTCATAATTTTTTATAACCATTAGAAACTAAAATGGAAAATAGTATTGAAGATAGTATGTATATATATATATATATATATATATATATATATATATATATATATATATATATATATAGTATAAAGGACAAGGGTTGTCAAGAATTATTAGTGACAGTTAGAGAAACCGTGTATGATATTATGAATAGAAAAGAAAAAGTGAAAATCATGATAGGAGACCTTAATAAGGCATTTGATAAATTGGACATGAAATCTTATAGGTAATAATGAAAAAATATAATATAAGTGAGAAAGTTAGGAAATTGTGTATGTAGCTGTATAGTAATAATAAAGTAAGCATACTTGTAAATGGTTGGTTAAGCCAAAAGGTACATATGAAGTATGGCTTAAGACCAGGATGTCTAACGAGCTGTATACTCTTTGCATTATTTATGAATGTGATAGCATGTGAAATAAATTACAAAATGAAGGAGGTGGGGTATATGATACCTGAAGGGTTAAGAATTCCAGTTCTGTTAACATATGCAGATGACATTATAATAGTTAGAAAAAACAAAATTTGGATAAAAGAAGTAATTTGTACAAATGAGTGTCTAGAGGTGATAGGGATGCCTTTAAATAAAGACAAAAGCAAAAGTTTAGGTGATGTAGTAAAGATAGTGGTATATATTTTACAATTAATTACATTTCCATGATAGGTATAACATTTGGAAATAAAGATTTAGGTAGAATTCAAAGGGAAAAACAACAGAAGAAATAAAACAAACTTGTCTTTTCTGGAGAATATATAAATTATCATTCAGAAAAAAGGCTTATTTGATAAATTCATCACTAATGGGAAAATAGCATACTTTAAGTGTATTTATGTTGCCAACAGTATTTGAAAATGAAGTATTACAGATATATTTTATTTATTTGGGTTTCTAGATTAAACCCATTAAAAAGAGGAGTTTAAATGTAAATAAAGAGGAAGAATGTTTAGGGTTAATTAACCCAGTGGTATAGCTGCTGCATTAAATTTGTGCAAAGTGTTAAAAATGATAAATGAAAAATATGAGAGATTAGTAGTAAAAAGTACATAAATATAAGTATGATGCATTTTGGGGGTATGGTAAAAAAGAGTAAAAGAGAAAAAGGCTGTATGAGTTATGAAATAAAATGTTACCATCTGTGAGGATATCAGATATTGTTATCTGTGCTAGCATGACTGGATAAAGTTTTGTAGATACTTGGAAATAATTGTAAATTACCCTGTATTATATGTACCAGCATGACTGACTATAATTTTGTAAATAAGTTGTGTCTTTTAATTATTGCTTTGATTTATGTAAGATGTTTGAATCAAACAGTATTTCTCTGGCTGACCAAATGTACATGTTTTTGAAAGAGTTCTGGATGTGGGTTAGGCCAGTCAGCTGACCTAGATGTGATGTCATCATGTGCCAGAGATGAAAGGAATAGAATCTCCACAGTAGCTGTTTTGTTTACTTTCTTTTTAAAGTCTGACATATGAGAGTAGAATTCTCATAACAGCTTTCTGTGACTTTTAAAAAATTTTGCTATAAAACAGGTACTAAATCAGTTAATGTTTTGGTTTGTAATAGTTGTAGTAGTAGCATGGGTGGTAGTTGTTGTTTTCCAGATAAGTAGTTATCACTTAGAGTTTTCCAGAGCTATTTAGCAGAAATAGTAGGAATTATTATTCCAGCCAAAGAGGACCAGACAACAGCCTAAAAAGTTGTCATAGGTTTTTATCTTGCCTGACAAAAGTAAGAGTATCAGCTTGCCTTGCTGTCTTAATTAGTTTAGACAGGGACAGTTAATCTTTAGACAGTTATGGAACTACAGTTAGATAGTTAAGAGTTTTTTTCTGTAATCACTGTGAAACCTATCCTTCAGTGTTATTTTCATAATTCCTGTGTGTGAAAGTCGGTGGTTTATTGGATTCAGTTATTCGGTGTATATATGTTTTAAATCATTTTATTTATTAAATATTTTACTACCATTTATTGTGACTGGTTATTTAAAAAGTACCTTTAGTAACCTGAGAATGTTTATGCTTATTATGATAACACTAGAGCTACTCTGAAAAGCCTTGCTGCTTGGATTATGCATGACCATTTAAATCGATATTCATTTTTTCCAATATAATTGAACACCCCTTTTGAAGGGTTTTGTGGTATTTGACTGGTGGTAGCTATTACCATGTAATCTGGGAAGAGGACAGGTAAATCTGTGTCAGTCTTTCCCGAGAGTGTTTGTATGTGTGAATATCAAATATTTAAAAGTGTGTGTCAAATACCTAAAACTTGGACACAGTGCTCTGCAGTGGTTAGTGTGAAGACTCATTTGGGGACCTGGAGTGAAGCATATAGTCGAGTCCCAGATTTGGAGCCTGCTCCCAGTGCACTCTTAGGGGAAATTGTGTGTTTCTATCCCTGCTTTCAGTGGCACCTCCTTACCAGAGACAGTGTTGAGGCTCCTTAGTTACTGCCCTGGGTTTAATTGGGTCATCACACCATGAAAAATATTTTTGTGGAAAATAAAAATTGATGATGTGGAAAAAGATAGAAAAGTAGAATATAAGAATGTAATGATAAAACATCACTCTGTAAAACCATGGGGAAATCTAACATATGAAAAAATTAAAGCTATAAAACTAAAAAGCAAATGGTATAATCAGAAAGTATAATGCCAAGATTTTTGTGGAGACTTGTAATAGATAAATTACCAGTAAAAAGAAATACACCATATAAAATTAAAGTGATAGAATATGTTTACATTGTCATGAAGAAGAAACTATGGAACATGTGCTTTTAAAATATAAAACAGTGAAAAAGAAATATGGGGGAAACTATGTAAGGAATATTTTTTGAAGATATAAAAGAAGTGGATATAATAAACATGGATATGATTAAATGTGGATATTTTAAGAATAGAAGTAAAGAATATGTTAAAAGAAAAGATTAAAAAGTTATTTTATGTCATATGGGTTATATGGAATGAGATAATAAATTAAATTATGTATTTTAGCAATAATATTAAGTAAATTCAGATGGTGGTTATGGAAAAAGGAGTAGAGGTCTAATAGGGATGAAAATGTATGACTGTAAAGGAAATTATGAATATGTGCAAATATATTCATTATCTATATATTTTTACATTTGTCAATATTTGTAAATATGTAAATATGTTGTAAATAAGAGTTCTTTTTTTATATAAATAAAGGATCCCTACTCATTTTGGTAAGTGTTGTGGGATCTTTAATATCTACCTCAGCTCAGTAACAGCTAAATATCTGTCATTCCTAGAATAAAAACAATTGGTGTACTGACACCTAGAAATGTACACCTCATGATAACCTTTATGAATCTGGATCTTAGTGTGGTGCAGTTTTAGTAGAAAAGCTGTATTAGCCCATATAGCCATTGCAGCCTCAAAGGTATATGAAGATATATGCAGGAAAAGACATCCAGACATGAGAATTTTATGAAGAAAAGAATAACAGCACAGAAATGAAATGTATTGAGAATGAAGCACTTTACTGAAGTAGAAAGGCAACAAACTAAAACTGAGATCATAGACCACCAAAGACATTAAGAGTTCAGTGTTGACATTTTTAAACAGACTACTATCCACAAAGATAGCACAACAGAAAGAGAAAAAAAACTCTGTTACTACAGATACATCACTAGTACTATAGCTAAAGTGAGTGAAATGGACAGCAACCCCAGGCACAGCCTGTCAGGGGACATAATCAATATGGCAGAATTGTTGTCAATTAAGCCTGAGTCCAACACAGTCTATAAAATGGCTGCATAAATTAATTTGTTTATTTGCTTTTAATGTGTGTGTGTGTGTGTGTGTGTGTGTGTGTGTGTGTGTGTGTGTGTGTGTGTGTGTGTGTGTGTGTGTGTGTGTGTGTGCTGCTGGCCCTTCCTGGAGTGGGACTTTGTACCTGGAGCAGTGGTTCTGGGCGAGATACTGCAGAGCAAAGAGAGGCCTCGAGGAATGCACCAGAGGGAACTAGACATGTTTTCTGCCCTAGGACATTCGGAATAAAGACAGTTTTTGGAAAGCTAAGATGTTCAGAGAAAGAGAGAGTACAAGTCTAAATGAAAGAGACTGTGGCCGGGATTCATTAAAGATACTGTGACATGTACACCTCGGAATACATATCACAATACCCTTTCCCAATTCAGTGACTATCCTAACACAGTGCTGCATGAAACTGAATAATGAAAACATGCAGCACCAACTAGGACTAGCCCTGTGGCCATGCTGAGTGCTAATGAGGCATTCTGGGTGAAAGGCATATGTTAATTAGTCATGGGCTCTCTCCTACAGAATTGGCTCCAGACAGGAACTTCATGCTGAGCAATTTAAGAAATTACTCACTCATGTAAATCAGTACAGATGTCCACACCAAACTGTGGCCAAAAGGCTGTGTCCAAATAACTAAACTGTGGCATAGGGATAGGGTAAGTGGACACACACACACACACTAAACACCAGGGATTACTGTTAATAGAAAATGCTGTAATGGCACCAGGAGCAGTACCAGGATCAGGAGGTTGAGGGAACTAGTAGACACCAGTAATATCGCTTACTTGAGTGCCTTAAAAGCACCAGGAGCAGTCCTAGGGTTGGGGAAAGAGGTGAACCACTAGGCACCAACGATAATACTTAAGTGCCTTAATGGCACTGACATCAGTACAGGGATTGGGTGTTGGAAGTCACACTAACCACAAGGGTATACTATATATGTGTCGTAATGGGACTTCAAGTATTACAGGTATGATGGCAAACAGCTCAGTTATCTATATGCTGCAGTACTGACTGAGATTCAGAGACAGGCAAATTAGCCAGTAATGAGATCTTACTCTATTGCAGCTAAAAGTCTGTGAATTGCTAATTAATATGTCATGGGAGCAAGGCCAGCTTGTGCTAAGCCCTTTAATGAATTCCTATGTGTGTCTATTCTGTGTGGATCTATTCTCCAAGCCTTATACCAATGTAGCTTGGGTGAATACTTTCAGAATCCTAACAGATGAAAGTGCTCAATCAGGAAGTTTCAAGAAAGTGATTCTTTGTTATTGTGTCCTTCTAAGTCTTATCTTATTATTTTGTGGTTATTGGTTTCTTGAAGTGGAATATTTGGTTTTGCCACCTAGAAGCTTCTACTTTACGTTCATAGGTGGAAATGAAATTATTCCTGGTTTATAGGCTTACTTTAGAACACTTCACTTCATAACCATGTACCACCAATGTATTGCAAAATGAACACGCGAATGAGGTAATCTGTGTGTGGTTAAATCTTGGTAGTTAACAATACAAAACTCAGGCCTTTGACTGTGTAACATTAAAGTTAATCATTATAGTTAACAGTAAAAATCTTTGTACAGGCTATAAGTAGTGCTACAGTAAGTCAGCAATGAATAGCAAGTGCAGTATCATGCTCTCTGATTGCTGAATGTCCCATGGAAAATAAATCATTATATAGAACTAACACATGTGCATATAATATCATATTGCAGTGAAGTCATCAAATAACATTTATGACATAAGGTACATGGATAATTATGGATTACACTGCACATGAAGAATGGGACACATCAACTTAAGAAATCTGCACAACCTCTGCATTTTAGCCTATGACTGGACAAAGAGATAACACCTGGCAGGATACATGAGACTCAGACACATCACCTTAAGAAGTACTCCCAATGACCTCTGCATTTTAGCACAAGACTGGACAGTCAGGCTACTGCAGTGCACTATTCATCACAAAAAACTGTGATGGACAGCACTTCCACCTAATACACTGCATATTGCGATACATCCTTAAAAATTCTAAGGGACACATGCATGGCATTCACAATATTCTGCACTGTTATATTTTGGCATCAACTCACAGCTTGATGCTATTTCCAACACTGCAAAAATGCAGACATATCTCAAAACTAATACATACTGTACATGATCATTTTATTTAAAACAAAAATAAAACAGTGTGCTTATGCACAATTGTGCTTCTTCAAACCTTCTAAAAGTGATGCATAAAGTTGTTTTTATATTAGCTGAAGATAGCTGGCAGTATATAATATAACATATTCCCTAACATCCATTTTAAACAGTTTTAATAAGTTCATAGGTGAATACAAGGCTAACTTCCCTAAAGAGACATTTTAGCTTAGCAAGTAAACTTAGATTAGACTCAAACCCTGCACTTTGCATCTATTAGATAACCACTTTAATCATTATGCCAAACCCACCCACAATAAAATATATACTTGAAATAGTATTATAACAGTGGCTCAAATGTTGCGTGCCCTTAGCTTTTTCCCCTTATTTAATAAAAATATGTAATACATGGAGTATGATAAATACTGTAAGAAACTCAGAAAAAAATAGCCTTAAGTAAATTAAGTTCAAAACTAAAATCACAGACTTCTTATAACAAGGTTCCAAAATATGCATGTCACTTTTATTGATAAGCCTTATTTTGCCACACAGATGGTAACCATCATAAAATGGAACCAGAAACCTCCTGACAGCTTTCAAAGCTATAACACATTGTACCCTGGCACACAAACATCAACAGAAACAAAAGTGTGGCAGAGCAAACTGTCTAATAGATTTTAAAGTTATTGTTGCTTTATTAGAGGTACATTTTGCTTCTGGCCACCATTTAGATAGTAGCATAATGTGTGTTACTACTTTTAAAACTGTTAGATTCTTCATGCTCTAACACATTTTTAAACTAGTAACAAAAACTCTCTATTTATTGCAAAGAATTATGACTGAGTCTGCAATCAAAACTTCACTTTTTATGTGTTTTGAAATTAATTAAAACTACACTTCCTGAGCTTAAATTTCAAGATTAATTTCTTGGAATCAATTTCTCAAACAGATAAAATAAAAGATTATGAGTGAGCTGCCAATCATAACCAGCTTGTTATGTATTGAGGCATGGATTCCAAGAAATTCACATTGAGTGTAGCTCGAGAGGTGAATCGTGTCATGTATATTGAAAACACATAATAAAAGGTTTTGATTGCAGACTCAATCATAAATATCTGTCATCCTTAGAATTTAATCTACCCCGTGTGCTACCAGTTATAGAAAAAACTGCTAAGTTTTGCTGGATTTCAAAGCTACTTCCCACTATCTTCTTCTGTTCATATACTTTCATAGCATAATATCTACTTATTTCCATGACAAAAATGGAGTGATACCACACTCCTTGTACCACTGTTAGCCCCACATTTCTACCCCTTTCTCCTTCCACTTTTCCCACTTCCACACCAATTCTATGATGTAAATGAGCATGTCATTGGGAGGGGGAATATCTTCGTTTACCAGCCTTGAACTTGGCTGCATCATGGTAGTGATACTTTGGTTAAAAACATCAGTCCAAGGTGGCCTTTAAACAAATTCTAGTATTCTGTTTGTGCGACTAAACAGAATACCAAAGTTTGTACAACACTTTCCAGACTACAATCATCGTACTTTCTGGATAGTCGGGAAAAACAAATAGGTATTAACCCTAAATGCAAAAAATATTTTGTAGTGCAATATATTCCTTACATGATTTAGCTATCTGTGCCTGAGAATCTTAATTGCAAAAGTCTGATATGCTTTGGGAGGGTCACACCTGATGCAACACCCACAGCATCGGTAATTACCCACTTACTGTGTCAGTCACACTGTGGTAAGGGCACATCAGGTTCTTGTTGCTTGTGATGGTGCAGATGTACATCCCCTGTCATATCAGCATGTTCATAATCAGAAAATAAAACATTGTACTGTGGGACACTCAGCACAATCTGTTGCATCAAGGGTTCCCAGCAGCTACAAAACCTCACCTTTGGCCGGCTAAGATCTAGCTGTATTCAACTGGACGTATAAGAGAATTTAAGTACCTTTTAGCTGCACTTTTTTCAAATAATACAGCATTTTAATTGATTTATTTGTGTTGCATTGAATATTAACTGAACTGGAAGTTTTGACTCTGTTTTTTCAGTTAGTGTTTGCTAGATTTTATTGCTTGTTAAAACTCCTGCATAGAAAGTAATTGCAGTTGGGGGTAGTCTCATTCATTGATATCCTGTTACTGTCTATTTAAGTGGTACATTTTGGAATATTTTCTGCTTAAAACCTGAGCTTTGGCCGGCTAAGATCTAGCTGTATTCAACTGAACATATAAGAGAATTTAAGTACCTTTTATCTGCATTTTTTTCAAATAATACAGCATTTTAATTGATTTATTTGTGTTGCATTGAATATTAACTGAACTGGAAGTTTTGACTCTTTTTTTCAGTTAGTGTTTGCTAGATTTTATTGCCAGTTAGAATTCCTGCATAGACAGCAACTGCATTCACGGGTTCATAGGTTCATAGATTAGTGCTAGGCTGCCATTGCGAGCCATTGTAAGCCTAGCCAATTATTCCTTGTGCGACACAAGCCCTGCACCTTGTGTTTGTAAGGCAAACACCTTAACCATTAGCCCACCCTCCCAACCCCCCCAGTCGGGGGTAGTATCATTCATTGATATCCTGTTACTGCCTATTTAAGTGGTACATTTTGGAATATTTTCTGCTTAAAACCTGAGCTTTGGCCAGCTAATATCTAGCTGCATTCAACTGGGCATATAAAAGAATTTAAGTACCTTTTATCTGCACTTTTTTTAAAATAATACAGCATTTTAATTGATTTATTTGTGTTGCATTGCATATTAACTGAACTGGAAGTTTTTACTCTGTTTTTTCAGTTAGTGTTTGCTAGATTTTATTGCCTGTTAGAATTCCTGCAGCAATTGCAGTCGGGGGTAGTCTCATTCATTGATATACTATTACTGCCTATTTAAGTGGTACATTTTGGAATATTTTCTGCTTAAAACCTGAGTTTTGGCCGGCTAAGATCTAGCTGTATTCACCTGGATGTATAAGAGAATTTAAGTGCCTTTTATCTGCACTTTTTTCAAATAATGCAGCATTTTAATTGATTTATTTGTGTTGCATTGAATATTAACTGAACTGGAAGTTTTGACTGTTTTTTCAGTTAGTGTTTGCTAGATTTTATTGCCTGTTAGAATTCCTGCATAGACAGTAATTGCAGTCGAGGGTAGTCTCATTCATTGATATCGTGGAACTGCCTATTTAAGTGGTACATTTTGGAATATTTTCTGCTTAGAACCTGAGCTATGGCTGTCTAAGATCTAGCTGTATTCAACTGGATATATAAAAAAAATTAAGTACCTTTTATCAGCACTTTTTTCAAATAATACAGCTATTTAATTGATTTATTTTTGTCGCATTGAATAATAAATGAAATGGAAGTTTTGACTCTATTTTTTCAGTTATTGTCTGCTAGATTGTATTGCCTGTTAGAATTCCTGCATAGACAGTAATTGCAGTCGGGGGTAGTCTCATTCATTGATATCCTATTACTGCCTATTGAAGTGGTACATTTTGGAATGTTTTATGCTTAAAACCTGAGCTTTGGCCAGCTAAGATCTAGCTGTATTCAACTGGACGTATAAGAGAATTTAAGTGCCTTTTATCTGCACTTTTTTCAAATATTACAGCATTTTAATTGATTTATTTGTGTTGCTTTGAATATTAAATGAACTGGAAGTTTTGACTCTGTTTTTTCAGTTAGCGTTTGCTAGATTTTATTGCCTGTTAAAATTCCTGCATAGACAGCAATTGCAGTTGGGGGTAGTCTCATTCATTGATATCCTGTTACTGCCTATTTAAGTGGTACATTTTGGAATATTTTCTGCTTAAAACCTGAGCGTTGGCCGGCTAAGATCTAGCTGTATTCAACTGGTTGTATAAGAGAATTTAAGTACCTTTTATCTGCATTTTCTTCAAATAATACAGCATTTTAATTTACTTTATTTGTGTTGAATTGAATATTAACTACACTGAAAGTTTTGACTCTGTTTTTTCAGTTAGTGTTTGTTAGATTTTATTGCCTGTTAGAATTCCTGCATAGACAGTAATTGCAGTCGGGGGTAATCACATTCATTGATATCCTGTTACTGCCTATTTAAGTGGTACATTTTGGAATATTTTCTACTTAAAACATGAGCTTTGGCTGGCTAAGATCTACCCGTATTCAACTGGACGTATAAGAGAATTTAAGTACCTTTTATCTGCACTTTTTTCAAATAATACAGCATATTTAATTGATTTATTTGTGTCGCATTGCATTTTAACTGAACTGGAAGTTTTGACTCTGTTTTTTTCAGTTAGTGTTTGCTAGATTTTATTGCCTGTTAGAATTCCTGCATAGACAGTAATTGCAGTCGGGGGTAATCACATTCATTGATATCCTGTTACTGCCTATTTAAGTGGTACATTTTGGAATATTTTCTACTTAAAACCTGAGCTTTGGCTGGCTAAGATCTACCCGTATTCAACTGGACGTATAAGAGAATTTAAGTACCTTTTATCTGCACTTTTTTCAAATAATACAGCATATTTAATTGATTTATTTGTGTCGCATTGCATTTTAACTGAACTGGAAGTTTTGACTCTGTTTTTTTCAGTTAGTGTTTGCTAGATTTTATTCCCTGTTAGAATTCCTGCATAGACAGTAATTGCAGTAGAGGGTAGTCTCATTCATTGATATCGTGGAACTGCCTATTTAAGTGGTACATTTTGGAATATTTTCTGCTTAAAACCTGAGATTTGGCCGGCTAAGATCTAGCTGTATTCAACTGGATATATAAGAGAATTTAAGTACCTTTTATCTGCACTTTTTTCAAATAATACAGCTATTTAATTGATTTATTTGTGTTACATTGAATAATAAATGAACTGGAAGTTTTGACTCTATTTTTTCAGTTAGTGTCTGCTAGATTTTATTGCCTGTTAGAATTCCTGCATATACAGTAATTGCAGTCAGAGGTAGTCTCATTCATTGATATCCTATTACTGCCTATTGAAGTGGTACATTTTGGAATATTTTCTGCTTAAAACCTGAGCGTTGGCCAGCTAAGATCTAGCTGTATTCAACTGGACGTATAAGAGAATTTAAGTACCTTTTATCTGCACTTTTTTTCAAATAATACAGCATTTTAATTGATTTATTTGTGTTACATTGAATATTAACTGAACTGGAAGTTTTGACTCTGTTTTTTCAGTTAGTGTTTGTTAGATTTTATTGCTTGTTAGAATTCCTGCATAGACAGTAATTGCAGTCGGGGCTTGTCTCATTCATTGATATCCTGTTACTGCCTATTTAAGTGGTACATTTTGGAATATTTTCTGCTTAAATCCTGAGCTTTGGCCAGTTAAGATCTCGCTGTATTCAACTGGACGTATAAGAGAATTTAAGTACCTTTTATCTGCACTTTTTTCAAATAATACAGCATTTTAATTGATTTTTTGTGTTGCATTATATTTTAACTGAACTGGAAGTTTTGACTCTGTTTTTTCAGTTAGTGTTTGCTAGATTTTATTGCCTGTTAGAATTCCTGCATTGACAGCAATTGCAGTTGGGGGTAGTCTCATTCATTGATATCCTATTACTGCCTATTTAAGTGGTACATTTTGGAATATTTTCTGCTTAAAACCTGAGCTTTGGCTGGCTAAGATCTAGCTGTATTCACCTGGACGTATAAGAGAATTTAAGTGCCTTTTATCTGCACTTTTTTCAAATAATGCAGCATTTTAATTGATTTATTTGTGTTGCATTGCATTTTAACTGAACTGGAAGTTTTGACTCTGTTTTTTTTCATTTAGTGTTTGCTAGATTTTATTCCCTGTTAGAATTCCTGCATAGACAGTAATTGCAGTCGAGGGTAGTCTCATTCATTGATATCATGGAACTGCCTATTTAAGTGGTACATTTTGGAATATTTTCTGCTTAAAACCTGAGCTTTGGCCGGCTAAGATCTAGCTGTATTCAACTGGATATATAAAAGAATTTAAGTACCTTTTATCTGCACTTTTTTCGAATAATACAGCTATTTATTTGATTTATTTGTGTCGCATTGAATAATAAATGAAATGGAAGTTTTGACTCTATTTTTTCAGTTATTGTCTGCTAGATTGTATTGCCTGTTAGAATTCCTGCATAGACAGTAATTGCAGTCGGGGGTAGTCTCATTCATTGATATCCCATTACTGCCTATTGAAGTGGTACATTTTGGAATGTTTTCTGCTTAAAACCTGAGCTTTGGCCAGCTAAGATCTAGCTGTATTCAACTGGATGTATAAGAGAATTTAAGTGCCTTTTATCTGCACTTTTTTCAAATATTACAGCATTTTAATTGATTTATTTGTGTTGCTCTGAATATTAAATGAACTGGAAGTTTTGACTCTGTTTTTTCAGTTAGCGTTTGCTAGATTTTATTGCCTGTTAAAATTCCTGCATAGACAGCAATTGCAGTTGGGGGTAGTCTCATTCATTGATATCCTGTTACTGCCTATTTAAGTGGTACATTTTGGAATATTTTCTGCTTAAAACCTGAGCGTTGGCCGGCTAAGATCTAGCTGTATTCAACTGGACGTATAAGAGAATTTAAGTACCTTTTATCTGCACTTTCTTCAAATAATACAGCATTTTAATTTATTTATTTATTTGTGTTACATTGAATATTAACTGAACTGGAAGTTTTGACTCTGTTTTTTTAGTTAGTGTTTGTTAGATTTTATTGCCTGTTAGAATTCCTGCATAGACAATAATTGCAGTCGGGGCTTGTCTCATTCAGTGATATCCTGTTACTGCCTATTTAAGTGGTACATTTTGCAATATTTTCTGCTTAAAACATGAGCTTTGGCTGGCTAAGATCTAGCTGTATTCACCTGGACGTATAAGAGAATTTAAGTGCCTTTTATCTGCACTTTTTTTCAAATAATGCAGCATTTTAATTGATTTATTTGTGTTGCATTGAATATTAACGGAACTGGAAGTTTTGACTCTGTTTTTTCAGTTAGTGTTTGCTAGATTTTATTGCCTGTTAGAATTCCTGCATAGACATTAATTGCAGTTGTGGGTAGTCTCATTCATTGATATCCTATTACTGCCTATTTAAGTGGTACATTTTGGAATATTTTCTGCTTAAAACCTGAGCTTTGGCTGGCTAAGATCTAGCTGTATTCAACTGGACATATAAGAGAATTTAAGTACCTTTTATCTGCACTTTTTTCAAATAATACAGCATTTTAATTGATTTATTTGTGTTGCACTGAAGTTTTGACTCGTTTTTTTTCAGTTAGTTCCCCACCCACCCTCCATGGTTTTGTTTTGGTGTTAATCTTGGTGGCTTTGAAACTGCCTGCCCCTCTTGTAAATTTGTGTTTGGATACTCCTTCTGGGCCCATCTCATTTGCTCACTCAACTGAGTGCAGTGAGACCATATTCTGATTTCAGGCACTCCTACTGTGTACAAAGAGAGCATCTTGGAAAGAAGAAAAAATAAGCTTGTTTCCTGCCTTTCCTGTAAGTGGTGTAGACTGTTTGTAGGCTTCTGAGCCTCCAAGCCTTTCTATGTTGGACAGAAGCCTTCTAGCTTAATTTTGTTTCTTAGAACTAGCCAGTTTTCTAGTTTCAGCTCTCAAATCTGTTTATTTGAACTCAGCACTTGTTCAGTACTCATTGTAAGCACTAAATAAGCTGCAAATTACTACAGCACTCAACTTTCCTCACTTTTCTAGAGGAAAGCAGTTTTTAGTACTTAATAAATAAGCACCTCTCCAGGCACGTCTAACGGTCAGCTCCTGGTGATTTCTCCTGTCTACCTGATGAATCTGGGCATCTTGGAGCAATGCAGCAATTGTCTCATGTACACAGACAACCCTCTCTTCTTACCACCCAACACTACAACCTGTGAGAGATGCACTTATATAGCCAAACTGGAAGCAAAGCTTTCTTCACCCAAGACTGGACTAGACAGTCAAGAGGAGATGGTAAACACTTGGACCACACCACACTCATCACATAGGCCCTCAAAATCTACACCACCAAAACACACACATAGAAACACAAAACACACACCTACATTCATGGAGGTTCTCAATAAAAACCTGTCAAAGCATCAGGGACCTCCAAAGCAGAAACACAAGCACACTCCACCCCCCAGCACAACCCAAATGACATATAGCCCACAAACTCACTATGCCACTCAACCACAGCCCATAAGGCATAACATATCCAACACTCTAGTCATAGATGACTCTATAGTCAGGCACACTGATGTTCCACTCATCAGGCTAAACAAGGAGAAAGTTACTGTCAGCTGCCTGTCAGGTGCCAGGATCCACCACATAACACACACACACAGGTCTATCCACAACAAGTACAAATATGACACTGTCATTGTCCATGTTGGTATGAATGACCTGAGATGTACCTGCCTGGACTACATGAAAAGAGACATGGAGGAGCTCTCCAATTTTGTAGCCTAGGCAGGTATGACCCTAGCCCTGAGTAGCATCCTACCATCACCCAGAATTATACCACAGTGCAAGGACAAAATGATTGACTTCAACAACTGGCAAAGCTTCTGGTGTCCTTCTAACGGGATCCAGTATTTGTCTGCCTGGGACAACATGATCAACAGACCACGATGCTTTGCCAGAGATGGCCTGCACCTGTCACCCTTGGGATTCCAGATACTGGCTAAGCTCTTGCCTCCCCTATAGTGCCTTTTTTAGGCAAGGTTCAAATGACAAAGTCACCACCATAACAGGTACAAGCAAGCAAAATTTGAGGGTAATGCTACTCAATGCTAGAAGTCTAAACCTCACAATCCACTCATTTGAGGCAATCCTTAAAATGGAGAACATCAACGTCTGTGCAGTGATAGAGACCTGGTTCAAAGCTCCAGAGAGCAACCCTGCGTTACCAGGCTATAATTCATACCACACCTTTCGGCCACCTAACCCGAAATGAAGCACGAAAGGTGGAGGCGTGTCCATATTCATTAAGGATATCCACACCTCCAGGCTAGTTGCACAGCATAATGCATCGGAGATTATCCAAGTGCAACTAACTCTGGGCAAGACCGCAATCCATATTGTAGCTTGCTACAGACCCCCCACCATGCCCCAGGATTCCCACTCCTCATTTCTTGATACACTGGAAAGTATTAGAGTACAACCCAACACCCTAATAATGGGCAATTTCAACTACCCCACCATTAACTGGGAAAACTACCCATGTACCAACTCGTTTGCTCAACGTTTTCTGGAATTCATAAATTCCAATGCCTTGGTTCAACTTATTCACACCCCCACCAGGGGCAGCAATATCCTAGACCTGGTCATTACCAACATGGGCAACCGGTGTTCCAGACCAGAGGCCAATTCCTCATTGGTCAGATCCGACCACAAGCTAATCATCCTAGACATCCACATCCCATCCCCACCCCCAATTAGGGAAATCACCATAAAAAACTTCTCCAAAGCCAACTTCACACTTCTTAAGACAGAAGTGGCAAACTTCATGACACCCATGCAGATGGACAATAGAGGGAATGACTGCTGAATCCTACACAAATGCACCTTATAAGCACTTACATGAGTGCATGGATCATGTTATCCCTAATAGAACCAAGATGCCATCCTCCAAAAAAAGGAAGCCAATCTGGTGGTCCTCTGCCATAAACAAACTCTACAACAGAAGAAAGAAACTGTTGCAAAAAAGAGTAAAATCCCATGACTGGAGGAACTCCCTGTTAAACCTCAGTAAGAAGCCGAGATCCCTAATAAAATCGTCCAAAGCTAGTTACGAAAACAAAATTGCCACTGACTCTAAAGACAACCACAAAGCATTCTATAGCTATGTCAAGAATCTCAATAGCAACACTCAGATCTGCTCTGAGTTACAGTACAATGGCACTAAATATACAGAACCAACTGATATTGCCAGCATCCTGGCAGATAGGTTCAGTGCTAACTTTACCCCCCTCTCACCCCCTAGAGGGCCCATCTCTGTACCGGAAGAATGCAAAGTTCCTGTAATCACGGCTGCACAGGTAAAAAACACACTTTCCAAAGCCAAGAACATAGCATCCATGGGACCTGACAATATCCCAGGTTGCATTCTACATGAATTACAGAATGATCTGGAACCCTACCTAAGTACCATGTTCAGTCATAGCCTCACCTCAGGCTTTGTGCCCACTGAATGGTGCACTGTGATGGTTATTCCACTCCACAAAGGTGGAGTCATGACGGACCCCAGGAACTACTGTCCCATTAGCCTGATGAGCCTGGTCTGCAAGGCCATGGAACATATCATCATGGAACTCATAAATAAAGACATTGGTAATCTCCAAACTCAGGACCCTACCCAGTTCGGGTTTGTAAAAGGAAGATCATGTCTCCTAAACCTGATTGACTTCTTTGAAGCAGTCACCAAAGCCATAGATGAGGGTAAGGTGGGTCACACAGCTTATCTAGATCTCACCAAGGCTTTTGACACCATCCCTCACTCTGGAATTATAGATAAGCTCACTAAACTAGGTATAAATCCCTATGTCACAAGATGGGTTGTCAACTGGCTCATGGACAGAACCCACACTGTGAAAGTAGCGGACTCCAAATACGATTTCAGACCAGTGACAAGTGGAGTACCACAGGGTTCAGTCCTGGGTCCTCTCCTGTTTGGTATCTACTTCTCTGAAGTACAGGCTAACACAGAAGGTCTTTGGCTAACAAAGTTTGCAAATGACTGCAAACTAGAAGCCATAATCGAAACTCCTAATGATGTGGATATACTACAAAAGGGCCTCACTGAGACAGATGCCTGGTGTCAAAGCCATGGCCTGAAGCTCAATGCCAAAAAGTGTATTATCATCTCCTTTGGTAAAAACTCTGTACCCATGAACTACCACATAAGTGGTAGTCTACTTAACGCTGAAAGTGTGATAAGAGACCTTGGGACACAGGTGGACAGTAGTCTCTTTTTTGATAATCACATCGCCACAGTGATCAGGAAATTTTCTACATGGCTGTCCTCATCACAAAAGGTTTCTCATCCAGAAAAAAAGAGGTCATTGTTCCCCTCTACTCATCACTCATTAGACCCATTATAGAGTGCAATGCCCCTTTTGGTATGCACCTCACAAGACATCTACAACAACTGGAAAGGCCACAGAAATACCTCACAAAGAGGAGCACTGGCCTCAAATAGATGCCCTACGCAGACCGTCTCAAAAAACTCCAGCTTTACTCCGTCGCATATCACCTACTCAGAGGCGATCTCTGCCTAACATACAAAGCTATGTCAAACTCAGAGCTTTTGGACATGCTCCACTTAAAGAAATCCCAATCCCTCCAGGCTACACGCTCTAGGGATCTAAACCTTGTCACCACAATAAACAGAACATGCTGGAGGGATAGATTGCTGTCCCAGAGACTTCCCATACTCTGGAACAGACTACCTATCTATGTCAAACAGAGCTCCTCATTAGCACTCTTCAAGAAAAATCTTGATGATTGGATGGGAAATAGGAAATTCAACCCAGGGATCACTTCTGTGGCTCTGCTCGACAGGTGCAGAGGAAAATAATTTTCTTGGGTGGCGAAAGCCAGGGTACCTTTTTAGCTAGGCTTATATAGGCCCTAGGGCTAATAGCCTAGTACCTACCAATGAACATATGAACCTATGAATACCAGCATCCTTTATTGTTGAGACAGTCATCTCAGTATACATAATATCTATATCTCCACACACCCACCTGAGAGTCACCCACAGTCTATATCTACATCTCAGAAGATACATCCTAAATCTTACTGTGACTCTCACCTTTATAGGTATGTACTAGAGTAGCTGCTACCATGGGCCATTTTAAGCTTAAACCATCCTGCTTCCAAAGGTGAGAATCAAACTCTGTATATTGTGTGTGCAAGGTAAGCACTTTAACCATTATGCCAATCTCCAAACACTTTTACCAGAAAGTTTTTAGCAAACACAGCCATCATTGCAGCAACAGTTTCTTCAACAGCTACGTAAACAGCAAAGCAGTCAGACTCTCAGCTAATGAATGATCTGTAAAATAAATGCATAATGAGATATGCAGAATGCCTCTTTCTCCCAGCAGTAGCAAATATGCAGCAATGATAATTTTACCTGATGGAGCCTTTTGTTGTTGTTTGGTTGTACTGAGCTAAACAGCTGTGTCCTCCAAACTACAGTTTTCACAACAGAGGCTCTACCTCTCTCCAGAAAGCAAATTATAGAATTCAGTATCACTGAACATACCGCACACACACACACACACACACACACACACACACACACACACACACACACACACACACACACACACACACGCACACACACACACACACATACAGACATCCTTACCACCAGGAATTCTTGGATCAATGCAGTAGTGTTTCATTATATGCATTAAGCTGTAAACATGGTGATAGTGTTCTGCCTCTCTTGTGCAGCAGATCGATGTCCGAGACCTTCCTCTTGTCTTGTACTTTATTCAATAATGTCTGCATTTGCTGCTTAGCCGTCTATGTCCTCTCATGACACTACATTTGTTTTTGTGACAACCTCATTTCCTGATTCCCACTACAGCCCATTAGCAGTACACCATCAGCGCATAGGAGGCAATCTTGAGTTATTTTGTTTCTTTGCTTGGTGAAGCTCACCATCTTCTTCATTTTACTTTTTGCATAGAAAGGAACAGAAGTTGTACAAAATATACACAGCATATTCTGCAACAATATTAAGATATGTAACCAAGCTATTGTGAACAGTTTTCTGAATACATTGGGAATTTGCAATACAATGCAGACTAATGCAGGCCACCAAATAATGCTTAACCTTCGCAGCAGTATGCATTCCTCAAAAACATATAATTCAATACACAGTAATATATCAACATTGGCATAATCAGTAAAATGCATGACTTTACTAATTCAGACAAACTGTCATAGAAATGCAGTCTCTGTTGTCAGAAAAAGAGCATGTTAGTAGGCCAAAAGACCAAATGATTTTGTATGAATGTCTTTCAATGGTGCACAGATATGTAGATTTATTTCAATAGTGCCCAGCATGCATCCACATGGAATCAGTCTAATGCCACAGTTAGCATGAATAGCACTAACTCCATACGTGTACCTTAGAATGCCATTCTAATGATGGTCCTTTTATATTAGCAATACCACACAATTTTGGGCAGATGTCACCAGTAATGAGAATGGAAACACATACATGGTGTTGCAATATACAGAAGACAGCTGGTAATGTTTTCGGCCAAATGGGTATTGGCATTCCCAAGCTCTGCTGTTGTCAGCCATCCATTATGATTTGTGACAGCATGTTAGCCAACAGCGCATGATTTTCACAGGCTGTGACTTGGAGAAAGAAGGAGACCAGATGGTTCATGAGACACATGCCACCCCATGAAGATATCTTTATGGATAAAATACATTTATTCAATAACCACTTAATGGTTGTCCTTTGAGAAGAGACAGTTTGGGCCCTAACCACCAACACTGATACTCCTCCCTCCACCCAAAAAAGGATTATAGGTATAACTGGTATGACCCCAGTGACAACCAGACCACTTAGGGCACCTCACAGGAGCAGACAGGAGATAGCCAGCACTAGTACTAAGTAAGTGGCAGCAAATGTGCCAGTTTCCAAAAGTAGTTTCTGTACTGTGTTGGCAGTAACAGGGTACTTCTGTTCTAGCACCAAAAGATAGAGAGGTTAACCAATGGGTTTTCTAGAAGTGAGTCCAGCCCCTGAGATAGAAAAAGTAAAAAATTAAATAAATAAATAACAATAACATATATACATTTCATATAAAAACTCTTCATGGCTAACTGGCTACCTCTGATCCCAGGGGCTCATATAAAGGTATGGATGTCAGCATGCTCCAGTCTCCATTAGATTAGTGTATATATTTTCATAGTACAGTGCAACTAAGGCATAGGTTGTATTTGTAATGAGGGTCACATGAGCCAGGCTGCACCATATGCATATATGTGTACTGTCCAAGGTGTGCAAGTCATACCTTTGGTGACCCAGCTGCATGCCCAGAGCACTTAAATCCTGTGTTGATGGATACGACATCCAAAGTTCACTACACATACAGATAGCAGCTGTCTTGTGTGATATCAGATGCGGTTAAACCCTGTATTGCTGGTTATATCATGACATGGCTGCATTGCATGACCCTGTCTAGATAGATAGATATACAGACATATGGCTCCTGCCAAAAATTCACAGTGCATACTGCTGTGAGGTCCACATGAATAAATGTCAGCATTCCCCAAATGCACACAGTGGTCATGCTTTGTTGCTGTACAGTACAGTAGCTGAAACTGCTATCACATTACTTACAAGTACATGTCTGGAAGAACAGTTGTGTCATGTGTTGCAGTAACATATAGTATTTTGAGTTAGGCTGATATGGTGGTATACAATATTGATTTCCACTGGTTACTGACAGCTGGTATGTTATTCATGTACAGAGGCTTCACATAATGCCTATTTCTGTATTACAGATCTTGAGCAGTTGGAACAGAAGGCAGTACTGCAAGGGGTGAGGGAGGAGGTGATCAGGGCAATGAAATAGGAGGTTTGAAGGACTGTAAGACCTATGCATTCCTGACTGGGTCGTTGGGAGGGCAGTGTGATCAGGAACGACAACGCCATCCAGAAACTACAAACAAGCATGGTAGTGATGTAAATGGAGGTCCAATATGTACCTGATGCTACAGGGTATCTCAAACATCACTTAGTGTGCAGCCTCTGAATCCTAGTGGAAGTCCGCAGTATCCTGGTATACAGTATAGTGGACCACCAAGGAGTACCTACACATTCCCTGCCACAATGCTATCCATGCATGAGTGGACATCCTGACATAATCTCACTGCTCCTCTTGGATCAGCCTCACTGCCTTCCAAGTACATAAATCCCAGCTGCTAGACAGCATTTCCATCCCTGTGTGCTCTAATGAGGTAGATGGAAGCATATAAAATGTCAGATACTCAGTATGTAGCACACTTGCCCTTATTGTTAGAAAATCAGAAGGCTGAGGATTCTAGTCCCACCACAGGTGATTAGATTAATTTTCCTTTACAAACACTGCAGTGCATTATTAAGAGGTGCTGCACTCCTGAGTGTACCCCCCCCCCCAATATGAGATGTTAAATCGATGCCCCATCTGCCTGAGCTGGTGGTAGCTCATATGGTTGTAAAAGATCCCATGATGTTTGCTGACAAGAAAAGGGGAATTTTCACTGTCCGCTGGCCGAATTTCTCCTAGATAGTATAAATGCCACCTTGGTTCTCCCCTGAAAAGAGGTCTCTAGTCTAGTGGATCTTGTTTGGTCAACAAAGGATGTATAAATAAACATATACAATTTTTCTACTTATGTAGCACTCACAGGACTCCCTACCTTTCATGAGTATTGTCTATGGATACAGGTATGATATAAGCTCATAAATGGCTCTAGCACTCCCAGAACACCCATATGAGATCAGGCCAGACTTCTTATTTTGTTTCTGAATTTTTACAACAGTTTCAATAATTATAGCTTTTGAATACAGTTTTCAGAGTTTTATATGTGTTTTGAAGTATATCACATGTATATATTTATATTTTGTGTCAAGTGGCATTAATGCATATTGTGTGGGGACTTGTGTATGTATTACCTGCACATAGAGCTGAAGTAGGCTGGTGACAATTGGGTGTAGCCTTATATTCTGTCCTGTATACACCATAGTAACCTGTTGCATGCCCTATTCGGAGGTGCAGCACCCAGCAGGATAAAAGCACTCTGATTAAACTAAACAAACAGCTCAGAGGACAAATAAAGTCTAGCAAGGCCAAATTTGAAGTACGTTTGGCCTCCCAGGTCAAGGATAACCAGAAAGCATTCTTTAGCTATGTCCACAACCTCAAAGACAATACACAATTGCGTGCAGAGCTCATTGTAAAATGAGCCACCTATACTGAGCCAGAAGATATAGCAAACCTCCTGGCTGATAAATTCGGCTTCAACTTTACTCCCTACTCCCCCTCAACCTTCCCTCAGGAAATACCATCAAATATAGCTCCCCCTACTATATAGGAGACAGGTCCTTAATGCTCTGTCTAAGACCAAGATCACTGCATCAATGGGCCATGACAATATCCCAGAATGCCTTCTAAATAGCATGAAACATGACCTATCAGGGCCTCTGGAATTACTATTTAACTGTAGCCTCCAAACAGGCTTTGTGCCTCATTCTGCACAAAGGTGGGCCATCTACAGACTCTAGAAACTACAGATCCAAAAGTCTCACTAGTCTTATATGTAAAGCCATGGAAAGAATTATCATGGAGATGATTGATAGAGATATAGTAAACCTCCAGACACTGGACCCAACCCAGCTTGGTTTCGTAAAGGGCAGATCATGTTTACTCTACCTGGTGGACTTCTTTGAGAAAGTCACCAAAGCAATGGATGAGGGCAAAATCATTCACACTCCCTACCTTGACCTGGCCAAGGCATTTGACACAATACCCCACTCTGGCATTGTTGAAAAACTTAAGAGGTTAGGTACAAACCCGTATGTCACCCATTTGATAGCCAACTGGCTCACAGACAAGACCCAGGAAGTTAGAATTGAGGAATCCACCTCTACAAAGAGGCCAGTCACAATTGGTGTCCTTCAGGGATCAGTTCTTGGACCGCTCCTTTTTGGCATTTACTTCTCTGAAGTCAAGGCCAACGTCAGTGGTCTCTGGCTGAATAAATTTGCAGATGATTGCAAATTAGGAGCTGTCATTGAATCTCACACTGACATAAATGTTCTCCAGGAGGGGCTGACACAGACAAACAACTGGTGTCAGAGTCATGGACTAAAACTAAATGCTCAGAAATGCATAATAGTATCCTTTGTGAAGTCATTCATCCCTGGTAACTATCATATTGACAACACATCCCTTAGGTTCATAGGTTCATAGGCAGGTACTAGGCTATTGGCCCTAGGGCCTATACAAGCCTAGCCAAAAAGGTACCCTGGCTTTTGCCACCCAAGAAAATTATTTTCCTGTGCCCCTGTCAAGCAGAACCACAGAAGTGATCCCTGGGGTGAATTTCCTATTACCCATCCAATCATCAAGATTTTTCTTGAAGAGTGCTAATGAGGAGCTCTGTTTGACATAGATAGGTAGTCTGTTCCAGAGTATGGGAAGTCTCTGGGACAGCAATCTATCCCTCCAGCATGTTCTGTTTATTGTGGTGACAAGGTTTAGGTCCCTAGAGCATGTAGCTCGGAGGGATTGGGATTTCTTTAAGTGGAGCATGACCAACAGCTCTGGGTTTGACATAGCTTTGTATGTTAGGCAGAGATCACCTCTGAGTAGGCGATATGCGACAGAGTAAAGCTGGGGTTTTTTGAGATGGTCTGCGTAAGGCATCTGTTTGAGGCCAGTAATCCTCCTTGTGAGGTATTTCTTTGGCCTTTCCAGTTGTTGTAGATGTCTTGTGAGGTACATACCAAAAGGGGTGTTGTACTCTATAATGGGTTGACCCAGTGGTCAGGGACTTAGGGACACACATATATAGTAATCTAGCCTTTGCCCATCATGTGTCTACAGTGGTGAGGAAATCATTCTATGTTGCACAACTTATAAACAAAGGTATGGCATCTAAGTCCAAGGAAGTCATTGTTCCCCTGTATTCAGCATTCATCAGACCTACATTGAGTAAAATGCCCCCTTTGATATGTACCTATCCAGGCATATCCAACAACTGGAACATCCACAGAGGTTCCTCACTAAAAGAATACAGGGCATAAGTAATATGTCCTATGCAGACGGCCTCAAGGCCCTATGCCTGTATTCTGTCTCCTACAGGCTTTTGAGGGGAGATCTATGCCTGGCATGCAAAGCATTGTCAGACCCCACTCTGATGGAACTCCTGCATATCCACAAAATAAATGGTACCAGAATTACCCATTCTGAAGACTTAAACCTCGCCTGTGATATAAATAGGACCTGCTGGAGAGATAGGTATGTTTCACAGAGACTACCCCATCTATGGAACAGGCTCCCCATCCATGTGAAGCAGAGTTCCTCCCTAATCCAGTTCTAGTGCAACTTGGACAATTGGATGGGAAACCAGAAATTCATCCCTGGTTTGGCACCTATGTCTCTGATGCAAATAGGTAACCTGTAAATGGTTCCTCTCCCAGGCCCACGCTTACACTTATCAAGGGTATCAGAACTCGTCAGAGATTTGCGATGCATGGCTAGGCTTAAAAAGGCCCTTGTGGTTGTTAGCCTAGTAAACACCTATGAACCTATGAACCTATGAATATGCAGTTAGTTGAAGGTACTCCATTTGGATTAATTCCATGCCTTGGGTTGAGACTCACACCGCATTCTTTGTCCAGTGCTGTACTGTACAAGGAAGAGTGTGAACTGCACATGTTGTCAGCCGCAGATTCTCAGCTTTGCCTTGGCATGCAGTTGCATATTATGTTTATGAATACTCTCATCTATCTTCATATAGAATTAGAGGTACTTTTTAAATTTACTTTCAGAAACAAGCCACCAAAGTCTTAATGGCATTAAGTTTGAATGGTTCATAGGTTCATAGGTTCACAGGTGATTACTAGGCTAATGGCACAAGAGCCTTTACAAGCCTAGCCAATAATACTCAGAACAGTATTATATCTTAATTCCCCCAATATGGATGGGGTAGTATCAGGGTAGTGGGTCCTTGGGTGTTGGAGCCCTGAGTCATTTTACAGACTGCCTGTGTCCATAAGGGATATGGTCAGTAGCCCAGGAGTGAATTTTTAGTTCCCCATCCATTGATCCAAATTCTTTTCAAAGAGAGTGAGGGATGGGCTTTGTTTTATGAAGATGAGAAGGTTATTCCATAAACGAGGTAGCCATTGGGATACAAATCTGTCTCTCCAGGAAGTTCTGTTAGAGTCACAAATAAGGTTCAGGTCCATGGAAAACGTAACTCTCATATAACTTTTCTTGCAAATATGTACATTTTCATCAGAGCTGGATCAGAGAATGTGTTGTAGTTTTCAGTTATCTACTTAACATAACTTTTTTTGCAGTAGGAAATGTATTTTAACACTACTAAAGTATTCATTATGAGAATTAAATACCGTTTACCAGATTTTAAACTACATTATACCATTATCAATAGTAGTAGAATACTAAAGATAGCAGAATTTGTCCCTTCAACCAACAAATGGTCTCCTATTTGGCTGAAAATATATCACAGCTATATCAAATCTCTAGAAATGAATCCTAGAGCTCTTCCTTTTCTTACCACAAAAGATATAACACCTTATAAGATCATTGACCCTATAAAACACTTCATTATCGCACTTCAAACGTTGTTCATTTTCCTTGAACTTGGGCCAGCAATGGACATATTTCAAACAGTCCATAATAACCCAGTCTTAAAAATGAACAACTCATTGATAAATCTCAACAACTACCCTTTATTAAAAGACTTGAGAATTCGAGATCTCTACCCTTACCACAACTTGACAATTACAGACCTGAGATCTCAACTTAATTTACCAAAATCATACATAATTATCTTGAGACAAATTAGAGAAGTATGTTACAAATACCTTCAAAACCCCAAATTAAACAAGGTGGATATAAACAATTGTGAAACTCTATGGAACACAATGTTATCCGGGAAAAAATGATATCCAACACATACAAATTAATAGCCAAGATCAAATTCCATGATAATATACTTATTTCTAACTCTTTGTTTAAAAGTAACTCATCAATAACTGAACAACAATTAAACCAAACTTTGACATTAACACATAAAGCTTTACCATTGAAAAAGTTAACCTACCCACAACTCCTGATCAACAACAACGCATATCTTACCCCCTCAGTACTACATAAATTTAACTCTTCTAATTCACCAAACTGTCCATATTGTAGATCACAGGAAGCAGATCTCACTTACATGTTTTGGAGCTGCAAATGCGTATTTAATCTATGGAACTCATTAAAAATCCAACTACAAAGGCAAGGCTATGAAAAGGCAACTCTTACATGGGAATACACGCTACTTCACATTCCTCCCCCAGGAATATCCCATAAGCAAGCGACCATACATATCACATTATTTCTATTAATGAAACTATACATAGCATCCAAATGGGGGGACAGAATGAATATCAATTGATCTGAATTCAAAAAGATGACAATCAATCACATGCTAGCTCATAAATGGGTAATTGATGCAAAAAATAACAGTGTTAAAAAACTAAAAAATATGGGAACAGATATTTAACTCCAGCATAGAACAGAAGATCGGCACCATATAATATGTACCTATTAATAGATGGGAATTAGGCTGAAGTGTACTGTGGTACGCTATCAGAACTGTTAAGATGGCTTACTCACAGGTAATGTACCAAAGAAGTAGTGAAAAACAAAAATTCTAAACCTTTTGAAGAATCTGATATCTATAAAACGTACTGGTAATCCCCCCAAACTCTATGTAATACCCCAAAGTGTCAGGAACTATATCTTATACCATGTGAGGAGTGATATTAAAATGTTATGCTATTGAGAAAAGATCTGCATTTTGTTTTTGTACAGTGTTTAAGTCAAGATAAAGAATTTGCAGAAAAATATGTATTATGATATGTAAATGTCTGGCATTTGAGGAGGTGTGCAGAGGCTATGAGATGAAGTGTTAAGGGGTAAAAAGATTATCCACAAGCAGTTATCAAAATGTCTGTCTTCACAACAATAGTGATGCACAATGGCAGACGAATCCCCTTGATATGTCTGGTATTTTAAAATATAATGATGGATATCAGTTTATTTTAACAACTATTGATGTCCTGTCCAAATATGCATGGACTACGGCATTAAACATATGCATGAAAATGAAAGGCTTTCAGAAAGATTCTCATAGTTGGGCACAGACCAGACAAAATACATAACATCTCAGTGCTCTGCTTTTCTTTATATTAATTTTCAGGCACATGTAAAAAAAAACAATACATTCAACATTTTGCAATTACTAATGAAGCCACAACTTCTACTGTGGAACTATTAAACCACACCTAAGAACAACAATGTGGTGCTCCATCACCACTTTTTATATGTATAGGTATACAGTCATATTTGTAAGAATTAATAATGTCTTATAATGAGACTTATCACAGTGCCTTCAGAATGCATCACCTTGACATTACTGATTTCAGTTCTTTAGATGCCTGGAAAACACTCTACAGTCATCTTAAATTCAGAATGGAAACACCTTTTAAATAGGGGACAAAGTACATGTCATGTAACAATTTAAGAAAAGATTTGACAAAAGGTATGAATTAGATTTTACAAAGGAAGTATTTATTTCTGAATGCAAAGCAAAGTCGGTATCAGTTATAAATTAAAATGGTGACAATAATGAAATGAGGCACATTTCATGAATCCATCCACAACCTCTTTTTCTCATTTTTGCACATGGAGTTGGGGTGTCACTTCAACAGTGACAATCATATAGAGCCAAGGTTTACACTGCTATGTGTCTATCCGTTCTGCAGTGGTTCATCCACACCACACACTTGCACACACACTCACACTTATGGCCAGTTTAGAGTGTCTAGTTGCCTACTGTATGTCTTTGGAATGTGGGAGGAAAATAGCACATACAGAGGAAACCCATGCAGACTCTGCACAGAGTGCACCCCAGATGAGAATCGAACCAGGCAATCCCTTGCTATGAAGCAGCAATGCTATCCACTGTCCCACTGTGTCACCCACACATTTTTTGAATAAGAACTACTAAAATCTAAATGTTCATTACAATGTATGCATATATCTGAAGAAATAATTTCCCAGTAAATGAAAAAAATTGTTTCAGGGTATTGGTTTCAGTGGCCATCAAGATTTCAAGTTTGATTGATTTCTGACTGTTAAGAAATGTAAATTTATTAAAAATATGCCCCCCATGTTGAGATAGCAGTGAGGGCTATAACATGGATCAGTAGCATACCAAGGATGGGATTAAAGTGGTAACTGTCCAGGATGCAGTCGGTTAGGGGACATGACTTACCCCTCAGAAAATTTGTCATTTGGGAGCAAGTATAGTACCAGTATTCATTCAAGTAGGAGCTTATAATGTGACTGCTTAAATGAATGACTTTTAGATTATGTATCTTTGTTACACCTCTGCATTTCTAGGACATTTTTAAGCAGCTTTGGGTTAAGGGGCTTACCAGTCTGGAAAATGTCCGGGACACCACTTGAACTAGTCATGGCTCTGATGTGAATGGTGAAACAATGTAAAAGAGTATGTTTTACATCATTATGCCCATATGTTGTGTTTGTCACCAGAAGTACCACAAATTCAAACATGCAGTCGTGAATACCACTCAAACATTAATGGTGGGTCCTATAATGTATATACTGAACACCAGAAAGTTAGGGATATGCATGTGCAGTTTTATCAATGTCTGGAAACTGCAGTTTAAAGGCAGCTTAGAAATATTCTCTGTTATGATAAACCTGATTATATACCAAATAAAAAACAGCAGTTTGACACCATAACTGTCATGATAAAGAATGATCAAGTCCAAAACATGTTTTTGTTTGACACACTGATTGTGAAGCTTCATCTGTGACCTGTTAGGGCTGCTTTCTGAAAAGGATGCAATGTCACAACATTTTTATGCAGACCCATACCTATGCACAGCTTATTATAAAGCAAAAGCAGGCCATGGCCTACCAGGGTATCATGGTGCCCTAGTGTTGTATGGGGCTGGGTTAAGAGCATAATGAGAAAATTATTTATAAAAATGATGGCTCTGATACATAAAGGACTTCAGGCAGCAAAGTTACACATCAAAGCTGATGCTAAAAACTTTGTGAGAGATGAACTTGCAACATCACCACCACAACAGCAAGAAATGTCTGGATTAATAGTTTACAGAAGACTCAACAAGATGATTCAAAGAGCATGACCAGCAGGTATAAGAGGTAGCTTTGTGAAAAGATTGTGTGGTGAAAAGAAAAGCACAGTTGTGAAATGAGGATCCAACGTGAAAAAATCTCATAAACTTGTGAAACAATGAGATATGTTTGAATCATAGTTATGTGAACAAATGAATCAACACAAGTCCTGCAACCACAGCTAAAAGCATAAAAAACTTTAATATAAAACAGATAAGTGCTTTCACAACAAGTGTTTCATCAGATCTATCATCCGCAAGCAACACAATCTTTATAAAGAGTACATTATCACTTCAGAAGCAAATCAGATAGAATCAGTTAGCAATACTTAATTAGTTAGGTAATTTCTGTGCCTTCAGAGCTGGTTTTAAAGGCAAAACACCATTCAAACCAGCTGATTTGTCTGGCTGTAGTGTTGCAATCAATTTAGTTTCAGCAAGTTCAGTCATATTCTTCAGATCACCCCCTCTGGCATTTAATTCAATTACCTGTAGGGCCATAAAAGTAAAAGAGCGTCCTGCAGCTCTGAAGGCACAGAAACTACCTCACTAATTAAACGTTGTTAATTGATTCTGTTATCTGATTTGCTTCTGAAGTGATGATGTACTCTTTATAAAGATTGTGTTGCTTGTAGATGGTAGATCTGATGAAGCACTTGTTGTGAAAGTGCTTATCTTTTTTATATTAAAGTTTTTATGCTTTTAGCTGTGGTTGCCGGACTTGTTTTGATTAATTTGTTCTTGTTCTGCGGGACACTGGCTTTTAGCTGCAGTTGTCATAATTTTTGTTGCATTAATCATAGTTATGGTTAATTGCATGTCACAAGTATGTGCCAAGTCAGAAACAGTCTTTACCACAAATTCAAACCAGTATAGAAAAGAAAACCTTTTCCCTCTTTGCCAGCTATAAGCAATAAACTTTACATTGTTGGGAGTAATGAAGACCACCCTAACCTTAGCAATACCGTTGTAACTATCATGCAAGATCACCAAGGCACATAGCAGCAGCACACAGGATGAATCTAGAATAAACTTCAATTACCCCGTTGTTATGACTTTAGTCAAGTGGCTATAGTAGTACATAGCCATATGATCAGTGACAGGATTAACTGTCATCCCTAGAGAGCAATCAGTGAATCACTGCATAATTATAGTGGTGAAACACATTCTACTTAGTTTTCAGCAGGATTATTTTATATGCACACTTAAAGGCAGTCAGAAAACCCAAATGCTCATTGTTCTAAATGAAAGATTTAATAAACCCAACTTTAAATCTTTTAAATCCAACATCCAGACCGTGGAACTGCTGGTATCAATTCACATTGGCCTGTTCTTCCAGGAAAATTTTCTTCCAAATGTTATGAATGTTACAATTATGGACAGCAAGAATTAATTTTTTTAAATTATCAGGGATTCTGCTAGGGCATGTAAACTGCATATTAAGTTAGCAGCCATATATTTCAAAAGAGTGGAAATGTCACCAATAGTGTGCCACAGACGTGCTTGGTCTTTACAATCTACCAATGTCAAATACCCAACTGATTGTGCAACTTTAAAATTATTCTGCCCTGAAGCCAGATTAAGAGTTTGTAGCAAAGCAATGGTGGTGCAGCAGTTAGCATTGTCATCTCACAGCAAGAGGCTCTCCGGCTCGATCTTCGGCTGAGGTGTCATCTGTGTGGAGTCTGCATGTCCTCCCTGTGGTTGTATGGGTTTCCTCCGGGTGCTCTGGTTTCCTCCCACATTCCCAAAGACATCCTGCATGTGGATTGGACATGCTAAAATTTGCCCTAGGCATGAGTGCATGCATGTGTGTGCCTTCTGTGGAAGGTTGGGCGTTGGGCTGGCAACTTGACACCGTAAAAACTCCACTGCTAATCATGAGCAGACAAGGTGATCTGCTGTGGCGACCCCTAACCAGGAAAAGCCGAGAGAGAGCATGACAACATGTATCCTGGGCAGTTGCCCAAGTTAATGGTTGGGTTTGTGGATAATAGTTTGTTCTGTGGTATGTACAATAAAGTCCATTCAATTATATACAATGTGACATTCCATGGGATTTAGAAACATTCTCACCATGATGGCAACAAGTCAGACTCAATTTACCTTCTGAGTGTAATGCAGCTCAGTGCTTATTAATGATTACCAATGTGAAAACTCAGAGCTCAAAAGGCAAATAATTAGCAATCCCACCTATTGCCAGAGCAGGGCCTATGGAGATGAAAAGATAGCCACTGTAGCATCTGTCTAATGCGATGAGCACAACTGCCGATCTACTGCATATACATGTTCTACACGTTTACAAAAGCACTAAAGTGGCAAATCAAGAACAGCTATCAGCCTTAAAGGGCATTCTGCACACTTTAAAATCTATTTTTTGATTAGATGAAGGGGTAGGTATAGGAAATAAAGGACAGCAGTAAAAAGGGAAAAGCACATAAGAGAAACTGGGAAGGTATGACTAGGACAGGGGAGGGGAAGAAAGGTTAATTTTTTTTTTTTTTTTTTTTTTTTTTTTGTGGGACAGGTGCCCATTTTCTGTTTTTCTAAGATGGAAAGGTGATAAAGAATGTAAGTTAAGGTAAGATAACAGGATGAATTTTTTAGCAGGGGCAAATATGCAAACACATAAAACAGACAAGGCTGACAGGGGAGGTGATGGCACACTGAGGAAAGGGGATAGCAGTAGACTTTTGGACAGCAGACAAGCAAAGAAAAGCCAACAGTAATGAGGAGGACTTGGCAACAAACAGGTCAGGGCAAGGATACAAAAGGAAAGGAAAGGAAACGTCATGATGGGAGATGGAATAGGCATAGTTCACTGCACTGCTCTGCCTGTGTCATATCCAGTTGGGGAGAGGTCACGCACCATGGTGGGCTCCCTAACCACTAGGTCTTGCCACAGATGGAGCTACTAGTGGTAGGCAGGGATTGTTATTCTTCAAGCCACAAGAGGAGTCTTTTCAGATGGCTGATTCAGGCTTCAGTGTACTGGTCCATCAGCTCCCCTACCACTATCTGTGAGTGATATATGTATCACCTCTGTTAGACCACTGCCCGTCGGTGAAGTATGTATCACCCTTGTTAGACTACTGCCTGTGAGTGATGTATGTATCACCACTGTTAGATCACTGCCTGTGGTTGATGTATGTATCACCACTGTTAGATCACTGCCTGTGGTTGATCTATGTATCACCTCTGTTAAACCACTACCTGTGAATGATGATGTACATATCACCACTGTTAGATCACTGCCTGTGGGTGATGTATGTATCACCCCTGTTAGATAACTGCCTGTGGGTGATGTATGTATCACCTCTGTTAGACCATTGCCTGATAATGATGTATGTATCAACCCTGTTAGATCACTGCCTATGGATGATGTATGTATCAACCATGTTTGAGCCACTGATAGGAAGAATAGTGCTCCTGGCTACTGAACCTCACCAGGGACAGAGGATGAAGGCCTATCAGTCTCAACCAAAGATGGCATTGGAGGGGCATTTCAAGCTACTATAGCTCACGGTGTTCTAGGTGGTTTCTCTCTGTGTGGATTAGTGGAACATGTCACTATAGTGGTACCTGCACTGCTCACCAAAGCACAGTATGCCTGTTACATCCATAACATCCTTGATGAGACAGGATAGGAGTAATTTGGGTACATCAGGACTGCAAACTACAAAGGCACCTGCACAAGCTAAAGTTATCCTTTTCCATTGTTGCACTATTAAACTTGCCTATTAATTCTGCATTGGAAATAAGATAGAAGTAATGGGTTATAATTATTGTGCTTTGGCACTGGTAATTGCCTATCCAACTCTGCCACCATGGATACTCCATTTTCTGATACTGGAGACAAATCTGACTCCAAATATGATGATGATGAGCAGTAAGGTAGCTAGGGTGGGGAGAGTGGGGCAACTGCCCTGAGTACAAAGTGTTAGGGGGGCTGTGATCAGCTGATCCAGATCTCTCTTTAATGCAATACTGGCTTTTAAATGCTAGTATTGCACTTATAGTCAAACTTGAGTGCTGTAGTGTCCTGTGTGTAGTCTAAACTGTAGCAACTGCTTGCTGCATTGTAGAAATCAGTTTGCTACAGTTTAAAAGTTAAAAAAAATATGTTTTTAATGAAAACCTGAGCTCTGAAATGCTCCATGCAGGCAGGGTACAGTTTGCTAGACTTTAAAAGGAGAAATTATTTTTTTTATTATTAAAATGTGTGGAAGGAGAGTCAGAGCACAGTGAGCAAGTAGAAGGAATGGCCATTTTTTTTATCTTCGCTTGAAGAGTTGAGGGGGGGGGGTAATGATGGTTCATGGTAATGGCACAGGATGCTGGTTGAGCCAGCTATGCTTCTGATGGTGAGCAGCTATTGTGGTCAGGGAGCATGATGTGATTATTGGGCATAGGGAGTGTGCAAACCAGATACCTTAGACAGGCCATAGAACTAGCCTCTGTGCCTGTTGACACCCCTCAAGATACATAGGCCTTACATGAAGGACAGGTTGGTGCTGGCACACACAGTCTGGGAAGTGTATCTCCCCCTGTAACTTAGCCCTCAATGTCTAACACAAACTTCAGAGGGCTTATGGATGACAATGCAGATGTGTCTACTCATGTTGTAGATGCTTTGAACACTGCCCTCCCTGGGACTGGCTGTGTCAATGTCTGCAGCCCAGTGAATGTGCAAGGCCACCATGGAGGCACAGATTATCAACACATCATTCTTTGTAAAGATGGTACGTGTACTGCAGGGTGTGTGTAATGACTTACAGGGGGACATCACCTCTACATATAACATTTTTGAAATGTTCCATTTGCTACTGGCACAACAGCAAGATCTGCTTTGCTCCTAGGATGCATGGCAGGCATGTATCACAAAGCTGCTCAAGCTCTGTCTCTAGTGTAGGGGTACATCATGGGTATGGGAGTCCTATGTTATAGTCATGCTGTGCCACCAATTTCATATCAATATCAAGTACAGAGGAGCTTACGGGCTGGAAAGTGTCTTCCTAAGGGCGTGGTGCACACGCCAGTGTCATAGCTGCTAGCGGATGTCACTCGTGGTTATGCAGCACACTTACCTCTAGCCAAGGTTGTGTTGCCACCAGTGAGACACCTGAGAGAGGCAGCTCCTGGGGGGGGGTCTGTGCACAGGATATCTTCACATCTTACATGGATGCCTGTAAGACCAAGGCACAGTTTTGCAATATCTGCTGAGGCTGCATCCCAAAATATCCACATACACATAACAATAGCCCCCAGCTGAACATGCACACAGACACACAGACACACATACACACACACACAGACACACACAGACACACAGAGACACACACACACACACACACACACACACACACACACACACACACACACACACACACACACACACACACACACACACACACACACACACACACACAACATTTTACAGTCGTCTCTTCCACTCCCAACTCAGACCCACACCGGACTGCACAGTGTTATTTCCGGCTTCTTCAGCAATTACATATTTCCCTGTAGAAGACTCTGTGTACTTGTGTTTCCTACCCCACTTGTGCAAATAATAATAACTGTACTTTGCCTTTTGTACTTTGTTACTTGGGTTGCCTATGTCTGATACACCATGATGCCAATCTATGCATGCATAAGCACAGTTTGGTTATGGATTGTCATGCATCACGTTTACTGTGGTATATTTACTTTACTAGGACCATAAGCTATGTTCCAACTGCTGCTTTTTTGTCAGTGCCACAATGTACTGCACCAACTCCATCTAACATGGTCAACCCATGTGGCTTGGTTTTCCACAGTTTCTTCATCTGGCTCATTTTCCCTGCCTTATGCACTGGGAGATGTTCTTGCACATAGTCTGTCTGTTAACCATTTCTTCAGTATTATGTTGCATAATATTTTACATACTGAGAACATTTTTACACATGGACTGGAAACTGTAAGGGTACCACAACATACATTTAGGCAGAGAAAGTATGCCTTCAGCAGCTCAAACATGCACTCCATGATATCTCAGGTTTGTAACAGGGAATAGTTGTATTTATTGCCTGTCACAGTCTGGACATTTCTGGCCACTCATCATACATAATTGCCTAATACAATGCAGTGAATGCTTCTGAATTCCATAACTCTGTATGTTGAGCAGGTTTCTGCTAAGCTGCTAGAAGCTGATTTTGTATATAGCAATATTGTCAGAGAGTACAATAATTTGATTTGTGCTAGTAGAAGATACATGAAAAGCGACCCATGTTAATTGATCACAGGATGTTGTGTCAGGGATTCACATTGTTTGCCTTTGATCTTAGTCCTGACAAATGTTACTGCAATCATTCATAGATTCATAGGTACTTACTAGGGTATTAATCTGTGAGCATCTTAAGAAGCCTAGCCTTACATTCCTTTGTTAGCTTTTGCCATTTATATTGTGCATAGGATTAACACAGAGAAGGGGCAAAGATATGTTGGAATATTTACTTTTCCCCTATCCATGAGGGACATAGGCTCATACATTTGTAGGTTTGTACTAGGTTAACAACTTCTAAGGCCTTTTAAGCTATCCATGCTTTCCAAATCTATGACAAGTTCTAGTACCCTTGATAAGTGTAAGCACAGGCTTAGGAGATTAAACATTTACAAGCAAGGCCTGTGAGATGAACCATTTACTGGCTGCTTGTGTCCAGAAGAGACATAGGTGCCAAATCAGGGATGAATTTCCTGTTCCCCATCCAATTGTCAAAATTAAGTTTGAATTGGGTTAGGGAGGAATTCTGCTTCACATGAATGGGGAGCCTGCTCCAGAGAAGAGGTAGTCTCTGGGATACATACCTGTCTTTCCAGCAGGTCCTATTTATATCACAGGTAAGGTTTAAGTCTTTAGAATGGGTGATTCTGGAGCTGTTTGTTTTGCAATTATCCAGGAGGTCCACCAGGGTAGGGCCTGACAATGCCTTGTAGTTGTATGCCAGGCATAGATCTCCCCTCAACAGCCTGTAGGAGACAGAATACAAGAACATGGCTCCATAAGACATGTTATTTATGCCCTATATACTTTTAGTGAGGAACCTCTTTTGATGTTCCAGTTGTTGGATGTGCCTGGCTAGGTACATACCAAAGGGGGCATTATAATCAATGATAGGTCTAATGAATGCTGAATGCAGTGGAACAATGCCATTCTTGGACTTATACCTTTGTTTATAAGTTGCACAATACAGACTGATTTCCTCACTACTGAAGACAGATGATGGTCAAAGGTTATATTACCGTCTAGGTGTGTCCCCATGTCATTGACTATTGAGTCAACTCTTAGAAATATGTTATGCTAGTTACCAGGGGTGGATGACTTCCCAAATGATGCTATTCTGCATTTCTTGATGCTTAGTTTCAGTTCATGGCTCTGACACAAGTTATTTGTCTGTGCCAATCCTTTCTGGAGAACATTAGTGTTAGTAGGGGATTCTATAAATGCTCCTAATTTGCAATCATCTCCAAATTTGGTCACCAGGGTTGGATGACTTCTCAAATTATATTATTATGCATTTCTTGATGCTAAAGTTTTAATCATGGCTCTGAGATAAGTCATTTGTCTGTCAGCCCTTTCTGGAGAACATTAGTGTCGGCAGGGTATTCTGTAACTGCTCCTAATTTGCAATCACCTACAGAGGCCCTTGACATTGGCATTGACTTCAGAGAAGTAAATGCCACAAAGGAGCTGTCCCAAGACCTATCCCTGAGGGACTTCACCTGTGAATGGCCTCTTTGTAGAGGTGAACTCCCCAGTTCTAACTTCCGGGGTTCTGTCTGTGAATCAGCTGGCTATCCACTGGATGACATAAGGGTTTATATCTAAGCTCTTGACAACAATGTCCGAGTGGGGTATTGTGTCAAATGTTTTATCCAGATCAAGGTAGGTAGTATGAACCATTTGGCCCTCATCCTTTGCTTTGGTGACCTTCTCAAAGAAGTTCACCAGGAGTAGACATGACCTGCCCTTAATGAAATCAAACTGGGTTTGGTCCAGTTTTTGGAGATTTCGTATTTCATTACTGATCACTTCCATGGCAATTCTTTCCAGTGCTTTACATATGAGAGTAGTGAGACTTATGGGTCTGTAATTTCCAGGATCTGTAGATGGTCCATCTTTGTGCAGAGGGATGACTGTTGCTGTTCTTCATTCATGAGGCACAAAGCCTGTTTGGAGGCTACAGTTAAATAGTAATTACAGAGGCCCTGATAGGTCATGTTTCATGCTATTTAGAAGGCATCCCGGAATATTGTCTGGGTCCATTGATGCAGTGTTCTTGGCTTTAGAGAGAGTATTAAGGACATATTCCCTAGTGATAGTAGGGGGAGTTAGATTTGATGGTATTTTCTGAGGGGAGGTTGACAGGGAGAGAGGGGTAAAGTAAGAGCTGAATCTGTCTGCCAGTAGATTTGGTATATCTTTTGGTTCAGTATAGGTGACTCCATTAACGAGTTCTGCACACAACTGTGTATTACCTTTGAGGTTGCAGACATTGCTAAAGAATGACTTGTGGTTGTTCTTGGCCTAGTAGGCCAAATTTGCATCAAATATGGCTTTGGTAGACTTTATACATCCCTTGAATTGATTGTTTAATTGTATGAGAGTGCTTTTATCATGCTGGGTGCCACACTTCCTAACTTTTACCATGAAATTCTTCCTTCTATTATACAGCCTATTCATGCTGTGATTCCAGCAGGGTTGCTTGTTTTTTGAGTTAGTTCTGTACTTCTTCCTTTTGGGTACAGCTGCCTCTATGCAGCTGCCAACATACTTGCATAGGATTTCTATAAACAGTTCTGTGTAGGCAGCAATGCTCTCAGGGTTTATAGGGGCTTGAAGTTTCACCAGGTTATAGTAGGAGGTTAGCCTTAGAGTAGTTCCTGGACATTCCAGGGTTGGCTGGGGTTCTGGGTTTTATTTTTACTTGAAAGGAGACCATTATGTGGTTTGACCTTACCATAGAAGATATTATACTAGGGGTTGTGCATCATTCTCCCATATTAGTGATGACCAGATCTAATATGTTTGTGACCCTGGTCATTGTATTGACAATCTGGTCCAGGGAGTTTGTGTTCACCTTTAGAACCTCTCTGCTTAATAGCTTGTCTAAATGTGTGAAAGACATTACAACCTTGCACTGCAGGTGTGCTCTCTGCAGCTTTAAACCATGTCTCAGTGACTGCATAAATGTCAGCATTCTCTAGGGTGCGGAGAGCTTGTAGGGAGTGGAGTTTCTTGTTTAGATTTAGCTTTTCTTGGTTTTAATTTGCTATGTCAGAAGTACTTTCAGTTTGACATTGCCTAAAAAAGGTACTATGAGTGAGGACAATGTTTTAGGTAATATTTGAAAGCCTAGAGAGGAGAGGTACAGACCATCCCTTGCCAAAGTAGTCTGATCCGTTGACCATTTCCTTCTATGCTGACAAATATTGCTCTCCCTTAGAATGACACTAGAAACTAGGCCAATTATAAGTCGGTCATCTCTGTTCATATTTTGGCATCATCCTTGGAGAAGGTAAAATGCTTCTCAGTGTTATGCTCATACCTGTCTGGGACACATATTCCCAGAGCTCTATGTTATTCTCTTTATATAGTCTAGAGAGGTAGGCATCAGGTTATCTACATGAACATTGTGTATGACTGAGTCATAAAGGTACTTTGGTCCAATGACCTGAGTATGGGTGTAATGTGGTGAATGCTGGCCCTTGATAAGCAACTGACCATGACTTTCTCCTTACTCAGCCTGTTGAAAGGGACATCAGTGCATCACATAATGGATTGTCCAATGACCTGAATGTTGGATTGTGTGGTGGCTTGCCTTATGGGCTAGAAGTAGTGGTTCCATTAGATGTGGCTGTATGAGTTGATGAGGGTGTTGTTTTGATAGAGTTCATTCAGGGCTACTGAGGATATTTGTTATATATACTGCATCTAGGAAGTCTGGTGTTTATGAAGGTTACATTTAAGTGCCTCAGCATACGTGTCTGCTTTGAACTGTGTGATGGATGCAGCGTGTGTACCTTATTGACATTAGGAGTGTTTTTACGTGAGAGCTTTGCCTCCAGAGACATTGTGCAAATCCATTTCTTACATACCTTATCATTTTTATTTTGAGAATTAGGTGATTGTCAGTAAACATGAGGCAATTTCTACATTGCCTCATGATGCCCATATCCACCAAGCTGGAAATGGAGGTAGTGGGAAAAATCATATCCATGGCAGCAGGCCCTTTTTATTGATTAGATGGTTGAGGTGAGAATATAAAGTAATGTCAGGGGTATTTGGTTTGTGGCTCTGGGGGCAGTGCTTGTCACTGCAAACTAGTCGCCCTGTGTGCAACTAGGTATTGGTGAAATTTCAAGGGTGCTTTTACAAGAAAAATGTCAACTCAAGGTACCTGCATCTATATAGGGCACTGCTAAACACTTGCTGGGACACTACTAATGTAGACCCTGATGATTTATGGATGAAGTATTGGAGGAGATAGTCTGTTGTTAGGTTAGACAGCAGCTAATCAAGCAGTACTTACTGAAAAGAAAGAATCAGCTTGGTGAAAAATATGAAAAGAGAAGATTCTCCTTACTGGCTACTGCCTGGCAGCTGCTAGTGCTGGTCTCACCACAGCTTCATACTGCTGTGATAGAATGCCCCATTTGCTTCTTATCTCACCAGAAGCAAAACAGTAGCACCAATCCCAAGAACAGAAGCAGGCTATAGGCTCTTTGGTGACCAACAGTCTTATCCCAGATGAAACAGGGGTGTGTAAGCTTCTTGTAGCCTTTCCCTGGTAGATGCCTTAAACAGCAACCAGACCAGTCAGGAAGGTCCAACACGGACACTTACTGCACAATCAGAGACAGCCAGGAATCACTGCCCTCTGCTCTTTCTCTCACCAGGAGCAAAATACAAGCAAAAATTCTAAGCTGACACCTATGAAACAGTTATGCGTCTTTATGGTGATCAGCAGTCTCCAGGAAATAATGTCCCTATGCTCCTTCTATTACCATGAGCAAAACAGAAGCACTAATCTCAAGATGACCACAGAGAGCCAAAATGTGGGCTCTCCAATAATTAATGGTCTTGGACTAGATGTTGCAGATTTTAAAGGTAAGATGGAAAAATGTGTTAGTATCCTAAGAGCTGCAATGTACAATAAGCAGTTAGATATGAAAGTGGGAGTAACTTACGCTTTAGCTATCTAAGTGAATAGCCACTAATTTTACTAGAGTAAGATTGATTGGAAGTTAGGCACTTAGTATTGTGGCTGTATGTAATACGGTGGGATGGCTAATAAATTTAAATAGCTGAAGGAGAATGATTTCACAAAATAATAGTTTTGTGCTTACTGGCAATAGCCAATGAAATTGGAGAAGGAAGGAAATATGTGGTCACATTAACACAAGGGATGGGCAGCTAGAGAGACAGCTAAGTTTAAAAACACAACAGCACCATGTTGAGAGGTAGAGACACAGCTCTGGTCTCCTTCTTAGTTTAAACATGGAAATCAAAGCAGAATGCAATTAAAACACAGTGTAAAGAAACTGCACCGCAATATACAAAATAGAAGATGACAATGAAGCTATACAAATTACAAGAAAGCAAACACAAACTAACATTTCCCTCACAGCAGTCTTTGGCAGGGTATGAGTGAACTGTTCCAGTAAATGGGTGATAAACCTGAGGTGGATTGGCAGTTGCACATACATTCATCCAAATTCATTTGAATAGAGTAAGAGAAGCACGTTGCTTTATGTGGAGTGGAAGATGATTCCACAGATGTGGTATTCTCTGTAATACAAACCTATCCCTCCAAAAGGTAGCATTTATTTTGCAAAAGATTACATGACAACTTGATGATGGAAGATTCCTGAGCCTTAAAGGTAAGCTGGCCATAAAATCTCACACTTAAATTATGTACCTTCAACATGAATTCTAGTCTGCCACTGCTTTGGATGATATCTGGCGACTAAACTAAAGCAGAAAAATGACTAACGGTGACATGAATGGCCATAGCAAACATCTTGAGAGTATTCTGCTTAAACCAAATTATGGATTAATTCTGAATCTGAAGCAAGTTTGATTATTTGTTTATTCACCACTACATTCTGGTAACCTAAGATATGAAACTTGATTTGCAAACCCCTTCCAGCTACAATGAATATCCCAATGTATGATGTGTTTCACAATGAAATAGGAGTTAACAAAGGAAAAAGCATCATGTTTAATTACAGTTAACATGAAAACACTACGGAACAACATTTTTCCTTTCTGTTCGCTAAACCTTTTGCCAGATAGTTTTTAGGGAGTTATATATTCGATCAGTTGCCTATAGGGAAACTTGTAGGAGTACTCAACTCAATAATAGTGAGTCGCCAATGTCTGTGCCTAGATAACACTCATACTGCTCACCCTCTTGGGGTAAGAAATCTGGATGAAGCCTAAACTAATGGGGAACAAAGGCCCAAAAATAGGGACAGATTTTAAATATTGCTCATGTAAACATATAAAGTTACTAGAATAACAGGTTTTGTGTTAGCATGCATTTTCTGAGGAATATAAAGTCTGAAACTCAAATGTGTGTCTTTATTTAGTGACTTCAGTCCTCAGTGATTTACAGAAAAACATACATTTTATGAGGAACAAATCACAAATATGAGGCAAAAAATCTGGACATTCAGTGAAAATCTGGACAGTTGAGAGGTATGATAACACTGCTCAGCTATATAGCTACCCAACCACACTTTTGAGAGTTTTTTTTAACTCTTATTACTTTACAGTACTTTAGAGATGTTTTCCATCACTAATCATTAAGTTCTTCTGAGCCCAGACAATGGTGCAAAAGCACGGCATCCCCTGTGCTACTGGTAACCACTGATTAGGAATGGACTCAGGGTGCTGGTAGGGCTAACCTTGAGGATAGGGTAAAGTAGATGACAGCCAATTCTCCTATACAGGAGAGACAGCTGAGTTTAAAAATATAACAGCACCATGGTAAGAGGGTTGGAAAAATGCAATTTCTGTGTGACTCACAAGAGACACAGCTCTGGTCTCTTTCTTAGTATAAACATGGAATTTAAAGCAGAATACAGAATAAGGTGGGGCAACTTGATGAAATCTCTGATGGAGATCAGTAGCCTCATAGGTCATTTTATATTTTATATAAGATATGACATCCTGATTTCAATGTACTAGCCAATCCCATAGCTAGGGTATATGACTGGCTGTCTCAGGAGTGATGGCACCCAGGCTCAATACTCGTTAATCCATATTAGATCCTTAAATTCTCTAGTCATGCATTTAATTGCCACTGAGGTCTATTCTTCATTGAGTTTGGTGGCCCAACTAGTAAAGGATTACATTTGAGGTACCCAGTAAGGAATTAATTAAGAATACAAGGATGGATGAGCACAAATGCCTGAGGCTGTGTGGGATTGGAAGAAGTCCATATAAAAATTATTAAGATCCTCTGGAGGAATATGAAAGAGATGAAGATATGTATTTTAGTCATAAATAGATTCAAGATCTAATATCTGTGACATGGACAGCATAATTTTTTTTCTACATCACCATCATCATTGCAGACACACCACATTTAAGGAAAGTGTGAAGAGGGAAGATGCTGACAGTCCACCTAGCTGGAATTTTGTAAATAATTATATGTCATTGGTGAATATCAAGAAGATTTGTATAGGATGCTTCTGTTGCAAATGGATTGGACCTGTATGTCATGTATATCAAACTGGTTTGTACAGATGTGTGTGTTAGAAAGGTATTTTATGAAGTGCTTGTGCTTAAAATGTAACCACAGTGTGCCCTCCTGGAAAAGAACAGACTATTGCAACTGTTTAAATGTATATATTTTAACAGTGGAAAATGGAATGCAGGAGGTTAACTTCAGAAAAATAACTGAAATTAAATTACTTTATGGCTACGCCATAAAAGATGGCATCTTTCAGTTTCAATGCAGCAAGACCACACAATGTCTAAAACTAGGGAGTTTTCTGTGTTGTCTCTGGGGTGAAATAATTGCTAGTCTTGAGGTGTGAAGGAATGTAGTTGTTTTGTGACTTCCAGCATCTGCCAAAGATGGTCTATGTATTTTCGCAGGTTGGTGCTAAGTATTGTCAGCTTTCAGCAGTGGGGGTTTCACCTAGGATAGTCAGACAACAGGAAATGATGTCATTCTGCAAGCTATCCCAGCAGTGATATTTCAGATGTTAGTTTGGGAGGGTCTCTTAGAGAGACAGGGCATTCTGTACTCCATTGAAGCAGTACCTGCCGAGCCGCTAGAATTATTTAAATCCTATTGGAGAAGACAGGACTGTCACATTTGTATTTTGTAGTACTTGGATTTTGGTGTTGTTTTAGACATTCTGTATTCTGTCTTGGACCTGACAATAACCATTCATCACATATCTGCCTTGCACTATTAGTATATTCTGAGATTATAGTATAATTCTCTTAGATTCAGTCAGAATACAGTAAAGCTTAGTTTAGATATTTTTATTTATTTGAGACTGTCCTGCAATGTTGTTTTACATATTTCCTGTGGTTTTGAACTCTGATGTCACAGATTCATATCGCTGAGTGGACCTCTGGCTTTTTGACATCTTTGTTCCAGCTTATTCTTCTGAATATATAGAGTATTTTCTTGTTCTTGTATTATTTATTATTAAATATATTTAAACCTTTCATTGTGGCTGATCTGTGTAGAGATATTTAAGTTTTGAGAGTACTTGCATATTTATTTGGTGACACTGTGTGGGTCATTCCTAATAACCTTGCTCTTGGTCAAACTACCATTTGTATTAATATTAATATTAATATTGTACAGTAAGATTGGACACCCTTTGTTAAGGGCCTTAAAGTAGCTTATAAGGAGTTGACTGGAGGCAGTAGTAACTACTTTATAGTCTGGGCAGAATGGGGCATAGCTAGTAAACATGTGCCAGCCTCTCCCAGAGGTGTGTGTGTGTGTGTGTGTGTGTGTGTGTGTGTGTGTGTGTGTGTGTGTGTGTGTGTGTGTGTGTGTGTGTGTGTGTGTGCGTGTGTGTGTGTGTAAATCAAACCTCAAAGGGTGTGTTTCTCAGCTACTTGGGCAGGGAATCAAAGCATTGGTTGGACAGAGAGGGTACTGGAGGCCTTGGCTTGTTCACTCAGCTAAGATCTCAACTCTATAGCTGTGCCAGTGGGGAGTCTTATTGGGGATCTGGAGAAAGAGGGAAGAAACAGCCCTGGACTAACTGTGGTCTCTGTCTGCTCTTAAGGGAAACTGCACTTGATACAGAGAGCTGCATCTGGAAATAATGTGCATGTACCTGTCATCCTCCCCGTGCACGTCCTCCACTGTTGCCAGTGGGGAGGATTGATTACTGGTCCAGTGGTGGGTCATAACAGACAGTATGAGACTGCCTTCTGTTAACATACTAAACAATGATTAAATAGTTGTGATATTTGTTAAGCAACAAATGCTAAAAACAAATTTGTATGAATAACAAGAGTTTTGTTTCATGATATTGACTATGAGTACTAACATTACTGGAGTGCAGAGGTCATGTTAAAAGTTAAATATTAAAAGATGTGATTTGTGTGTGTGTGTGTGTGTGTGTGTGTGTGTGTGTGTGTGTGTGTGTGTGTGTGTGTGTGTGTGTGTGAGAGAGAGAGAGAGAGAGAGACAGAGAGAGAGAGACAAACACATTCAGTTGCAAATAAGTAAATGTTTTCAAAAAAGGATGTTTTTAATTTACAAATGGCTTGCAAATTAATTATTATTATGAACTTATAAAACCTGTAAAATCTACTACAGCTCGAATGTTAGCTCCCCTAAACCTTGATGAATGTAAACTGAACTCCCTGATCCCCATTTTCCATCAGAAATCATTGTCAGTGCAGTAGTCTTTAAATGTGAGACAGCGGTGATTCCTTTATTTTAAAATCTCTCTTTCTCGCTCTCTCTCTCTCTCCCCTACATACACATGCATGAACATGCCCTCATGTGCATACACGCACACACACACACACACACACACACACACACACACACACACACACACACACACACACACGTGCGTGCGCATATACACTTGTGCATGCACGTGTACAAACACACATAACATAACATCTGTATAAAGATGGATTATCATTTACATTTCATGGTTTTATTTACATAATGGGTCAGCATAAAAATACATAATTTTCATGCAAAAATTAAGTACTTTAGGTATATTTCATGTGTCTAAAGTGTGAAGAAGGATTATATTGGCTGAGATTCATAGAAAAGCACTGTGTGTATGCATAGCCATTGTGCAAAGTGTCTTAGAGCTAATTAGACATCTAGCATGCAGGGGATAACACCTGCATACCAAGCAAGGGTAGCTTAAGAAAATAGAGGCATGGCAGCATTAGGATAAACAGCACTATGCTATTGTATGGCAGTAGTAGTTCTACGGCAACACACATGGCTAATGTGATGGAGATAACAGCTAAGGTAGACTAATGTGACCAAGTCAGCTTCTGCTCATACATGTAATGCAGAGATGTACAGCTGCAGCTAACACACACCCACTAGAGGAAGTGCAGGTCAGCTGAGCACAGCAGCCAACAGACAGAGGAAAGTGGGTGTGCACAACACAGTGACAACCAAGTTTAGCATATAAATGAGGAGGCAGTGGGGAGATAGGAAAATTGGAAAGGGGAAAACAGCAAGCAGAGATAAACCACAAAAGGATGACCATAGGGTATGAATGGTGGGAGGAAAGAAGGGGTATTTCGGGAGATAGAGTCCCTTTTGTAATTTATACAAAGGAAGGGTAAGTGAGGAGGGTAAAGAAGGATGGCTGTGGATGGAATAGAATGAAAAGGGTGGGTAGCAGAGATAGACAGGCAGACAGATAATAATAGAAAACAAGACAGATAGGCAAGGGTAGTATACACAAAACATGGAGAGGACAATGGATAGATGCATACATACAACCGGTAATGGGGAGCATTGGCAATGAAAAAGGCATGCAGAATGACACATAAGGGAGGGTACACAGTGGGAAAGAGATAGGCTGGCCTCCTGGTATTGCTGGAGAGGTCTGCAAACCCAGGCATCACTTAACTGGTTGGCTGATGTCAGTCGCATTGCTCCATCAGTCATGGTGGAAGGTGCTCCACATTGCAAAGGTGGGCGTCTAGTTTACAGCATAACTTGGCAGCAATTATTCTCTGCAAATAGCTCCAGGAGACCACTTGTCTAGTATACCCTTCACCCCAGCTCCTGAGAAGCAAACAAAATTGGCACCAGTAACCACTTCAGGTCACCTCCAACACTGTGATCATCATCCACCTGCTGAGAGGCATACCTAATGACCACAGATTTCCCAGTGACAGAGGCAGTAGTTTGCAGTGATTGGGGTGACTATAATCCCTCCTCATTTTCTTCCAAAATTGGGCCACCTGTAGAAAGATAACATACTGTGAAAATGTTACTCACATATGCTGCAAACACAATCACAATTGTGCAGTGAACTGGCATATATGTCATACATCCTGTTAGCAGGAGAGGCACTCCTGCCTTCTGCAGTACCAAACCGACTGCAAAACAAAGCAAGTTCATGTACAGCACTGCATGTAGTACCAGACAATGGTATTATCCCCAAAATAAATGCTTATGCTTAACCTCTGCCTTCCACTGTCAGAGTACGTCAGAGTAACACAACCATCTCATGTCATAACAATGATGACACTCCACCCAAGTAAGGGAGATGCCAGCATCATCACTCAGCATCTGGTCAAGTTCATAACAGGCATCTACTTATTTAAAAGGGGCATCATACTGGCCCAGCAGGCACTCCTTGTTTGAAGTCTGTGCAGGAAAAATAAGAAAATCCTTCTTTTCCTGGCACACCATACAAGAAACCTGCTGTTCCTATGTCCTTGAGAAATAATATGGCACACAAATGTGCACAGATTCATATTTGTGAATCACTTATCATGCATTATAGTGCTGCTCCATGGTGCTACACTTGTACACATGACGTATCACAAGCATACAGATCACACACTTTATACTGACTGTGTTGTGAATGTTTCAGGTTGATATGTCTATGATGAGCATTGCACACCAGCACAGATTCACAAACTGTAGTGTTATCTGCCTTCATTAGCATAACTGACACCAAGTTCCCCATGTTAGCATTATTTTAAACACTGGCACCATTCTGCTTGCAACCATACATCTTTAAAATACAAGAATTTGAGGAAAGCATCTGTACATATGGAACTTCGGAAAGTTAAGACTGAAGTTCTCTTTGGTAAAATACCTCAGTGGCAGTAACAAACCCAATGGTGGATGCCAAGGAAAATGAGGAAGCTATCACACTGTAGGTGCCTAACTCCATTGCATTGGAATGCCACAGTGCTGTCTGCCTGTGTTTAGTGGTACAAACAGTGAACATATAAAACTTTAAAGCTTGCATATCACAATAAATGTGGGGGTTGCACGGCCATATGCAGAGGTATTGGTACATTGTATATATGGGAGTGAGGCTATGAATAATACTAATTGCAATTGTTAACCAGGTGCTTTAAGATGCTTTAAATGGACTGGGCTATGGTCATACTCATGTGCATGGCACAACATATGTAGCATATGCACCCACTGACTGACATGTTTTGTCATGAGCTGTCAGGTCATGTCAGAGTCAAATGAAGAGGGTAATACTTTGAAAAGTTCACTAGCCATGTGAATAAAGTGCCACAGCAAGCCCTCTGCACAAGCAGCATACACCTACCTGGCCAAACATGCTGCCAACAAGAATTACTGAGTCCATAATTTGCAGGGACCGAAGCAGGATGTGAATGTTGTGAGTTACCCTACAATTTCTGTACAACAAGTGTAAGAAAGGGTTACTGATATGCTACTCCATGCAAGGCAAAAGGCACAGGACATTGTGACCAACAGGTCCAGCACTAGGATGGCCACCAACACAGAAATGGGTCACTAAACTTCTGGAGTTTTTGATGTAACTTGTTGTCCATGGGGAGTAGCTCCTCCTTCTAAAATGTGGCTTGGTATGGTAGCTGTCTCAGTACTTTGCAACCCTTTGTCAGAATTAACCATTGGATATGCAAACAGTGAGGCACAAATGGCTTGTCCCAACAGCAGCATGAAGATAGAAAGTGTTATCAGTGGTCTGCAGGAAGAAGTGCACCAATCGCACAGTGAACTGACTATAGTGACAATCAGCACACTGCTGCTAAGGTTACAGGTGATCTCCATGAGACACATTGCAGCCACTATCAGGTCAGCCTCCACAGGCCATGTGGTCTGCATTTATGGGAGGGTGCATATGCAAGGTGGTCAGTTACAGGACATCAAAGTCATGCTACACAGACCATTGATACCACAGCATCAGTGTCACCTGTAGAAACATGGCATGCCATCCCATGGTCATGGGCATTGTCCAGATCATGGTGCTGCCACTTCTCTAGCTCAACACTTGTAATGTTTCCTTTGCCTGTCACCTCTGTGCACATAGCCTGCTACACTCAGTCATGGACATCATCCAGATCATAGGTGACATCATTCATCAGGCTCAAAACATTGGAAACCCTATCATGGGTGCATGTGGACAGAACTAAAGTTCTACTCTTTCCTTGGCATGGACTGCATTGAGCCCTGACACCACAGGCCAGCACAGTGGACACTAGCAATGGTCACATTGTGGCAGAATGAACCAACCACTGTAGGATGTAATCCATGACTCCTCATAGTCTCCCAATTATGTGATTACTGTGTTAATCTCCCATGACCCTTCATATTATAGTGTTGCCATCACCTATCATTGTGTTTCGCCAGCTATGAAAGTCGTGATGATTGTGCCCTGCCCATCCCCCAACTTGTGTGGTTATGATGATGTTTGATGCACACTGGGAACAGTCCATGCACCATCTGCAAAGCTTGGATGTGATACTGAATGCATCATTTCATTCTGTGTTAGCTATATCATGGTCTGTTGCTATAGGTCAGAGATCACCTCTGCCAGTGCAATGTATTGTGCAATGTATTGCGCTGCTACATCTTCCTCCTATAATTCTCCTTCCTGCCCTTCTGTTGCTGCTACAGCTGGTATGATAGATCCTGCCATGATGTTCACCTGATGCTCCAATTTGCACAATGTCAAGTTGTGTAGCATGGAAGACACAACAAACATGTTGCTGCATATGCTTGTATTATTTTGAAGTGCCCTCCACTGAGGTTTCAAAACATTGGAAGCATCTCTTTAGCAGTTCAAAAATATGCTCCACTATTTTTTCACATTTCCACTTGGGCTGTGTTGGATACCATTTATTGAATGGTGCTGGGATTGTTTATCAGGGTCATTAGCCAGAGCTCTAGGGCATATCTATCCTCACCTGCAATGCTGAACAAACAATATATTATATATGATTTGCTCTCTGCTTGCAAGGTACCTGTGCATTTAAGTCTCACTATATAGCATGCGTGTGGGAAATCACCTCTCAGGAACCACTGGTATATGTTAAAATAGTGCCAGATGTATTAACCATGTGAACTGCCCGAGTGGACAGCAGACACATAAATAATGCCCTGGGCATTAACAACCACTTGACAATTCAGGAAGTGGAAGTCCTTCCTATAAATGTATGTAGTCTCTCTGGTCCAGGTATGGCCATGACAAAAGCATGTGTGCAAGCTATAGCTCCCAGGACCTCAAGTAAATGGGCTACATCATAAAAGATCTACATGGTATTGTTTCTATCCACTACTATCTTTAGTAACCAGATATGCTTCTCTTCATGTTGTGATATAATGACAAGTAACCAGCTTAGAATTCATGAGGTTAATACATGTAATATCCCTAATGTATTTTCCACAAGTCACTGAGATGTTCCTTTAGCTTTGATGGTTAAGGCTACACATACCTTTGTATCCACAGGAATGGTTATATCATGTATCCCCCTTTCATAGCTTCATAAGTATATACTAGGATAATGACCTCTGAGGCCTTTTTATGCCTAGCCATGCATCCCAAATCTCTGACAAGTACTGGTACCACAGGTAGTGTAAGCAGGGGCTTGGTACATTGAACATTTACAAGCAGGGGCCTGGGAGATGACCCATTTATAGGCTACCTGTGCGAATTAAAACATAGGTGGCAGATCAGAGGTCAATTTCCAGTTCACCATACAGTTGTCCAAGTTACACTTGAATGTTCCACTTGTGGGGAACAGATTGACTAGTTCCCTTAAAGTATTCCTGTCCACTCAAAAAAGGCCCACAGTCTGTCGAGCAGGGACTCTGATGGTGGCTCCCAACATATGCAGCTGTGCTACTGTTGCTGTTATGCTTGGAGGCAGAAACTCACACAGTGCCATGCAGCATCCAAATTAGATAAAGAAACAGATGAAATCTAGGTAAATACATTTCTCTATGCAATGGGCAATTAAGTACAGGTTACATATAGTTCCATATTATTCACAGAGTGACAAGAGTGTTGCGTATAAGTCAGTGATTAATAAATTCAATCAGCATTTTGTATGTAAAAGAATTATAATACGTGCAAGTGCATGTTTCTACTTATGAGTACAAGCAAAGCCTGAGTGTGGTGAAGCATTTATAAGGTAATTATACAAACTGGCAGAACATTGTGAATTTAATGGCTGAAAAGATGAACAAATAAGGAACAGAACTGTGGTTGAACTGGCTGATGTTGAAGTGTTTCAGAGGTCGGAGAGGTGAAATTAGCAAAAAGGCAAAATGCTAATTTAAGTATGTCTAATGACGTGTGTGACACGAAGTGCAAAGTTAATAGCAAGTTTCATAAAAGGTATAATTCTTCTCAAACTAAATGAATGCTTGTGAATTAGAGTGAACGCCCAGCAAACGCACACTATATAACTGTTACCATTATGAGTCAGAGCAGTGTGCTGCACATGGCAGAAGTTGAAAGAGATGCACAAGACAGAACCATTTTGCTGTCATTTGTAAAACAAAGCTAATTAAAGAGGTTGCTTCTGAAAATGTAATTGAAACTAAAAATAATACTCAAAAGATTTCCTCCTGGGCTTAGTTTTATAGATATTGAACCAGACTGGCAAGTTAAAATTCATATTTGTAGAATTGATATGAATTTCAATATTGACACAGGAGCCAGTGTTACTGTGGCATCATGTTCTATATACATAGCAATTTGCTGAAGCATCCACAGTTGCATGAAACAGACACTCAAATTCATAGATCAACAGGTAAACTCAAATGCATTGGTAGATTTCTATGCGTGTCTGCGTGGAAGAAGCACAAGTCTTGGGTTTATGGGCTGGGTAGTCCATACAGAAATAGTGTACTCATCAGAACTGTGGTATGTGAGGTGGCTTAATTTCTACAATTAATGAAGTCAGTGTATACGTGTTTGGTGAAGCTGGCCTGCTTGATTGTGAACCAGTTTAGATAAAGCTAAAACCTAATGCTGTTCTATATGTTTTGACCACATCAGTTAGAGTGCCATTTCCTATGTGGTCTAAAGTGAATGCAGAACTTAAGTGAACACAAAGCACTGAAATTATTGCGTGTGCCTGAACCAACTGCGTGACATGCTCCCATGGCCCCAGTAATTAAAAAGAATGGTCAAGTAAGAATATGTGTCAACTTAAAAAGCTCTGTAATGCTGTTGTGTGCGAAAGATTCATACTGCCTACATTAGAAGACATAGCATACAAGCTGTTAGTGCAAAAGTGTTTTCCACACGATGTATCCAATGAATTCTGGCAAATACCCTTAGACAAAGAAAGTCAAAAGCTAACAACCTTCATTACCTGCTTAAGAAGATTCTATTTTAAAAGGTTGCTATTTGGTATAGCCTCAGCACCTGGCATCCTTCGGCATAATTTGACCAATTTACTCAAGGGTTTAGATGGTGGTGGTGGTGTTATGGATGATGTCCTAGTGTTTGGTCCAGACAAAGAAATATATGATTTGAGATTAGGGGCAGTGCTGCAAGCAATTAAAAATTCTAGTCTAAAGCTAAACCAAAACAAATGTTGGCTTTAGTAAAACAGAGCTTCAGTACTTCAAACACCCCATAAGGACTAGAGGTATTAAACCACATATAGGCAAGGTCTGAGCTATACAGAAGTTACTAAATCTATCTTGTGTGACTGATATAAGATAAGTCCTAATCATGATTAATTATTGGGGCATATCTTTATCAGACCTTTTCACAGTGCTTCATTCTTTAACAGACTTGTTAAAGAAAAATGCATGGTACTCAGGGGGACATCTTCAAGCGCAAGCATTCAGCAAAGTAAAAGAAATGTTGGCAACAGCTAAAGTGATATCATATTATGATGTCACTAAACAAACAATTATGACTGCAGATGCAAGTAGTTATAGCCTATGTACAGCAGTTCTCCAAACTGATAAGTGTTATGTTCTGCTGCTTACTGCACCAGAATGCTAACAGACACTGAGCAGATTTATTCACAAATCAAAAAGAGTGTCCTGCAAGTGTGTAGACATGTACATCTTAAGAATATCCAACTTCAGACTGACCACAAACCACAAGTTCCATTAATCAGTTCAAACAACTTAGACAAAATGCCACCAAGGTTCAAGAAACTGTTAATGAGCTTAAAGGGTTCAGTGTCAGAGTATTACATGTGCTTGTCAGACAAATAGTTATTGCAGCTGTGTTATCCAAAAATATAATACATAACCAACCATTATCAAATACTATAAAAACATTGCTGGCCTTTTGCAGAGCATAATGTTAAGACCTGCAACTACTAAAAGGCTAGAGAAGCTTAAACAAGCTGCCAGAAATTATCAAGAATTGCAAGATGGTATCCAACTGGTCTGTTGATCAAATTATGGGACACAAACAGCTCTGGCCTAAGTACTACACAGTTACAGTACAGTTGTCAAAGTACAATGGCTCATTGTTGTATCAAGACAGAATTATACTCTTCCTACCCACTGTCATGTGGGTTATATTGTGGTAACTGCACAACCCATTGGAATTCCTCATAGACAATTGCAGAGTGATAGTGAGTAAGCAGCTGCTGGAGATAATCTTGTATCTCTTACGTACTTGTACTTATATTCTTTTTGGGGTACACTGTGCTTGCTTTTACAAGCTTTGGCTAGAACAGGGTGCCATCTTCTGGTAAGGGCATCACCTCCCATGGCAGGTGTGGGCATGCTTCAGTTTGTAAGACGACAACACATAAGAATAAACTGACTTATTTCTAAGTGAAGTACAAAGTTCTTTATATGACTTGTGCAGTTTGAGCCCACATCCTCCACTCTTAGCATCAGCACATATGCAGTAAATTGTGCCTCAGTTCCTTTGGGTGAATTTTTTTAAAATGTCTGAATAAGTACCTTGACACCAGTCTAATTATGTGCTTAAGTCTCCTTATATGCTCTGAATAAAACACAGTCACAAATGTTCTATACAAAAGATGATTTAATTCCAGATGTGATAACTAAGGATTTTCAAGATGCAAATAAAACAGACAGTATTTCAAAGATAATTTATTTTTTTTCAAGATATTTTCCTTCGCAATTCTAAGACTACATTGCCTCAAGTGTTCCCTTAGTTGTAGCAGAAAGCAGAGTTTGATAAGATAATAACATTTTAAGTTGCGTAATATCAACATGTCATCAAATGAATGAACTTGTGGTTTAAAAATAGCATAAACATAACAGAAGGAGACACAAAGAGGGAGACTGAGAGAGAAGAAGAGAGATATTGCCCCTGGAATTCATTAAGGGTCTTAGCATGAGCTATATGGCTCATATTACAAAGGCCTTTCCAGTGCAATGTGCCCATTTTCGATCCAGGAGCATGATAGCCACAAAGAGTAGAAGTTTCCAAAATTGCAGGTACTACCATGATGAGCAAATCATGGCTGATCTGCATGTTGTGGTAGTTCCCGCTGCTCATGCAGTCAGTGGAATTCTCCTTCCAGTCACTCCCTCACATACACACACACACACACACACACACACACACACACACACACACACACACACACACACACACACACACACACACACACACACACACACACACACACACACACACACACACACACACACATTCAGAAAGACAAACACCACAGTCCTTGTGCCTGTACCTACCCTCTCGTGGTTCTCCCCACCCCAGAATACTTTAATGCTATTACAGGACATAAGTCAAAGGACCTTGTGGTACAATGTATGCCCCACCCTCTGAGGCCCATTATGATTTTGGTGCAATTACACCACTTTAAAGAGTCAGCCCTAGTGGTCTAGTGGTTCTCCCCCAATCCCCAGTTTACCATTGGTGCCATTACAGCATGTTAGCGAGTAAGCCAAGGTGTCTGGTGGTTTAACCCCCCCCCCCCAATTCCAGTTATGGTGGGCACATTATGGAGTATTCACTGGTGTCCAACCAACCCACTTAACCCCCACTGTAACTCTGGTGTCATCACAACACGTAAATAATTTCCTGATGTTCAGTGTGCTCCCCCCCCCCAATCTCTATAATAATGTTGGTATCAATATGATACTGTATCCTCACTCAACCAATCCACATAGTAATGTTGATACCAGTACATCACTTTAGAAATACATTCTTGGTGTCTAGTGTATCCCCCTAGCCCACTGTCCCCATTTTGATGTAGGTATCATTATGGCGCATTAAACTTAAGAACCAGAAAAAAAAAATCTGAAGAGGCTCAAGTACGAAAAGATGAAGGGGAAAATATAAATACAAAAGGACTCTTCAATAAACAATTTTAATACACAGTTTAGTGCTTTCATTTTGTTTAAATCCTAAACTTCATCAGAACAAGGCCAAACAATCATGCATTTCCCTTTCAGAGTTTTGGATTTAAACAAAATTAAAGAGCTTAACTATGTTTTGTAATTATTTATGTAGCGCACCCGCAGGTGTAGCTGAAGAGATATGGGTTCCTTCCTACCTGACTCTGGTGACACCCCTATTAGGCCCAACACACCAAGGTGGCAAGAGGGACAGATTTTTATTCTAGGTGGCACATCTAGTTTAAAAGGCAATAGCACAACCATAAACAAATTATTTCAACAGTGCACCAGTTAGCAATAAGGCAAGGTGAGATATGCATGCAATGAAAACATACATTCACCCTCTTCCCCAGAACTTAACAGAAAAAGGTCTTGACATTCAAACATGCACAAAGAGGCAATATCAATGAGCAGCAAAGCTTTATAATGCAGCAATACAAACACAGGAAAAATGCAATGTCATTAAGCAATAAGAGAGTTATAATACAACAATACAGTTATGAGAGAATGGAATGTCTTTGAGCAGCAAAATTATTGAAGGCAGCAGTCCTAACATGGGCAAAATGCAATGTCATTGAACAATGAGGATTTATAGTGCCACAATACAAATATGAGAAAATGCAATGTCATTGAACAATGAGGACTGATTGTGCCACAGGCGGCCTGTGCTATTGGACTGCCGGACTACAGCCCCCTCAACTTCAAACTAAAATAATAAAAAGAAATAAATAGAAAAAAAATATTTTAAAATTTCGCGGACTTCACGCATGCGCACTAGTCCAGACTGCTGCTGAGACAGTCTGGAGCATGGAGCACGCGCAGATTGTCTCAGCAGCAGTCCTGATTGAGAAACATGGACAGGAGCTCTCCCACAAGTCTATGCAGTTTTAAACTGCATAGACTACCTGGGAACTCGCTGGGGTCGGACTGCGACGTCGACAGTCAGGGGAAGGATCTCGGGTCCGGATTGGAGTTTGCTGCAGGGGAAGATCTCGCGACGGGCAGGGTCAGATTTGCGCGGGTTTTCAGCTGCAGTCTCGTCGGGGGAAGATGCGTTTCATAGGATTTACTGGATGTATGCTGGTTTTGCGGACAGGGATTTATGGTGGCTTTGGATGTACTACAGGACCAGGTAAGTGGACAGGGATTTGGATGTACAAGTGTGTGTGTGTGTGTGTGTGTGTGTGTGTGTGTGTGTGTGTGTGTGTGTGTGTGTGTGTGTGTGTGTGTGAATGCCCCAGGTGCAATATACTGGTGGTTAGACTCATGGTGGTGTGGTAGGGAATACCTCAGGCTTGAACCCTGTACCTTGTATGCAGGTGTTAAAGACCTGAATTCCCTACCCACCACCATTTGTAAAAAAATTGCAGATTTTTGCCTCATATTTGATCTGATCTATTCCTCATAATATCTGTGGTTTGTAAATATCGTAATGCTTGATATTTGATGGTGCAGTGGTAGCATTGTTGCCTCACAGCTGCAGGTTTTTGGGTTTGATTCTTGGCTGGGGTGCCTTCTTTGTGGGGGGGTCTGTATCTTCTCCCTGTGTTTGTGTGGGTTTGCTTTTGTGTTCTCCCATGTTACAAAGACATGTCTGCATTATTTCTTCCTGGGCCTCTGCTGAGAATTGTTTTTTTTGTTCCAAGTCAGACTGTCCTGATTAACAAATGTTAAATAAAATTGACAGGCATTTGAATTTCAGACTTCAGGTTTCTGAATGTTTACTTCCTTACATATTTGATGGTGCAGTGGCAGTATTGTTGCCTTACAGCTATAGGTTTTCTGGTTTGATTCTTGGCTGGGGTGCCTTCTGTGTGGAGTCTGCATCTTATCCCTGTGTTTGTGTGGATTTGCTCTGGTGTCCTGCCATTTTACAAAGACATGTGTCCACAGTATTTCTCCCTGGGCCTCTGCTGAAAATTGATTTTGTTCCGTCAGAAGTAAAATTGACAGGCATTTGAATTTCAGACTTCATATTCTTCAGAAAATACATAGTAAAACAACTTTTTATTCTAGCAATAAATATATAGTAACACAACCTTTTATTATAGCAATGTTTTAAATTTATAAGATGACTATTTGAAATTTGTCCTTATTTTTGGGACTGTAATACCCTGTTAGTGGCTTTGTCCAGGTTTTTTGTGCTAAGGTTGACAGCTATGGCAATAACTGAATTCACTGAATATGTTTGAGGGCTGTATTCCCTCATTACTGGGTTTGTCCAGGTGTTTTGTGCTAAGAGGTCGACAGCTATGGTGAGAACTGAATTTATTAAGTGATAGCCATTTAAGTTTCAGTCTTCCTCTCTTTCACAAAGCAGCTGATTTGGCGTAGTGGTATGTTGCTCTTGACTGTTTTGCACAGGGACTTTGGCAGTAAAATGTATGGTGGTAACACATCATTTTATTCTAGCAGCTTTCCAAGATTATACAAGCAATGTTTAATGTGTCCCTGGTGTTTGCCCTTTTGACCCACCCCAATAAATTTGGCTTTTTCCAGACTTCTTGTGCTGTGAAGTTGAGATGCAGTTGTGTATTGAGTGGATTTTACAAGGAGCTGAGAGCTGCAGGGGAAGAGACGTTTAGTGCTGATTATGCTACGTCAGCTCACATTGCTAATAGCGCAACAGGTTGTGTACTTGCTTTTGATGCAGAAGGTTGTTGGTTCTACTCCCATAAGGGGTGAATGCTGCCGTACTGAAAGTTAAGATACTAACTATGAGCCTGTTATCAGTTTGCCATCCATTTCCTATTGCAATATTACTAGCTTATTTTTAATGTAATTTAGGCAATTTATTCCTCAGGGGCATCAGATACTTTGTTTTTCGATGAAACCATGAAATATAAAGGTAATTGCTATCAGCAACCTCTTCATTACAGATTTATTTAACGTGGAATTATTTAGATGACTTTTTTACTACTTCGGAGATTGTGCATATTTACTGATAATGGTGGACTGTAGAATTGTGCATATTTACTGATAATAGTGGACTGTAGAAGTTTGAGTAGACTTTTATGATGGAAATGTTCTGAATTGGGCAGTTTTGTTTCATTGTTTACTGGAAAAATGTTCAAAGCAATAGGAAGGTGTATCAAAGAGCACATGTATGTTTCATATGCAAGGGGCCTATGATTTGAAAACAGCCCAGAATTAATTTTTATCTGCCATGGGTAAAATGCATTTTCTTTGAATGTGGGTTTTAATGTTGTTTCAATGAATGTGAGTTTCAAGGGCAGAGAAGTTTTAATGCCAAGTTTGTTTAGCAGATGTTTTAGTGTTTGTGCTGTAAAATGCAAAATAAAACTTTCAAATGAAGTTCAAATCATCATAGAAGTAAATCAGTATGCACATTAGTGTTTATGGTAAATGGAGTGAAATAGCAAAGTAATGGATCATTGGAATGGCTGCAGGGGGAGGCTCCATTCAACCATGGTTTTGTGAGGGGGAAGGGCGGCAAACTTAGACAGCCCCAGCTGAACTATACCTCCCAACTGTCCAGATTTTCAAAGAATGAATTGATTTTTTGCTTCTTATTTTTGGTTTGTTCCTCATAAAATTTGTGGTTTTCTGGCAAATCATTTAGGAATTAAGTCACTAAATAATGACACACTAGTTTCAGACTTCATAACCTTCAGAAAAATGCATGTAAAAGTAAGACCTGTTCTATCAACTGTCCCAGTTTATACAAGAGCAATTTTTAGTACTGTTTATATGTCCCCCCAATATATTTGACCTTGTCCAGATTTATTGCATTAATAGGTTGAGAGGTACATGCAAATAAATTGCTTTATAGAATTAGGCATAGTCAAACCTCTGAACTGTCCCTGATTTTGGCTCAAAATGTTGCTTTTCCCCTAATGATCCCTCCTCAAAATAGCAATTTTGGAAGAAAACATGGAGGGTTTATAATTAAGAAATAACTGTAATAATCAGATTACTTTTATTTCAGAAATGCATGTAGATTATTTTATTTTGTCAGCTGCTCAAGTTAACAGTACTAATATTAAAGTGTCCCTTCTTTGACAGGTTCCCAGCTGTATTGTGTTGCTATTTTATATTTTTACATCACATTTTTGGTCCATTTTTCATAAAATTGTGTTTTTTTGGCAAATTAGTGACAAATAATTAAAGACTGAAGTTAGAAAATAATGACAGACATTTGAGTTTCAGATTTTATACCCTTCAGAAAAGTCATACAAATGCAAGGCCTATTCTATTATCTTTCTAAGTTTATTAGAGCAATATTTAAAAATTGTCCTTATTTTTGGGCCTTTGTCCTACTTCTGTGTATGGTTTTGTCCAGATTTCTTGCTCTGAGGTTGAGAGGTATGACAAATGTGTCAGGGCCATCACAGTCAGCCAGAGACATTTCAAATTGTGACATACTTGTTGCACCCCACTCCACCATGTAGTGACTCTGGATGTGTCCAAGCAAGGCAAGGAGTAGTTATGCAGTGTAAATGTGCAGTGTGTCCCCCCATCCAAGGTAGACACAAGTACTACAGTGGCTTTTCATCTGTCCTTGATTTCGCAGAACAGTCTGGTTTCTGTCATATTTTTGTACTGTTGATTTATGCTTATTACTCAAAGTGCCTGTTGCTCTGTGTTTAAGTAGCAATGCTTTAATGACCATAAGGTAAGCTTGTCTGAGATCATAAGATGCAAGTAAGCTTTAATAAGCATACTGTTAAAGAATTGCCAACATTGAAAGCCTTTCTATTGTTGCCATGCAGAGAATACTTGACTAGATAATGTATAAGCCTTGGGTATTAAAGGACAGGATTCCATTATTTTAAAAAGCTCATTACACTTGTTGGAGACTTCCAGTCATCTCTACAGACTTTACCCGTAAACTAAACAGAATGCCAATCATGTGTGGTCCATAACCTGTACAGTAATCCTTTAAGCAATGTATCTTGAGCTTGTTTCTTGTTTGCTTTTCATTTTTTACTTTCATGTTTTCCCCATGAAACAAGTAGATAGTTGTCAGGCAGCAGGTCTTTTTTGGATAAGAAACATTTTTACAAGTGGGGGCATCACAGAGATTTCTACTTTCAGCATGTTACTTGGTACTTTAATAAAGCTGAATATAAATTATAATTAGAACTGCAGTGCAAGGAGAAGTGGTTTGAGTTGAGTGCTACTGGTTTTTCTTATACTTGATTTTGACTGGCATTCCAGCAATGTATTTAAAAAGTAATTTATTTTTTCATGCCTCACAACCTTCTACACTTATTTTTGTCTTGATTGGACTCTCATAATGATGGTTTGCCACCCAGGGCAGCGTATTTAATTAAAGTTAGTTTTTGTGGTTTTGAGCATAGCTCCTCCCCTTTCTAGTTGAACACACCCCTTCCCCTTGATCCCACCCATTCAGCTGTCTCCTGCAGCCCCCCTTTGATTTGAAGTAACCAGCCGTCACTGGATAGTGCCACAATGCAAATATGAGAAAATGCAATGTCATTGAGCAGTAAAGATTCTTTAGACCAGCAGTGGTAACATGGCAAAATGCATTGTCATTGAACAATAAAGATTTATAGTGCCACAATACAAATATGAGAGAATGCAATTTCATTCAGCAGTACTAACACCCTCTACCCCCTTTTGATCAATTCTAAACAGACCAACTATGAAACACTCTATTATACCTTGTTCACTGGCCAGTGACTACTTACAGTCTTGCTGCCGGCATGATGGGGCCCAAGTTGGAGCTCATATGGATCCCAGTTATTTGTAATCCACAAAGCATTAAAGGGGGGACCACAATCTTATAAAAATATAAAATGATGGCCCGAGCCTCTCACCACTCCTTCGAGAATAACCTAGTGACCAGGTGCCATGGTTCCTCTGATGAGAAAAATAGAAAATCACCTACCAGAACTCTGGTAATCATCAGTGGCTTCTCGGTACTAGGCCCAAGGGAACTCCTTTTCTTGCTGAATTATAGCAGGCATGGAACTACTGGGTTCAGACTTCTCTCCTAATTCCACAAAATACCATCATCCAGGATTTCAGCAAGAGATAGACACAATCTGCTACTTCACTTCCCTGTCCCACAGCACTAGAAAAGATAAACCAGTCATGCTGTAAGGCCCCTTTTCCCTTCAGCTACGTGTTTCAGTCTTCCCTCCTTCAGCTAGTGTTCCAGTCTCTTCTTTCACTTTCAAAATTGTCTTTTATATTCCTGAAAAGGAGCTCCACCTTGTGGTGTAATGGAAAACTACAGTATATTACTTCTACATGAAATACAGTGGGAGCTATATTTATTAAAGAGGTCTTTTGCATTTACATTTTACTTTTGTCTTTTCATACCTGAGCTGCTTCAACACACTGTTTTTGTGTGGGGGGGTTGCATGTGCTTGCCCGATTCCCTGGCTGGTTACATTAAAATTAAGCCCTAATGTCTAGTGGTCCCCCTTTCACCATGTTCATATTCAGTACCACAGTGTGGTGGGGGTGGCTGTGATGATATGCATGACTGAGCACTTTCCTGAATCACTTAGCTGTGTGAATGCCTTCCTGGGGATGGTTCCACGGAGAGAACACATGGCTAATTAGCATATACCTCTCGCACAGCTGTCTGACCAGCCCTTCAGTGTGCTACACATCTTCATGTTGGAGAACTGGGCAGCACCATGTAAGGCTGCTTGATGAACACCAAAATGCTGCCACAAAGTGTACACAGAAGCATACATGTCATGGTGCCTCTTTGAATCTGGCCCTGCAACTCTTGTTTAAATTTAGGTAGTTATAAAATTCACATTTTAACATCTCACATTTTACGTACATCCTCCAACAAAGACAACACAAATCTTCAAGGACACAACAAAAAGCAGAGGTTTTCAAAGAGACTTTTATTTATTTTGTCCAATACATCACATGCATAACCATTATTGTTTGAAAATTAACTCCAGTTATCTTCTGAAAGTCATATTACAAATCTACAGCAACAAGGTACAGTACAGCAGCTTACGATTTTGCAGGCTGGTCTCATGTACGTGTGGTTGGAGGTTATGATCTATAACCACTGTGAACTTTCTGTCATTTAGTTAATGCAGATTTTGAAGATTCCATCCAATATGTATACATTCATATGTGTGGTCTCTTATAATTTATGTAGTTCCTTTTCTTTTGGAAATAGCCCTTGACTGCAGAGTGGTCAGAGATACCTGACTTAGTATCATGTATTTATTTATTCATTTTCTCTTTGTGTGTTTGTTTATTAACCAGGGTGGTGGATTGATCACAAAAGACTTACTTCAGCCACAGCACAGTACAAATACAAACATTTCCAAACAGCAAAAAGTCTTCAGTTTACAGAGTTGAAAACAAAAATGTACAAATATCACAAAAGTACAGATTAGTAAAAGATGATGTAACACTAATTATGCAAGGAATAGAAGTACGGCTATTACAAACCATAAGCTTGAAAATTAACTTTTCCACAGAGATAACCATAGAGAGTAAATAAGATTAAATATTTTTCTAAGGCTACTGGACAAGTGTAGTACTGTTGGGGTTAAGTGACTAGTCAGTAACAAGGGGGAAACAAATCAAGTTTACAGGTAGTGGGCTTTGGCTTTCTTGGCTTGAATGCCTTAATAAAGACTTGGAAAAAGCCAAAAATTCAGGGGCATTCCAAAGCCATGTAGCTGAAGCAACTGCATGTTCTTCAGGAGTCAGTTACATATTTCCCATGAGCCTCTCTCAACGGAGGTTTAAGTTATTATACAGTGAAGTCACTGGGCTTCCAGTGTCTTTTTGATGCTTTTGTCAATAAGGTTTTTCTGTATGACCTTTTTTACTTGTTGTTATGGCTGAGGGAAGATGAAAAATGCTGACATATTTAAAGGAGCAAACAAAGTTGACAGAATTGCTATTACAGCAGGGCTACTAGTTAGACAGTGGTACTAGTTAACATCTTGCTAGGGTACAAAAATTATATATTTGGTCCCACCCAACTTCTTCCCCCTCGGACTTAATACCAATCGTTTATTATCCCATTACATTCCACCCCACTCCCTCTCCCTCAGACTTAATACCAATCATTTACTATTCTGCTACATTCCACCCCACTCCCTCTCCCTCAGACTTAATACCAATCATTTACTATTCTGCTACATTCCACCCCGCTCCCTCCTCATCAGACTTAATACCAATCATTTATTATTCTGCTACATTCCACCCCGCTCCCTCCCCCTCAGACTTAATACCAATTGTTTAGTATTCTGCTACATTAGAAGATTTTGCATGTCATTAAGAAGATCCTGATTTATTGTTTGGTAGAAGGCTAATGACCTAAGAATAACCATATCATCTGCATAAAGATTAAGGTTAGACAGATGAAGATCTGAATCTAGGAAACTGATAAACTGAAAATGAATAGCCCAAGAAATATCCTAAAGGAATAAGAGTGTATAATAGCAAAGGGTGAAAAACTGGATTTTAAATCTAAATCTAAAGGACCTGTTAGTTAGGTATCTTTTAAAAAAGATGAGGGTTAGCTGAGACTGGTTACTTAATAACTAGTTCATGATTTACTACAGTGAAGATTTTATTTACTTTGATACATATCACTCCAATAAGAAAGGTATCAGCCATTGCAGTTGGGATGGGGCCAGTGAAAGAGAGGAGAACAGTCCGAATGCTTCTACCAAGGGTGAAATCATACTGGCATTTGGTAAGAAAGTCGAGTTTATGTAATAACAATAAACTTGTTGGCAAAAGGCCTTTTCTAGTAACATTGCCAATGATTATAGTAAAGTCACTGGTCTATAATATGGTATTAGATTAAATTAGATTTTGGAAGACAGAATATACAGGCTTTTTGTCAAGACTTAGTAAAGGTCTCCTAGCATAGTGCAAAATTAGAAAAATGACACATAAGACCGAATATGACATTTTTATAAAACTTTGAAAAACCATAGAACCCAGCAATCTCTCCCCGTTCAAGTGTAGCTGGAAATACTGCCTAGCAGTTTATCAATTTGTTTGTGAAATATGTCTTTAAAATGAAATGTAGGAAGAAAAAGATTGCATTGTTAGGACAATAAAGGATTATCAGGGTGTTTAAAAATGGGGGTGATGTTTGAGAAGACATTTTTCAGCTCTTCTGAGCTTATCATTACATTTACCTTGACCCAGAATTCAGGGGTGGACAGCTGTAGGACTTGTATATTTATTTATTTACTTGTGTATTTGCCTTTGGTAAAGGGAAAGTCCAACTGGGTAAAGCCCATTTTCAGCGCAGGCCTGGGAAAACAGCTCTAGCAGATATATTTAAGATACTCTTGACAACACATTTTTTTTTATAAAGATACATTACATAGATACTTCTTAAGGCATCTAGATACAAGCAAATAATTGTTCTGTAGTGACACTATACAAAGATTAAACAGGTATTTCTTCTGTGATAAAATTACATAAGGTATTAAATTCCAAATATAAAAGATTTAACATGCAAACAGTTCATATGCAATATGTTACAATCAGATATTAGATATGGCTTATAAGATATGGGTAAGGAGGGTTACAGTATAAATGTTAAGAATAAATAAAATTGAGGCAAGCACTGTGAAATGTTATTTGGTAGGTAGATAATAGTTAAAGCTAGAATATGGAGAGAGGCATTGTATAGCTAAAGAGTCATGGATAGTGAGGTTAATAATACTAGGGAACATCCTGATAAAGAGCCTGGTTATATGAGAGCAACGGAGAGTATGTGAAGGAGACGAATAAAGTAGGAGATCAAAAAGAAACTGAAATGTAAAGAGGGGATTAATATATGAAGGTAACTGAGGAGGAGAGGTAGAAAAGTGTGTTGTACAGAAGGGGTTAGAGATTATAAAGGGATGGGGGAATGAGCTGACAAAGGAAAATGGAGTTACCCACGTAAGGAGCATGTGCATGACTACATGTGGATTAAGTGTTGTTTTATTAAGGGCTTGAAGATGAAGTGCTATGGTCTGTTTCAAGTATGTTGGGATAGAATTCCTGAGTTTATCTACATAATGGAAGCATAGTGAGTCACCTACTGAGTTATTATACTTTGTTGTGATTATTGCATGAGTGAATGTTTCTACCCAGAGAGTAGTGCTGCAGGTTATCTTTAAGTGCTGAACACTTTTTCTAGTGTATGTACAAGATTGTTTGCAGTAATAAGTTATGAGTATGTCAAACAGCAGGGCAGCTTAAGCCATTTTAGTTGTTTCAGGGCAGTGATGAGTCCCATATGTAAGGTTGGCAGCAAATTTGGCTACCTTATTGCAACAGGCAGAGAGTTCAACTTTAAGAGTAATATTTAGTTTGCAAGAATAGTTCAGACATATATTAAGAAAGGAAGAAGTTAAGTAGATGCTAATATTGGTCATCTGTCAGGTAATGTTTGATTGTATACAAGAAGCCACGTTTCTAGTGTGTTTTTTAATGTCTTTCAGTATGTGCCAATCATTTTTTTTATTTTTAAACAAGAAACATCATTATTGAATTATCACTTATGACATTGGCAATCATGCATTTATATAAATGAAGACAAACCATATTGACAGATTTTCATTTGCAAACACTATTTATCATGTATAATCTTTTATAGAGTCATTGTCAATCAAACATTACATAGCTCATTCAATTCTTGCCTTCCTTTAAACCTCATCCCTCTCTCAAAACATAATTCTGCATGCATTGTTCCCATAATTCCCATTTTGTTTTTAATGTAATTTGCTCCTACCCTTTTCTAAAGATTCCACTTCCAGTTCTTTTATCTATGTTACTATATTCCCTGCTTTTAGTATGATTGATTTAGACAGTGATTTCCATGCTCTTGTAATTGCTTTTCTGGTAGACACAGAATTAAACTCAGCAAGACCTTATTATGTCTAGGCAATTCCGATTCTGTATTCCCTTAGTTACACCAATTTGCTTACCCAGTATTTCTGACAGAGTAGTCTGCAGGGAATTTTTAAAGTCGGCCAACTCATTACACTGCCGGAAAATATATTCCCAACTACCTCTTTCTTCCCCATCACTCCTCCAACATTTCCTGTCTACCTGAGGAAAATTTCTTTGGAGTCTGCATGGGGTATGAAAATATCTACACAAATACTTCCTAGCAAATATCCTAAATCTTCTAGACTCTGTTGCATATTTGGGAGCTATACATATATCTTCCCATTGCTTCTTTGTGAATTGCTTATGTAATCTCTCTTCCTAATCTTTTTTCTGACTTCCGTTGGTGATTCTTATAGTTACCATGTAATAATTTATACGCCCTACTAATTATTCCTTTTTTAACAGCAGATTCTGTTCTAGATTCAACTAAAACCCATATCAGTGCTGGTCGTTCACATAGGATAACCCTATGCCTTTCTCTTTGCCTATACTGCAATATCAGTCCTTGATAGGAGGGGCAGTCACTAGCCTGCAGTCCAAATGTACTCTTGCCACTTCCCATTCTATTACATTTTCCCTCTTTAATTTGCCAGTTTCTTCCAGTAAATTCCATCCTCCTCTTTTCTATTCTCTGTATCCCTAACTGCAGCCATCCCCACTGGCAGAATCTCCTTTCTCCATTCGCATGTTGGCTTAGTTCTTAGAATACTTTCTGCTATTTTATGAATATAATATTCTGTATGATTATTGTTATTCTCCTTAAGGATCTGCATCCAAAATCCAAGAATTTCCTTATTTCTTGAACTATTTGTCTGTTTCATCATAACCCCTTTCCACTTTGAATTATCTCTTTCTGTTTGAGCTGTGTATAGGAGCCTTAACTGTGTAGTTTTGAAATATCCTTCAAATCAGGTAATCCCAACCCACCTTGTTTTTTGGAAGGATCAACTTAGCCCACTTGACTCTTGCGCTCTTCCCCTCCCAGATAAGATGTTTCAATTTAACCCTTTATTAATTATCCACAACTTCTTCTCAGGTTGAGAAAAAATATGCCTGACCAGTGTATAAAGGTAAATGGATGGAAAGCCTTTTCACTACTTGTATCTTACTATCTATATCCATAAAACAGAGCTCCTAGTTTCTCAGTTTTATATTATCTTTGGTTTAGTCTCTGCGCAAATACCCTTAGCTGCTTTAACAGAATCCTTTTTAATTCATACTCCTAAGTATTTCATTTCATCATCTTTAAATATGGGTATTGCTGAAACAATTCATGTGTGGGTACAGAGTTTACAGCTATTGCCTTTGTTTTATGTTCATTCATTTTGTATCACAAAATGACTTAAAACTGTCTCAAAATGTTCCACCACACTGAAATGTCATTTTCTGGTTTTATCAGGTACAAAATAATATCATCTACAAATAAAGCCAACTTTTCTTGATTACCATAACAATTATATCCTTGAATTTCTGAGTCCCTTATTTTCTTTCCCAATGGTTCTAAATATAACAGAAATAACAAAGGGGAAAGAGATCACCCCTGCCTAGTTCCTCTACTCAAACAGAATTTATGAAAGAGAAAACACCTAACACCACACATACTGTCATTCTCAGTACAGCCCCAAACACTAAGCCCCTAAGGCAAACAAATACATTTCTGAGGACTCTCGTCATAGGGACTCCATTGTACAATATAATGATGCCTCTGCATCCAGGCTTTACAAGGAGACGATCACTGTTAGTTGCCTATCTGGAGCCAGGATTCACTAAATCATGAACAAACTCAAGACATTACACCACAGGTACCAGTATTATTCCATCATAGTCCATGTAGGTATAAATGACCTGAGACGTACCCCCTTGGTCTATATGAAGAGAGACATCATGGAGCTTTCAGACTATGTGTCTCAGGCTGGTATGAGCTCTCGTTGAGCAGCATATTACCACCACCAAGGATGATGCTACAATATGAGCAAAAAATGAGTGATTTCAACAACTGGCTGTCTTTCTGATGTCATTCTAAGGGGATCCAGAATTTGTCAGCTGGTTAACAGACCATATTGTTTGTCAAATATGAACTTCACATTTCCCCTCTAGGCTTTCAAGTACTGGCTAAAACTTTATCCACCTCCACAGTGCCTTTTTTAGATAATACCAAGTCAGAAAACCTACCAACATAGCAAAATTAACTCAACTGATCCTCAACATGTTACTGCTCAATGCCAGGAGCCTAAATAAAAAAATACACTCCCTCTAAACCCTCCTCACTCTTGAAAATATAGACATTTGTGCAGTAACCACGACATGGTTTAAAACAGCACACAGTACCCAGCAGTGCAAGGTTTCAGTGCCTTCCACACTTTTAGACTAGTAGCTGCACAGACATGGTCTAAAGGTGGAAGTGTCTCAATATACATCAGTGACAAGCATGCCTTTAGGGTGGTCAGACACGATGATGTGCTGGAGTTCCTCCAGATGCAGATCACCATAGACAAAATCCTGTACCTTATCCTAGCCAGCTATATGTCACTCTCCATTTCCAAGAAGATCACAATGCATACTTGGACCTACTGGAAACACTTACCATCCAACCTAACACCCTACTCATAGGAGAATGTATTACCACTCTATAGACTGGGAATCCTACATGGACTCAAATCTACAGCCACAGAGATTACCAGCCTCCGTATATACATAAACTCTTGACCAAATAGTGAATACTCTAATTAGAGGATCCAACATACTGGACCTCATGCTTACAAATAAGGCAGAATGCTGCCCCCCACCCCACCCCACCCCCTCCCCCCATGTCTTGTCCTCCCTGGTAAGGTACAACCATAAAGCTGTCTCCTTTGAAATCAAAGTCAACTCTGTAATTCCATTAAAACCAGTAACAGTTAGGAACTATTCCAAGGCATATTACTTTTTATTAAGTGATAGATTGTCAAAATTTAATGCCCCCCCAAACCCAAAGAACACAGCAGCCTATGCTAAATTCCTCTCAGAAATTCTATACAGCCATGTCAATGGCTGCATAGAGGCTACTGTACCTACCAGAGTAAGCTCAGGACTAGCCTCAGAAACAAACCACCCTGGTAGTATCCCAAATTAAACAGTATACACAATAAAAAGAAAAATAATTATGACAAAAATCAGGAAGGGTAATTCAAATAAAGATAAAAACTTTCATCAAAGTAAATATGCAACTAGGAGGGCTAATTATGTCAAGAAAACCCAACTTTGAGGTTAAGATAGCCTTCCCGATGAAAGATAACTATATGGCCTTCAACAGCTATGTCAGAAACCTCTAGAGAAGCACATAGCAATGTGCTGAGCTGTGTTTAATGGTGCCACATTCACTGATCCTAGCGATACAGCAAACCTGTTAGTGATCAAATTCAGTTCCCACTTTAACCCCCTCTCATCCCCAACCATTCCCCAAAAAATATCCACAAACATAGCCCCTCCGACTATAACTAGGAAGCAGTACAGGCTAAAAAAGGTCACTAAGGCCATGAATGAGGGAAAGTGGTGCATTCTGCCTACCTAGATCTGGCTAAGACATTTGATATACTGCCCCACTCAGGCATTGTCAACAGACTTACAGAACTAGGTATAAACCTCTTTATAACATGCTAGATAGTTAGCTGACTCACTGATAGAATCCAGGAGGTTAGAAATGGTGAGGCCATGTCCACAAAGAGGCCAGTCACCAGTGGAGTCCCCCAGGGCTTTGTGCTGGGCCCACTCCCCTTTGGCATCTACTTCTCAGATGTCAAATCCAATGTCAAAGGCTTCTGGCTAACCAAGTTTGCACATGATTGCAAACTGGGAGCAGTCACTGAATTTCCCAAGGTGAGAGCACTCTACAGAAAGGTCTAAAACAGACAAACGGATGGTGCCAAAGCCATGGCTTAAAATTCAGTATCAGGAAATCCATTATGGTATCTTTTGGGAAGTCTGCCAGCCCACCTAGCTACATCATCAATAAAACAGCATTAAAAGTTGATTAGGTAATCAGGGATTTGGGAACTCATGTAGATAGTAACATAGCCTTGACCAGCATGAGTCTAAGGCAGTAAGAAAATCCTTCTATGTTTCTCAAATTATAAGCAAGGGCATGGCATCTAGGTCCAGAGAGGTTATCATACCACTCTACTCAGCCCTCATCAGACTTATCATAGAGTATAATGCCCCCCTTGTGGTATGTACCTGAACAGACACATGCAGCAACTGGAACGTCCACATAGGCTCCGTACAAAAAGAATACAGGGAGTAAACACAATGTCCTGCACTGATTGCCTTGAAACCCTGTCTCTGTACTCAATATGATACAGACTACTGAGAGGTGATCTTTGCTTGGCATACAATGCACCCCTGGACCCTGTTTTGATGAATATTTTACATATCTACAAAACATACAGCATCACAACTAGATTAAAAGACCTAAATTGTGCTTGCAACATATATAGGACATGTTGGAGAGACAGATACATTTCCATTCTTTGGAACAGGCTCTCCATCTATATGAAGCAGAGCTCCTCTCTATCGCTATTTAAACACAATTTGGACCAATGGAGAGGTAATCAGAAATGCACCCCAGGCTGGCTCCTATGTCTCTGATGGATAGAGGCAAGTCAGTAAATCACCCCTATATAAATCAAATTTGTGGGTAACATTTGGGTTACACAGCTAGGCTTATAAGGGCCCTAGTGGCCATTAGCCATTAGTCCAGTATACACCTATGCCTTCTCATCATTTCCTTGATTTGCTGTTCATGGCTCTGCTATGTCTAATTGTAAATGTTTGCAGTTTTATAATTAGGGTTGCCAGATGTCTGGTTTTTGACCGGACTGTCTGGTTTTCTGACAAATTGTCCGATTACCAATTTCATTCAAAACCGGACATGTGAAGTTCGGGTTTTGCGCCACACTACCACATAGTGGCCCCATTAATTCCTGGTTTTTGTTCAATTTTTTTTTTTTTAACCTGCAACTTTAAATTTATGGATGGCATCACCACACATCGCCAGTATACATTACAGGGGCATGCGTGTGACATCAGCTTTGTAATGAGGCAGACTGTCTATTGGATTTGGTCGGTTGGTGATTTGAATTGTAATTGGAGGGAATAGAGCAGTAGCATCAGTGAGAAGACCGCAGTTATCCGTACAACTTAAGTTCTGCAAATCTGCAGAGTTCCCCCAGTGCCCACCCTTGTTTGCAGGCAGGATGATGATAACATTTACTTTTTCTGACTCTGAGTCTGGCAGCTCAGCTTCCATCAGGTAAGCAAAAAAGAATTAAAAACAATGCAGTTGTATTTAAGTGGGCAGACTATCACTGTAGTAGAGTTGACAACATTTTAATGATTTCTTGTAGAATCAGCAACCTGAACCTGTCTATTATTAACTGTTACTATGTGTGGTCTATCCTTCTTGGCATGGTTAAAGTTTTATTGTTCCGAGGATCCATCCTCTCATAATTATTTTGTAGAGTCTGTTCTTACAAAAGTATTTCATGGAATAAGGCTGTTGTATGGAGAGAAACTGAGCTTATTACACAGATCGTAAAGTTGTGACCGTAATTTTACTAACTTGTTGGGGCATTCCACTCTACAAAAGACATTAGTAATCTGGTTGACTTGTCACTATGTAATCTGCTGTGATACTGTAAAGCAGGTGCACTATAGTATTGCCTAAAATATTTCTGCAGGTTGATATTTGTAGCGAATGGTTGGCAAATAGTTTGCATTTTTACTGTTTATTCATAATAATCTTAAACGCTAACTTTTTGAGTTGGTTAATCGCATTGTGCAAGTACTTTAAATGCAGTGGCTTGGTATTTGCACTCTAAATACGAGATTGCGGCATTTAGTTACCTGTTTGCATAGAAGGTCTTTCTTTTTGACATTTGATGTGTCATTGCGAAACCCTGACCTACTGTGAATGTTTTTATTAGGATGTTGTGCAGATATTGATAATTCTAGTCTGATTGCTGTGTTGTAAGAATATGTAGTTCATTAAAACTGAGTGACATCTTTTTGTAACTGATGCATCCAAGAGTCGTGCACCACATGGAAAAGTCAGATGTGATGTGATTGATTACACAATGTAAAAAAAAAAAACTCCATCCGCCATTGTCAGACTTGTTTCAGCTGTACCACAACAGAATCAGTGACTAATTTACTGTATTCGCATTTCACACGTATATTGCACAAGCACAACTCATCTAACCAGAGTTAGATTCAGTAGTTGGAGAAAGAAAAAGTGAATTGTTGTAAAGTGCTTATGGGTCGCCCCTTTTTCATTAGAGGGCAGTCCTCTTTTATCATGTGTAGGGACTTCTAGCAGATACTGTGCTAAATTAGTAAAATGTATCTGTAGTCTTTTATGTGATTCTTTAGTAGTAAATATTTCTGCTGTATATTAAGCTCTGAATACAACTTAATGTTGCAACTGTTGCTGGACTGCAGTGCTTAATGTGTGGCAAGGATGAATAAATCTGCAGAAGATACTGTATTCCTTACATGATTTGGGAAGGCAGCAGTTGTCACGGTGATGTCACAAAATGGGCAGAGCATGGATGGGAGAGGGGTGGAAATGGGTGGAGTTATGGGTGATGCGAGGGGTGTGACCTTAGTCCAGTTTTAGCCACAAAGAAAGATGGCAACCCTATTTATAATCATCTCAGAACACAAGTAAGAAACCTTCTAGTGTGGTATGTGACATTTTTGTCACTCTAAAAGTGATCTACAGGATTTCAAATAGCCCGAAGTATGAAACTCTCCTATGACCTATGCAGCTGTTGCTGAAGGTACTTCCCAGTGACTTAAGCCAACGTCAGTGAGAAATTGACTCTAAGACCTCATCTTTTATAGATATGAGGTATTAAGCTGCTATGTGTGACTGTTCAGTGTTCTATACGCCTTAAATGACCTAGGTATCATAATCTTTATTTCTGGCACCAGTATCACCGGTGAATTGTGAGGAGCACTTTAACACTTAGATCCATCCAGATTCAGCATTCCCTGCAGTTTCTTTTTCACTCTATGTTTAACTTGTTTGGGCACCTTATATGGAGTCTGGTTTACTGGCTGTTTGGTCTATGCATCCTTACTGGGCTATAGATGCTCTCATTGTGACCATAACTACATAATTAAACAATTGTGCCAGGCAGTTGGTTTGAATGTACTGGAAAGTATTCTTTAGTTACCTTTACCCCAAAAACTTTTCACTCACAGGCAAACTGGAATTACTTAAACTAGCATGCCTCTCTGTCAAAACCTTTTATGGGAGCCACATCCTACTGAAAATTTCTAACAGAATATTATTTACAGTGAATGCCCTGAAAGAGGACATACTTATATATATATATATATATATATATATATATATATATATATATATATATATGGTGTTTGGGGTCTGGAGTGGTTCCCACAGTATATATGATCATCCTCTGAAATAACTATTCATTGGTAGTTAAGGTCATTAAAAAAAGCTTTGGCTCTGTCACCTATCTCACCAGACTTTTGACACTAGTCACAAGTTTTACAGTACTTTATCACTTAACTACCAGCATTAGATCAGTAATAGTCATACTACCACCTTCTAACCCCTACTCAGCATGACTTTCATCCAGGACGCAGTACTATCACTGCCCTTCTCAATTTTGTCAACAACATTAACGAATCAAAAACAATACTAGCCTGGTTTCTGCCTTATTTCTTGACTTATCAAAGGCCTTTGATGCTGTCTCTCATCCCAAACTATTTCAACAACTATCTCTCTCAAGTCTTTTACTCCCATCCCTGCAATGGTTCAATAGTGACCTATCAGACTGACAACAGTCTGTAAAATGGCAAAGTTCCCATTCAACTTTCCCGGCAGTCCTTAAAAGGATCTCAAAAGGATCTATCCTGTGTTCTCTGCTTTTTAACATTTTCATTACATACCTCCATACTTTATCCAAGCATGCCTCCTTAATCCAGTATTCTGAGAACTTAACCCTGATATGTTCTGCCAAAACTCTACCACATCGTCAACATAAAACCCAGCAATATTTTACCTCTTTGAATCCTACCTTAATAACTCTGAGTTCCTAATAAACCAAAGAAAACAAAGCTACTCCTATACCTTCAAAAACCACAAAACCTGAACAAAGTTGCCTTCATTGTTACCTCCCTGAAAAACATAAAAACAGAAATTGTCTCACACACAAAACTATAAGGGGTTATTATAGACAACAACTTGAAATTCAACTTACATATACAACAGACTATCTAAAAGACCCACCAGAATTTTTGGACACTTTATAAAATCAAACATTCCCTCAGAAACAGTTCTAAAACATTGATATCTAGCTTCCTCTTACCATCTCTACTATATGGCTTTCCAACTTTGACAAATCTACAGGCCATACTCGCATGTAAAGTAGGAAAATGTTTCAATAAAAGTGGCAAGGCTAACAACACATTTGCCTTATAGGTCACATTACTGTATTGCCCTATAAAAATAAAATGGATTGAATTGCCTCACTACCTCAACTACTCTCAGCTAATCATGTCCAACTGCATTGTACACAATCCACAAAAATGCCCAACTCTGACAGGAATCAATCAGCATTATGTATAATCAAAACAGTTAAGTTCACAAGACACACTTTTCCTTAGGGTTCATAAGTCCAATAACTCAGTAGGATGGCTCCCTCTGTTGTAGAAGGAAGTAGTACTCCACAAAAATGGATGACCCCCCCCCCCGTTGTAAAAGGAAGTAGTAGTCCACAAAAATGGATGGTCCCCCTATTGTAGAAGGAAGTAGTAGTCCATAAAAATGGATGCCCCCCATTGTAGAAGGAAGTAGTAGTCCACAAAAATGGATGCCCCCCCGTTGTAGAAGGAAGTAGTGGTCCACAAAAATAGATGCCCCCTCTGCTGTAGAAGGAAGTAGTAGTCCACAAAAATGGATGGCCCACTGTTGTAGAAGGAAGTAGTAGTCTACAAAAACTGATAGGCCAAAGAAGAGCCATATAAACGATAAAGTGAACTATTGAGGATAAGAAAGAAATGATGTATTGTTACTATTATGCATAAAGCCCAGAATTTCCAGACACAATATATACAAAACAATTAAGAGAGAAATTTGAGGAAAGAAAAATACTTCCACAAGAAAAACTGTCAGAAGCTTCAATTCTGTGTGTTTCTACCAAAAAAAACAAAAAAACAAAAAAATAATCTTTGTTTTCCCGCCTTCCTCGACTAGTTTAGACCAGTTTACAGGCATTGCTGTATTCTGGGCTGTGGTGTAGTTCCTGTGTTGTCCATTACCTTACTTGGATAGAAGGAAGTTTCTTTGCTCACCAGTGGGAGTGGGGAGCCTTGAGCAGCCTACCTGTCTTTGGGGGAAGTGACCTCAGCACAAGAAGCTGTACTAATTGGTTGTTTGGGACCATTTCTAGCTCTTTTGTAGTTCACTGTTTAAAATCCACCTCTGGGCGTTTTTTTCTGGCTATACTGCTCAGACAAGCTCCACGTGCGTTTACAGAGTGGTCCTATCAGCAGGGAACTCAGAAAAGTGACTACCTTCTGGATTTAAGTATCTTTGCTTTTTTTTCACTTGAAATAGCTTCTGTAGCTTACCTTGAACTAGCCTGAACTGTTTTTTAACTGATTGCTGCATTATTTTAAAATCTGCACTTAAAGTTACATTTTAGTCAAATTTGATCGAAAGTTTGCTTGTTTGTTTGTTTAATTTAACTGTGGAGGCTGCCCACTAAAGTGTGCTAGCCTGTGTAACTAATTTATCACTGTTTCTGCATTTTCTGTGTGTTTCTACCAAAAAACAAAAAAAAATAATCCTTGTTTTCCCACCTTCCTCGACTAGTTTAGACCAGTTTACAGGCATTGCTGTATTCTGGGCTGTGGTGTAGTTCCTGTGTTGTCCATTACCTTACTTGGATAGAAGGAAGTTTCTTTGCTCACCAGTGGGAGTGGGGAGCCTTGAGCAGCCTACCTGTCCTTTGGGGAAGTGACCTCAACACAAGAAGCTGTAGTAATTGTTTGTTTGGGACCATTTCTAGCTCTTTTGTAGTTCACTGTTTAAAATCCGCCTCTGGGCGTTTTTTCTGGCTATACTGCTCAGACAAGCTCCACGTGGGTTTACAGAGTGGTCCTAGCAGCAGGGAACTCAGAAAAGCAACTACCTTCTGGATTTAAGTATATTTGCTTTTTTTTCACTTGAAATAGCTTCTGTAGCTTACCTTGAACTAGCCTGAACTGTTTTTTAACTGATTGCTGCATTATTTTAAAATCTGCACTTAAAGTTACATTTTAGTCAAATTTGATCGAAGGTTTGCTTGTTTGTTTGTTTAATTTAACTGTGGAGGCTGCCCACTAAAGTGTGCTAGCCTGTGTAACTAATTTATCACTGTTTCTGCATTTTCTGTGTGTTTCTACCAAAAAACAAAAACAAAAAATAATCCTTGTTTTCCCGCCTTCCTCGACTAGTTTAGACCAGTTTACAGGCATTGCTGTATTCTGGGCTGTGGTGTAGTTCCTGTGTTGTCCATTACCTTACTTGGATAGAAGGAAGTTTCTTTGCTCACCAGTGGGAGTGGGGAGCCTTGAGCAGCCTACCTGTCCTTGGGGGAAGTGACCTCAGCACAAGAAGCTGTAGTAATTGGTTGTTTGGGACAATTTCTAGCTCTTTTGTAGTTCACTGTTTACAATCCACCTCTGGGTGTTTTTTTCTGGCTATACTGCTCAGACAAGCTCCACGTGGGTTTACAGAGTGGTCCTATCAGCAGGGAACTCAGAAAAGCGACTACCTTCTGGATTTAAGTATCTTTGCTTTTTATTACTTGAAATAGCTTCTGTAGCTTACCTTGAACTAGCCTGAACTGTTTTTTAACTGATTGCTGCATTATTTTAAAATCTGCACTTAAAGTTACATTTTAGTCGAATTTGATCGAAAGTTTGCTTGTTTGTTTGTTTAATTTAACTGTGGAGGCTGCCCACTAAAGTGTGCTAGCCTGTGTAACTAATTTATCACTGTTTCTGCATTTTCTGTGTGTTTCTACCAAAAACAAAAACAAAAAATAATCCTTGTTTTCCCGCCTTCCTCGACTAGTTTAGACCAGTTTACAGGCATTGCTGTATTCTGGGCTGTGGTGTAGTTCCTGTGTTGTCCATTACCTTACTTGGATAGAAGGAAGTTTCTTTGCTCACCAGTGAGAGTGGGGAGCCTTGAGCAGCCTACCTGTCCTTGGGGGAAGTGACCTCAGCACAAGAAGCTGTAGTAATTGGTTGTTTGGGACCATTTCTACCTCTTTTGTAGTTCACTGTTTAAAATCCGCGTTTGCACGGCTTTGAGCAGTTGTGCGCATAGCGCAGCGCCGGTTAAACAAGGTTAAACTTCTTCTGGCTCCGCCAAGTCTGCTCTTCAAATTTTCCCTTAAGGAAGCTCTACTCTTAGTATAACCAGACTACTCACTGTATTATAAGCCTAGCACTTGTTCTCAGTACTTCTCTACTAAGTAAGCACTCTCGTACTAAGTAAAGCACTACATCTACTTACCACCCCTGTGAATATCCACTTCCCTTAAAGGTATACCACTCCCTTATACTGTTCTAGCATGTCGAGTGGTAGATTACTGGCATCGTCTCCAGTTCAGCTGGTCAATCTGGGTATCTTGAGACAATGCTACAATTGTCTCATGTACACAGACAACCCTCTCCTCCTCCCAACAAACACAAATACATGTGAGAGATGCAACTATATAGCCAAACTGGAGGCTGAACTCTCTCAACTCAGGGCTGGCATGACCAGACAGGAGGAGATGGCAACCACACACACAACAATCCCAGTCCCACATAGACCTACCACAACTGCAAACCAAACACATAAAACACAAAGACATACTCGGAGTCCCCAATAAAGAAACTTACCAAAACAACAGAGGCTCCCAAAGCAGACATCCAAAATCCACCACCTCAAAACAAAACACATGCAACACATACTTCAATAAATCAGTGTGTTGACCAATCGCAGTCCTTAAGGCCAAACACCTTGCCTGATACACTAGTAATAGGTGACTCCATAGTCAGACACACTGATGTCCCACTGACCAGGCTGAACAAGGAGAAGGTGACTGTGAGCTGTCTATCGGGAGCTAGGATCCGCCACATAACACACGCACTCAGGTCACTCCAAAGCAAGTACAAATATGACTCCATCATTGTCCATGCTGGTGTGAATGACCTGAGACGTACCTCCCTGGACTACATGAAAAGAGACATAGAGGAGCTCTCCGATTATGTAGCCCAGGCTGGTATGACCCTGACCCTGAGCAGCACCTTGCCCTCACCAAGAATGATACCACAATACAAAGACAAGATGATCAGCTTTAACAATTGGCTCAAGTGCTGGTGTCATTCTAAGGGGATCCAATGTCTGTCTGCCTGGGATGATATGTTGGACAAGCCACGCTGCTTCACAAGGGATGGCTTACACCTGTCACCACTGGGCTTCCGGATATTGGCTAAGGCTCTTGCCACCCCATAGTGCCTTTTTAGGCAAGGCTCAAAAGACAAACCCACCTCCTTAGAAAACAAAATGGAAAAAACTAAGGGTAATGCTGCTCAACGCCAGAAGTCTAAATCTCAAGATGCAGGCACTTGATGCACTCCTCAGCATGGAGAACATCGACGTCTGTGCAGTAACTGAAACCTGGTTCAAGGCTCCTGAGAGCACCCCAGCTCTACCAGGCTATACCTCGTATCATGCTTTTCAGCACCAAAACCCGGGCCGAACCACAAAGGGAAGGGGAGTGTCCATATTCATAAAGGACACCCACACCTCCAGGTTAGTAGCAACACATGAAGCATCAGAGACCATACAGGTGCAACTAACCATAGGCAAAACTGCTATACAACTGGTAGCATGTTACAGACCACCCTCCCAATCTCAAGAACCCCACTCAGCCTTCCTGAAGACATTGGAGGATATGAATGTATCACAAAATACCATCATACTGGGAGACTTCAACTACCCAAACATAGATTGGGTACATTATTCTAGCCCTAATACCCTAGCCCAAAGGTTCCTGGAATTCATAAATTCAAATGCACTGGAACAACTAGTCACCTCTCCCACTAGGGGAGATAATATACTAGACCTGATCATCACAAACATGGGGACAAAATGCTCCAGACCAGAAGTATACCCCTCACAAGTGAGATCTGACCACAAACTAATCACCCTGGATATACATATCCCACCTCCACCCCCAGCACAAAAGACCACAGTGAAAAACTTCTCAAAAGCAGACTTCACTCTTCTTAAGACTGAGATGGTATCCTTTAAGCCCACTGTGCCAGTGGATACCACATCCCACAATGCCGAATCCTTCACAAATGCTTTCTATGGACATCTCCAAGAATGCATGGATCATGCAATCCCAAACAAATCCAAGTCCCTTTCCACCAAATGTAAGCATCCTGTCTGGTGGACCTCAGCCATAAACAAATTGTATAACAAAAGAAGGAAGCTACTACACGTCAGAGCGAAATCCCATGAAGGGAAGACATCTCTGATCAACATTAGCAGAAAACTACGTTCTCTCATAAAAACATCCAAGGCAAACTTTGAGAGAAAAATCGCTAAGGACACTAAAGATAACCACAAAGCCTTCTTCAGCTATGTTAGAAACCTGGGCAGAAACCCTCAGATATGCTCAGAGTTGGTTCACAACAACAAAAATACACTGAACCCACAGATATTGCTAACATTCTGGCTGACAGGTTCAGTGCAAATTTCTCCCCTCCTTCACCCCCAAAAGAAGAAATACTTAACCCAGCTGAATGTAATCTCCCTGTCATCTCAGATGTCCAAGTGAGAACCGCCCTAAACAAAGCAAAAAACACAGCATCAATGGGACCTGACGGTATCCCGGGGTGCGTGTTACGTGAACTCCAAGAGGAGCTAAATCCACACATAAAAATGCTATTTAACCTTAGCCTTACTTCGGGATATGTACCTGAACACTGGCGTACAGCAACAGTGGTCCCACTCCACAAGGCGGGTGCCTCTACAGACCCTGGAAACTACCGCCCCATAAGCTTAACTAGCCTGGTCTGCAAAGCTATGGAAAGAATCATTATGGAACTCATAAACAGAGACATAGGGGACCTACAGACACTTGACCCCACCCAGTTCGGCTTTGTAAAGGGCAGATCCTGCCTTTTAAACCTGGTTGACTTTTTCGAAACAGTCACTAGAGCCATTGATGAGGGCAAAGCAGTCCATACAGCATACCTGGACTTGGCTAAGGCCTTCAACACAATACCCCACTCAGGCATCATAGATAAGCTAAACAGCTTAAAAGTAAACCCTTATGTCACTAGATGGGTTGCAAACTGGCTAAAGGACAGAACCCATAAAGTTAAAATCGCTGGAGCAATGTCAGACTCAAAGCCAGTCACAAGTGGTGTCCCACAGGGATCTGTCCTGGGACCCCTCTTGTTCGGCATTTATTTCTCAGATGTTAAAGCAAACATGGGAGGGCTGTGGCTGATAAAGTTCGCAGATGACTGCAAACTAGGCGCCATAGTCGATACACCAGCAGACACACACATCCTACAAAAAGGCCTCACTGAAACGGACAACTGGTGCCGTAGTCACGGCCTTAAACTAAATGCCAAAAAATGTATAGTCATTCCTTTTGGAAAAAACAAAGTACCCACAAATTATCACATAGACAGCAACCCACTGAGTACGGAAAAAGTAATCAGAGACCTAGGGACCCAAGTAGACAGCAACCTCTCATTTGACACCCACATTGCCAAAGTGGTTAGAAAAACATTCTACCTTGCATACCTCATCATGAAGGGATTCACATCCAGATCCAAGGATGTCATTGTACCCCTATATTCCTCCCTCATCAGACCCATGATTGAGTACAATGCCCCATTTGGTATGTACCTCACCCGGCATTTGCAACAGCTGGAGAGACCACAAAAGTACCTCACCAAAAGGATCAAGGGTCTCCAACATATGTCTTATTCTGCCAGACTAAAGAAACTTCAGCTCTATTCAGTAGCATACCGCCTGCTCAGAGGTGATCTCTGCCTGACGTACAAGGCCATGTCCAATCAGGATCTGATGGACATGCTCCACCTCAAAAATCCAAATCCATCAGGACCACGAGAGCTAAAGACTTAAACCTCGGCACAAGTATGAATAGGACATGCTGGAGGGATAGATTCATAACCCAGAGGCTTCCCATGCTTTGGAACAGGATCCCAGTTCGTATTAGGCAGAGCCCCTCACTGACTCTCTTCAAGAGAAATCTTGATGAGTGGATGGGAGATCGTAAGTTTACCCCAGGGGTCACATCTGTGTCACTGCTAGACAGGGGCACAGTAAACTAATTCTATTATATAAGGGGACCTTCATTGTGTCACTACTAGACAGAGGCACAGTATTCTAGATTTATTCTGTACATTTTTGTACCATTTCATGGGGTGGCAAAAGCCACATCACTATGGCTAGGCTTACAAATGCCCCAGGGCAGATAGCCTAGTACTATACTATGAAACTATGAAACTAAGAAATTAAAAAATTGTATTCATTAATAAAACAAATTTGTGAAAACCAGTATATAGATCAAGAAATGTTGATCTGTTTGGAAAAAGAAGCATCTGAAGCATTGCAAAAATATAAACAACAAAACCTAGAGATTTTTGAAAAGTATAAAAAAGAAATATGGACATGGGAAAGAAAGATTTGATATGTATGGTGCAATATTTATGCAAAGGAGAAACCCAAATTAATCAGTACAAAGAAGGCAGTCCCAAAGATATTTGAAGAGAAATACAGGCAAATGTATCCAGATATGGAAAATTTCACAATAAAAAATAATATCACAAAGAGGGAATGTAGAAAAGAAAATCAATAATGTAGAAGTTAAAAAATAGAAGATTAAGTTACGGAGTACCTGCGAACTGAAGGATTCAATGTAAAAAATCTAATTCAGAAAGCACCACAACAGGATAGAGTAATGGATATCCAAATTAAGGGGAAACCAGTGGAATGGGAAGCAATTGGTCAGGTGCCATATGAAGATATTTTGGAGCCTTCCACAGGAAACCAGTATAAACATTTACTTTAAGCTGGACAGCAAGGAAACGAGCAGGAAACTGTGGAAACTCTGATGCAGTCAATGCTGAGGGGGTTATAGGCCAGTGAGTTCCCATATGACAGCGCAATGGATGGCACAGGATGAAAGTGAAGAGAATGAGCCACAGAAAGATACTGTAGAACTTTCTATAGAATGCCCGCAGGAAATGGAAAACAAAAAATGTGCCCTCAGTTTACAAGAAAATGAGCTAAGAAAGGAGTTGCTTGATTTAATAGACATATACATATTAAGATCAATGAAAGAAATAGACTGCAGAAGGTCAATAAAGCCCAAAAAGTCAGAAGTTTGATAAAACAAATGAACACAGTAATTAGGGCTGTCCATAGGGATCCATGTGATATAACAGAAGTAAAGAGGGTATATTACTGCACTGCTAAATTAATAACTGATAAAGTTCTACCACAAGAACACAGGGTAGTGAGGGAAAGGAAGGGGAGAAATCGAATGCCATCATAGAAATATTGAATAGAGAAAACTATAAAGTAATTAAGACAAGAAGTGTCACTGTTAGAAGACTATAGAAGAGGGAACAGATCAACAAAAATACTATGAAAGATAGACATGTTAAAAGCAATGCACAGTATTAGAACAGACCAGGATCTATCATGCACTATCGCAAATAACAAACTAAAAATATCAGAACAGGCAGAAAAACTTAGAAGATACACAGATAAATATAAAGGAAAAGTACAAATAAGCAATTTATTGATGACCCAAAAAAGCTTTATAGAAATTGGATCTTCGTCTTCTTCTTTCGGCTGCTCCCATTAGGGGTCGCCACAGCAGATCATCTGTTTCCATTTCTTCCTGTCCTCCGCATCTTGGATAACAAGGTAAAAGAAATTGAAAGATCACCAAAAAAAGAAGAAATATATACATTTTGGAGAAATATCTATGAAGAAACTGTGGAACATAACAAAAGATGCTAAATGGATAGAAAAAGTACAAGAAAGAATAAGAAGTTTTAAAGTACAGGATATGAAATTGGATGAAGTAACAGCCAGCGAGATTGAAACAAAGTTAAGAAAAGCCTCTGATTGGAAAACCCCAGGCCCAGATGCAGTAGCTAACTTTTGGTTAAAAGTATGAACATCTTTGCAAGATTTAACCATGAGTAAGAACTACTTATATGCACACACCAAACAGACACAAACCTGGCTAACAACAGGAAAAACAATGCTCCTACTTAAGAGTGAACCTGCAAGCTACCCTAAAAATTATAGACCAATAGCTTGCCTTCCGATGACGTATAAACTATACATGGGAACTGATGCCGACAGAGTTTATAGTCATTTAGAAGAAAACTCAATTATGGCAGTAGAACAAAAGGGCAATAAAAGAAAGTCAAATGGAACAAAGGATCATTTGTTGTTAAATAAAGTCATAGTGCAGAACTGTAAGAAGGGGAAGAATCTAAGTATGGTATGGACTGACCACAAAAAAGCATTTTATAGTATCTCACAATCATGCGTAAAAGAGAGCTTAAAAATGTTTAAGATAATCTACACTGATCGACTACATTACAGTGACCATGAAATGGTGGCAGACCACTTTGCAATTAAGCTATGATAAAGGACAAATGATCTCAGGGATAAAAATTCAAAGGGGGATATTCCAGGGTGACTTTCTGTCACCACTGCTGTTCTACCTTGTCCTTAACCCATTAAGCTATTTACTTAGTAGCATAGGCCAATGGCTCTAAAAATGTAAAGACTTCTCATCTTCTCTTTGTCGATGATTTAAAACTGTTTAGCTCATCAGACGTGGAACTGAAAGTACAACTGCAAATTGTCAAAATATTTTCAGATGATATAAGAATGCCATTTGGTCTTGATAAATGTGCAAAAGCAACCATTAAAGCAGGGAGAACTTGAGCAAGAGGGAGTATATAAATATTTGGAAACTGATGAAGGATCAACAATAAAACATGAACAAATGCAAATAAAACTTAGTAAGGAAGACTTCAATTAATCCTGAAAACAGCGCTGACATCTAGGAACAAAATCCAAGCTATAAACCAATTTGCTCTTCCTGTCCTAACTTACAGTTTTGGAGTGATTGACTGGCCCCAAAATGTATTGGATAGATTAGATAGGAAAACAAGAAGGATGCTTCATGCTCACCAAATGATTTATAAAAAAAAAATCACTGCATACCAAGATTATATATTCCCCATTCCAAAGGAGGGATGGACCACCTTGAAATTGATTACATATAAATCTGCAATCGTGGGACTCCACACACATCTGCTGACCTCATAAGACCCAAACGTAGTAAAAGTTTTGAAACATGAGGAGAATAAATCTAAGATGACTTCTCTGCTTAATCTAGCAGATGAGTATCGGCATCAAGCAGGAATGGAAATCAAACCAGAAGTAGATAAAAACTGACTGTGCCAAAAAACAAAAGAAAGAATATAAGGTGAAGGACCAGATGAGAGGGAAAGAAATGTGGAAAATGCATATAGTTGCAAGTATAGAAAATTTCTGGAAGAACATCATGTTGATCAGGAATGAATGCAGGAATGGTTAAGGAGAGGCGAATTCAAACCATGAGATGAAAGGTTAATATTGGCAGCCCAAGATAGTGAGCTACGTACATGCTCTTTTACAAAGTCCATTGAACATGTGGGAGAAACAGACAAATGTAGGTTTTGTAAAACCAAATTAGAAACAGTCACACACCTCATTGCTGGATGTGACATACTAATGGCAGAAGGACTGTATACTGAAAGGCATAATAATGTGGCAAGACTGTTGGAATGGGGATTGTGCAAACATTATGGGATTGACATGGCTGAAAAACACTGGAAATATGAGCCAGAAAGCATCACAGAAAATGATGAAGCCTACATCACATGGGATCACCTAGTACCAACAGTTCAAAAGAGAGATGGTAGAAAACTAGATATAGTGGTCCATGAAAAGAAGACAAAAGTAGCATTGATCATTGAAATCGCCACACCCAGTGACTACAGTGTCTTTCATACAGAGAGACACAAAGTCACAAAATATCAGGATCTCCAGGCAGAAATAAGAGCAATGTGGAAGATACTCTCACTGTTCCAATAGTAGTAGGAGCAACGGATCTTATAAAAAATAACTACAATGGTACTTAGATATGTTACCAATACATGTAACCCTGTACGAATTGCAGAAGGAGTCATTACTGGGCACATTGCGGGTGCTGCGAAAAGCACTTTTGGCTGACATCAAAGACTGAAACAATACTAATTTCATATACTTTAATCATACTTTGACTTAGGAATGGGGTCCATTCCTGTCATGGTATTAGAAACCCAAAAGATTTGGAGCAATTAAAAACGGGACATGCCCTATACTCAACTTACTTCCCTAAAATATGAAACTCAATCCCACTCTTTTTGAAGTTAACTAGTAGCCTCCTCACCTGCAAAACTGATCTTAGGAAATACCTACTGGATTGTTGACTTTGTTCTTGCTCATCTCCTGGGTAACCGCTCACAATCTAAATATCATTATTGATTGACACCCGGTAACTAAATTGCCATAATTGTTTTTAGCTCATACTCTTCCACCAAACTATCTATAAATGTTGCAAATGTCCCTTCTTCATCTCCAAATCTGTGTAGAAGGCTACTTGTACTCCCTAATTTAACAACTTTTGTCCCTCCCCATTCACTAGCTCTCAGCTTTTCCTCAATTTATCTGTAGCACTAGCAGGAAATACAAATGCAATGCTATCTATCACATTGCCACTTTTTTATGTCAGTACAGTATGTAATCACTTCTAAATCTTCTTATTCGTGTCTGCTGTACAACGTATGATTACAAACCTCCCTAACTGCATGTAATCCAACCTACTAATCAAATCAACTTTCATTTTTGTATTCTTTCTCCACCTGAACAATTCCTGACTTTTCTGTCCATTTCTGTAATTCTTGTATGATTATTTTTGCTATGTTCATTATTTGTAAATATTCAGTGACTTGATTCTATGCAATTGTACATGTGCAATCATTGGAGCTGCTGATTTAATGTAATTCATTATGGATTTGTGTTATATCTGTAATCACTGTAGAGCTTTTCTCCCTGGGCCTCCACCAGAAAAAGAATGTTTCTGCCCTTTCAAACATTTTCTGTAAACAATTGCTAATAAATATAAATACAGAAGCTACATCCATATATACTTTATTAATAGACAGCCAAAAAAAAGCAGTATTATTACCCTGGGCCAAAATTACAAGAAAGCACAACCCTGGGACTGCCAGCTGCTGAATCACTTTTCCTTCTGCTGCTTTGGAATTCCAGAACAGCAGTAGACTGTCCCTTTGGTACAGTGGTAAGGTATCTTTCTGACTGTCACAATCCAGGCTTGGAAATGAATGCCATCTGCCACAACTATGCCATTAATATTCTCTTGTTCAGACTCATAGATCATCTGAGTTTATGTGGAGGAACTCTTTTTCCTAGAAATTATACATTAGTTATTTTCTCTAAATTGGCCTACTCCATCTTCCTGGGTCTATATCATATGAGCGAATCGCACATATTGTGAATGCTTATAATATTGAACGTACCAGACCTCAAAATGCTTTTTCTGAGATTGTGGAACAGTGAAGAATGGGATATTTGCCCTTTCCTCGCTGTAGTACGATCTCGGAGTTGGGGATATATATTTAGTGGGGGGTGTGGGGGCACAGCCCCCCCCCCGCAATAGGAAGTTCGAGGTCCGCTATGTTCGATATTATGAGCGTTCACAATTTGTGCGATTTGCTCATATGATATATACCCCATCTGCCAATGTAGTTAAGAGCCCTTTTTCTAAGCATCAATCAACATGGTCATCCACTGCTATCTTTTTAGTTTCTGTTAATCTTGTCTGTATGGGTCAGGGATCAGCTTAAAGACTTTCACAACATAGTTTTAAGTTTTTTTTTACATAAGAATCTTCAGTATTTTTTTTCAACTGCAAGAAGTTCCTTACCCAAAAAGAAGAGGACTTAGCATATTAGCTTCCTGACCCTTGTCTGTTTGTTGGCAATTATATACAAATTCAAATGCTTTAAATACCTACCTCCTTATATTACTAAGTTAATTTAGTACTGCCCTTTGTAATTTAGGAGATATATTCAACTCCATTACCATCATCCCTCTGATGAAGATTGTGACCATTTGTTAACTAGGAAGGCCCACTGGATGCACAGTCCTTTTTCAGGGGTAACCCATCTGGTTAAGTGACATTCTTAAGGTCTCACAATAGGCAAATGAGGACTGAGAGAATCAAACCCTGTAACATAAGGAATACAGCTCACAGCCTTACCCCACTGCAGCAGCTGCTTTTCCTTCTACTTGCACTCATTTTTTTTCTTTAATGCAGAGTCTACCTTATTTTATTTTCTACTGTAGTCTGTCTCATTTCATTTCTACCTTAAGATATATTTCATCCTTTTATCTATCACCTACCATTTTGCTTCCAGCTCTGTTCTCTGAGATCATGTGATTATTGTTTTGGTTTCCCATTATCTTCTTGCTCTGAACTCATACTTGATACAAGGCTGTCACTAGCATCCTTAAATCTGGTTTTCCATTCTACCAGTACTAACATATGATTTTCCCTGCCAGAGCTATTATATGATTCTTTCCTTGCTTCACGTTATTTTGTCACTGAAAAAAGAGCCATCTAAAATTTTGGGAAATCATTCATGTATAACTTAAGTTACAAGACTGTCAACATAAAACAAATTGCTGTGAAATATGAATTATTGCATAGCTGTCATAGTACTGCAAATATACATATTCTACCTAAGTAATACTCCTTTGCCTAGGTAGGTCATCTTTTGTAAATCATAGAACGTGCCATCAAATATGTGAAAAACAGTCTACCAATGTTTAACAAAATAACCCAGTTTATCTTCAAAAGCAAAATAAAGCTGTACCGGAATGGATAAATTCTGTATGTTAGATTAATTATTGTTCTATATTCCTTTCATAATGCAGTAGCTCCCAATCCATCCTTTGCAAATCCAGATCCAGTGGAGAAGACTGACATACATGTAGCTCTCACTGTATTTCATTGTAGAAGTAATAGACTGCAGTTTTCCATTATACCACAAGGTGGAGCTTCTTTTCAGGAATATAAAAGACACTTTTGAAAGTCAAAGGGAGGAGACTGGAACACTAGCTGAAGGAGGGAAGACTGAAAGACTAGCTGAAGGGAAAAGGGCCTTGTAGCATGACTGGATTTTTTTTCTTCTAGTGCTTTGGGACAGAGAAGTGAGGTTGCAGTTTGTGTCTGTCTCTTGCTGAAATCCTGGATGATGGTATTTTGTGGATTCAGGTGAGACGTTCTGAAACCAGTAGTTCCATGCCTACATATGATTCAGCAAGAAAAGGAGTTCCCTTGGGCCTAGTGCAGAGATGCCATAGATGACTGCCAGAGTTCTGGTGGGTGATTTCCATTTTTCTTGGAGGAACTGCGGTGCCTGGTCACTGGGATATTCTCAACGAAGTGGTGAGAGGCTTTTGGCCATCACTTTTTATACTTTTATAAGATTTTTGGATTCCCCCCTAAATGCTTTCTGGATTGCAAATAGCTGGAATCCATATGAGCTCCAACCTTGGGCTCCATCATGCCGGCAGTAAGACTGTATGTAGAAACTGGCCAGTGAACAGGGTACAATAGAGTGTCTCATAGTCTGTTTAGATTGATCTAGGGAATAGAGGGTGTTAGCACTGTTGCCTTAAAGACACTTTATTACTAAATTACATTGCATTTTCTCATATTTGTATCGTTGCATTATAAATCTTTATTGTTCAGTGACATTGTATTTTTCTCATGTTAGTACTTTAGCCTTCAAGAAGCTATACTGCTCAATGACATTGCATCCTTTTCATATCTGTACTGTTGTATTATAACCCTTTTTTCCCTCATTGATATTACCTTTGTGTGCATGTTTGAATGTCAAGATCATTTCTGTTGAGTTCTGAGGAAGGGGATAAATGTATGGTTTCATTACATGCATATCTCACTCTGCCTTACTGCTAACTGGTGCGCTGTTGAAATAATTTGTTTGTTGTTGTGCTATTGCCCTTTAAAACTAAAGTGTCACCTAGAATAAAATCTGTTATCACTTGCCACCTTGGGGTGTTGGGCCAAAAAATGGGGTGTCACCAGAGTCAGGTAGGAAGGAACCCATATCTACTTCAGCTACACCTGCGGGTGCACTACATACAAATTAAAAAATAATAATAAACAAAGATTTAAAAAAATGGTTTAAACAAAACTACTGCACTCTCATCAGGCAGTGTCCAGTGCAGCTTCTTCCTGTTTGGTGCAAGTGCAGAGACTGCAGCTACTTCCTGCACTCTTGCAGAGCAAATAAAGAGACTGTCTGGAAACCTGAAACAGAGTGAAATTTAATCTCACTTGGGAAAGGAGATCGAATGTCTTTTCTGCAGCAGAAAGAACAGAACTTAACAGTACAGTAGCTGAACTATGTGGGGACTTCAACAGAGCACAATTTGCAGCATTTGAAAGTACAGGAACAGTAGAGGAACACCCAAGTACAGGGCAGAAGGTGTGTTAAATGCACCTGTTACAGAGGGCTGTTGCTTAGAATCAAGCCCTGTACCATGACTACAAGCAACAAGAGACTTAATCTGCTACACCAACTGCCAGATTTGCTTGTCTCTGCTTTTGCACAACATCTCTATTTTGCCTCATATTTGTGCCTTTTTCTTGAGCAACTCACTTAATAAGACAGTGCTTGGGCCTTGGGAGCAACTAGAAATTTAAACTAGACTCCTCAATGGTCCCCTAGACTGCAAGCCTAGTAGCTAGTGTCAATAAATAAGAGTAGTTATGGTGTGAAGGAAAGAAACTGATTGTTGTAAACAGCATTTTCACTTGAACAATGTTCTTTGAATGTGATCCTTGATTTCCTTAATGTTGACAGTGTGTTTATTATTCATCTGTGAATAAATGGGGCAGCATGAACTCTCTGAGTTCAGTGTTAATATTTTAACTCTGAATATATTTTAATTTATCTTTTTTGCAGGCATACAGGCATGAAATGTACTGTTCAGGTTACAGTACTTTGTCTAGAACATACTGTGGATGAATAAGAGCATGAGATGTTAAGGAGGTGTTTTTATTTATTTTATTTTTTATTTTATTTTATTTTACATTTGTTAACCGGGAGAGTCCGACAGGCTATAGATCCATTTTCAGTGGAGGCCTGGGGAGAAAAGCTCCAATTACATTCAATTTTAACATTACAAGCCATTGCTAGTGACATTCATTACAGGCAGACTAATATTGTGAAACTAAGTGACTCATGATACACTCTGAGTAATTATAAGAGCAACAGCGAGACACTGGAAACACATTCATAATTATGAGGAGCAAAACATAGATTTTGTTACAGTAGCTCTAGATAAGAAGGATGAGCAGTTACAAATGCTGTCTAACATGTGGGAGAATATTTCCTATCCTGTTGTAATATTAGGACCATGGGTAGACTGAAAAGGTAAGGTAACATATTTTAGTGTGATGTGGAGAGAATAGCTATATACTAGAATGTTAACCAGGGGTGAGACAGGAGCAGTGGTTTTAGTAGTACATGATTTGGTTGTCTCAACCTTCGTTTGTCTGTTGTGTGAACCTTCTGTTTCATCAATCAGTACTCCTGGGCAGCTCCTGAAAAGGGACACTTGTCTAGTGAGCTCTTACATGCATTTGAGTGGTTGTGTTATGCATTTGTCTTTTGAATTCTTGCACCCTTCACATAGCTGTTAATTAGTACTTCATTATATGTTATTTGAGTATGAATCCCAGCACTTATCTTGTTTTTTTAACAGGATGCCAAATGCATTTTAATTTTCTGATTCCACCCTGGTGGAACCACAAAATCAGTAGGCTGTACAACAGGAGGAAGAAAATCATGGCAAAAATTAGGAGGTGCAGCACCCAGCAGGATAAAAGCACTCTCATGAAACAGAGCAAACAACTCAGAGGACAAATAAAGTCTACCAAAGCCAAATTGGAGGTAAGTTTGGCCTCCCAGGCCAAGGACAACCGCAAAGCATTCTTTATCTATGTCCGCAACCTCAAAGGTAACACACAATTGTGTGCAGACCTCATCATAAATGAAACCTCCTATACTGAGCCATAAGATATAGCAAAGCTCCTGGCTGATAAATTCAGCTCCAACTTTACCCCTCTCTCACCCTCAGCCTTCCCTCAGGAAATATCATCAAATATAACTCCCCCCTACTATCACTAGGGAACAGATCCTTAATGCTGTCTCTAAGACCAAGAACACTGCATCAATGGGCCCAGACAATATCCCAGGATGCCTTCTAAATAGCATGAAACATTACCTATCAGGGCCTCTGGAATTATTATTTAACTGTAGCCTCCAAACAGGCTTTGTGCCTCATGAATGGAGAAAGGTAGCAGTCATCCCTCTGCACAAAGTTGGGCCATCTACAGACCCTGGAAACTACAAACCCATAAATCTCACTAGTCTTATATGTAAAGCCATGGAAAGAATTATCATGGAGATGATTAACAGAGATATAGTAAACCTCCAGACATTGTACCCAACCCAGTTTTGTTTCGTCAAGGGCAGATCATGCCTACTCAACCCAGCGGACTTCTTTGAGAAGGTCACTAAAGCAATGGATGAGGGCAAAATCATTCACACTGTCTACTTTGACCTGGCCTAGGCATTTGACACAATACCCCACTCAGGCATTGCTGACAAACGCAAGAGCTTAAGTACAAACCCATATATCACCTGGTGGATAACCAACTGGCTCACAGACAGAATGCAGGAAGTTAGAATTGGGAAGTCCACATCTACAAAGAGGCCAGTCACAGGTGGTGTCCCTCACAGATCAGTCCTTGGACCGCTCCTTTTTGGCATTTACTTCTGAGAACTCAAGGTCAATGTCAGTGGACTCTGGCTGACTAAATTTGCAGATGATTGCAAATTAGGAGCTGTCATTGAATCTCACAGTGACACAAATGTTCTCCAGGAGGGGCTGACACAGACTAAAAACTGGTATCAGAGTAATGGACTATAACTAAATGCCAAGAAATGCATAATAGTATCCTTTGGGAAGTCATCCAGCCCTGGAAATATCATATCGACAACACAACCCTTAGAGTTGACCAAAACCAAGGACTTAGGTACACACATAGATAGTAATCTAGCATTTGACCATCACATGTTTACCATGGTAAGGAAATCATTCTATGCTGCGCTATTTATAAACAAAGGTATGGCATCAAAGTCCAAGGAAGTCATTGTTCCACTGTATTCGGCATTCATCAGACCTATCATTGAGTGAAATGCCCCCTTTGGTACGTGCCTAATCAAGCATATCCAACAATTGTAATGTCCACAGAGGTTCCTCACTAAAAGAATACAGGGCATAAGTAAAATGTCCTATGCAGACCACCTCAAGGCTCTATCCCTGTATTCTGTCTCCTACAGGCTTTTGAGGGGAGATCTATGCCTGGCATACAGTGCATTGTCAGACCCCACTCAATGGACCTTCTGCATATCCACAAAACAAACAGCACCATAATTACCTGTTCTAAAGACGTAAACCTTGCCTGTGATATAAATAGGACCTGCTGGAGAGATAGGTATGTATCCCAGAGACTACTCCATCTATGAAACATGCATGTGAAGCAGAGTTCCTCCCTAACCCAATTCAAGTGCAACTTGGACAATTGGATGGGAAACTGGAAATTCATCCCTGGTTTGGTACCTATGTCTCTAATGGACACATGTAGCCTGTAAATAGCTCATCTCCCAGGCCCATGCTTTCACTTATCAAGGGTATTAAAACTTGTCAGAGATTTGAGGTCATGGCTAGGCTTAAAAAGGTCCTTGTGGTTGTTAGCCTAGTAAACACATATGAACCTCTGAATCTAAAAATCTGAGTTGCAGGGGAAAAGAAGTTTACTGTTTCTCATGTTCAACCTGTTTTCAGTAGAGGGTGTTTTTTTTTTGTTTTTGTTTTTATTTTGTTTTTTTGTTTGTTTTTTTGTTTGTTTTTAGAAAATAGCTATTGTCGCTCATCTGTCTCTCTCTCTCTCTCACATAGATGACAAGCAGGCGGGGTATTTTGTTTAGATGTTTTAATACATAGAAACACCTTAGGATGGATAGCAGCATCATAAAATGCAAACAAACTTGTTTATTAGACAGACCTTACATATATGCATGCTTACATCTCAACGGATTACTGCAAAATGGCAGTCTAGCTTGCACATGCTCAGTATTTATACACTTGTGCAAGCCCTTGGATAGCTTCTTAAAGGTACATACACACATTGATCTACATCTTCCCTCTTAAAAAGATTGCCCTTTGTAAAAACAACATCAGAGTTAGACATCCATTACTATATACATTAGAAACGAAACACAATGTTCATGTCCAAGTTGCTTCATATCTGCTGCGGGGTTTAGAGATAAGACCATATCTCGTAATATAACAATCTGGACCAAATTTAGCAACAGAGACAGTCTGCGGTGCACAACTCATATCAGGAACTTCTAGATACATCACAGGAACAGGAATGTCCTCTGGGACTTCCTCAGGAATTGGAACACGAGACAACTCACTCTGAGATAAAGAGTCTTTCTCACAGGCTATGTGCTGTGGTATATGCTTGGACACCGGTCTCAAATACTTCAGATTCCACCTAAAATCTGCTTCTTGTGATTCCACAATGTATGATCTTGGCTCTGGGCAAATATTCCTCAGGGCACCAATCCAATCATAACCTCTGGACATCTGCTTCCTTACCACTTCTCCTTCTCGTAACGGATTGAGCGGTTTGCTGGTTTTATCATAATAGGACTTCTGGGTTAGGCATTTCTTCAATAGATTGGCTTTTACTGACCTGTTATTCTTGATAATGGAACCAACAATTGACTACTGATTGGTAATGTGCTTCTGGTGTGTCTTGACAGAAGTCTCTGAGCAGGTGAACCAAGATGTCTATCATGAGAAACATTTCTGAGATTCAAGATTTTCAGGAAAACATCATTGATATCTTGTTTTGACTTCTCAAGTAACTGTTTTACACTTTGAACTGTATGTTCTGCCAAACCATTTGACTGTGAGTACTCAGGGCTACTCGTGACATGAGTAAAGTCCTGTTCTTCAGCAAATCTTTTGAACTGTTGGCTTGTAAACTGTGTACCATTGTCAAAAATAACTTTGTGCGGACTACCATGGACAGCAAAATGGCACTTCCTCGTAGTAATGACAGTACTGGATGCTAGATTGGGAAGTAGGTCAATCTCGAACCAATTCGAGTAAGAGTCTTCTAACACCAAATAATGTTGACTATTCCATTCAAAAATGTCAGTGGCTACTGTCAACCAAGATAGTTCTGGAATCTGGTTTAGATGAAGTGGTTCCTTCTGCTGATGTGGCTTTGTACTATTACACACTGAACAGGATAAAAGTGCTCTCTCAATGTCTTGTGACAGAGAAGGCCGAAATACTAGAACTCTCACCCTTCTTTGGTAGAGTCAGTTCCTGGGTGACCATGATGCAAGATAGTAAGGTACTCTGGTTGCAAGGCTTTGGAACAATTACTTTTGGCCCTTTTATAATAATACCTTTGTCAGACAAAATCTCATCACTGTATGGAAAATAAGATTGCACTTCTTGAGGTAAACTAGATTGATGATGGCCATTCTTGATTGATAATGTGGTTGAGCTTCTGTAAAACTGGACCTGTGACTGTGTGATCTCTCAGCTCATCAAGACGTATGGAAGAAACATTTCTCACTTACATGACTTCAAAATCAAGGTTCTCATCCTCATGTTGTTCTGTGGTGTTTCTGGGGAATCTGGATAATATATCAGCAAGATAAAGAAGTTTGCCTTTCTTGTAGACAAGATTGAAATTATACTTTTGCAATCTCACATCATGCATTGCAGTCTGGCTGGAGCTGAAAGCATAGGCTTTCTCAAGATAGTGACTAGAGGTTGATGGTCTGTTTCAAGCTGGATAGGTCTACCATAAACATAATCATGGAACTTAGAACATACAAACACAATTGCTAAAAGCTCTTTCTTGAGCTGGGCATACAGCATCTCAGTTTGGGTAAGAGTTCTCGATATGTAGGCAAGGGTCTGTCAAACTAAAACAAGTTTGAACATTGTAATATCACACCCTAAAGTCCAAAAGTGGAAAATAGCAAAGCCACGGTACATCGGCTTTTTTCCCAGGGAAAAAAATCAGTGGGCCGGTTTTGGGGCTTTGCTATTTCCTCCACTGTGGTGGGGTCTTGGAGTTGCTATATTTGGGTAGAGGGGTGTGGGGAGCACAGCCCCCCACATTGGAGGTGTAGGGGGAGAAGCACCCCACTTCAGTTTAAGTTTAAGGTTAAGTTTTGTTTTTTTGTTTTTGTCACAGAACAGCGATTTTTTTTCTCCTGGGAAAAAAAATCTCTGTTCTGTGTGTTTGGTTTTGTTGGGGTTCAGACATAAGGGTTCAATATTACAATGATCGAACTTTTGTAAGTTCGATGTTGTGATATAGACCCATAGACAACAGGTTGATCCTCCTGTAGAATGACTGCACCAAGACCAAATTTTGAAGCATCACAGGAAAGTGTAACTGGCTGGTGAACATCATAGTATCTGAGAGTTGGTGGACTAGCAATTCTCTGTTTCAGGACATCAGATGCTCTTTGGTGTCACTCTAACCAAGATGTTGATACATCTTTATGTGTTAGCTCTCTGAGCGGTGCTGATATTTGGCTCAAGTCTGGAATAAGTAACTTCTTGTAGCCTGGATTGAGCTTAAGATTTATTTGACATGCCCTTTCCAGAACTTTTCTGTGGTTTCTGTCATACTCTGGTTCACCATGACCTCCTACTAGTATGTCATCTACTATAATAGCACAAGGATACCCAGAAAACATTTGCCCCATTGCACGTTGAAAGACTTCATTTGTAGAATTTATCCCAAATGGCATTCTCAGAAATCTGTACCTGCCAAATGGAGTACTGAATGTAGTGAGCAATGATGTTTTTTTGTCAAGCTGAATTTGCCAAAATGAACTCGTTGCATCTAAGACAGAAAAAACAGTGGGATTTGGCATTAAGGCTGCGACTTCTTCGACTGTACACATTGGATGATGAGGTCTTTTTAGTGCTTTGTTCAAATCTTGTGGGTCAGTACATATTCTGATGTCATCTGAGCTTTTCTTATGAGCTACCACCATGGAAGATACCCATTCAGTTGGAGTTTCAACTGGACAAATCACATCTTGTCGCACCATTTTATCTAACTTGGCTTTGACTCTATCCTGCATGGCTAGTGGAACTTTTCATGCTGGCCTGATAACTGGACTGACCTCTGGGTCTAACTTCATGGAGTACACAACTGGAAATTTGCCTAATTTGTCTTCAAAAAGATCAGCATAGGTGGAAAAAAATGTACTGGGCGAAATTAGTAGTTGTCTTTTAAGCTAACTTAGTGGACTTCCTTATTAAATGAAAGCAGTCCCATTTTCAAACTGTCTGTGAGTCCTAATAATGACTGGATGTGCCTCTTGATCACATAAAATAACAAGTCATAGCTTCTCCCAGCAGAGTAACATGAAAGCAGTACTGAGCCTTCGGTTTGAATTTCTTCACCTCCATTTGCAACAAGCTTTGCACACCTTGGCAAATCAAGCCCTTCAACATGACACACTCTCGCAAATGTTTCTGTTGACAAAACATTGCACTTTGATCCTGTATCAACTTTGAGCTCTATGGGTTTGCCATTTATCCAAACAGAACAAAATACTTCATTATTTGCGCTTAAATCTACTGCATTGACTGTTTCATGAAGCAACAACACACCATTCACATAAATAGTAAGGTTGTAGCTCTCTTATTTGATCAACTCATTTCTTAAAATGTTCCCTTTTAATAAAATAATGTGAGTCTTTTGATTTACAAAACCTTTTGAAATTATTCTACTTATTGCATTTGTGGCATTGTTGACCAAACGCTAAACATTTCTCCCTTTTAGATTCATAACTTCCACCACAGTTATGACAGCTGGCAATGAAACTGGTTGGGGCCCATGCTTGGAGTTTGCTGACTCACTTTTATTCTTCACTGAGACATTGCAAACTCTGGAATTTGATGGAATGCTCTGTGATTTATCAGTGAGTGCTGCAGGGGTTACAGTTGCTGCCATGTGCTTGGGCCTGTTTCTTTTAACTACGTGCTGCATACTATCGACATGAGCTTCAACATTGTGCCTTCTAGAGTTGTTCTCATTTGTAAGCATATTTGTATGCTGTTCTGTGAGCTTGTATATCTGACAGATCTCAATGGCCTTATTCAAAGTTAAATCACTGTCACAAAGCAAAATCTTTCTCACAACATCATCTTTTATACCAAACACAAATCTGTCCTTTATCAATTCATCCCTTAAATCACCAAATCTGCAGGTTTTAGCTTTATTTCTCAGGTCAGTTACATATGTTGCAAAAGTTTCACCAGGCTTTTGATCCCTTGTATAAAATAAGTGTCTTTCCATTGTAACATTTGACTGGTGGTTACACATTTCTCTAAATTTACATTATAAGCACCCTGGGTCCTCCCTTGACTCAGCCTGTACAACAATATGATTGTTTCCCCCCTCTCCTGTATAGATAGCAGGTGCATACACAAATGAATGTTCCCTTTCTAAGACTTCTGAACCAGCTAAATTAAGCAGAATAAATGCCTTTGTGCAGTCGTCTTTATCAGAAAATGCATCCTGTATGAAAATGCCCTACTCTTCCTCAAACACTCTCCAATTCTCATCAATATTACTGTTAAACACAAGTGCACTGGGTTTTTGAAATCTATCTGCCATGCCCACAAAGTATGTACAAACACACTGAAAATATGGCCCTTGTAATTTGTACGAACAAACTGTTCCATGAGCTTGTAATAACATTCAAATGCACAATAAACTGTATGAAGTACTGTAATTTGCAAAATATGCTCTGTAATGGATGTGTTCTGCAAAATAACTTTACTGTAATACTGTAGAAACATGCGAACACTTTACACATGTCTGATAACTCAGATACCTTTGCTTAATACGAAAAATACATGCTTTGTGAAAATGCAGTTGTTTCCCCTTATTTTATTCATTTTATGCAATTTGGACATTATTTAAACATTTTCCATAGTAATTTGAATATTTTATCACTATCGTACATATTGGTTTATGTCAATATCATTTAGAACGTTCTGTATGCCTCATTTCATATTTCACAAATAAGAAATAGTGCTGAGCAAGTTTTAATATCCGAAATTAATTTCTGACCTCTTTTGCGAAGTATGCACATTATAGGGATGATTCGCTGCTGTATATTCCTTCAGTTCCAAGCAAATGCCTTAAGTCATTTTAGCCATGCCATCTCTAACACCATGCCCTTTAGCTATCCCGCTTCTGACACCATGTCGCTCATCTCTCTCTCTCTCTCTGTCTCTCTGTCTCTCTCTCACACGTAGATGACAAGCAGGTGGGGTATTTCATTTAGATGCTTCATTACATAGAAACACATCAGGATAGATAGCAGCATCATAAAATATAAAAGAACTGGTTAACAGACATACCTTACATATATACATGCTTACATCTCAACGGCTTACTACAAAATGTCCGTCTAGCTTGCATGTGCTCAGTACTAGCCCTTGGATAGTTTTTTTAAAGGTACATACATACATTGATCTACAGCTATCAGTGTTTTTATGTAAAAATTGAAATAAAAGTTTTAAATAAAGTCCAAATCTCCATGATAACTGTAAAAGTAAAGAATAAAATAGTATGCATACTGTAAGAGTATTTATGGTAATTGTGATGAGATGGTCAAGTAATGTGATATTAGTATGGCTGGAGGAGGGCCTGCTTCATTACCCTGCATAGGGCCCCATTTGTTCACATTCAGCTCTGTTGACTCTGGAAGTATATGCTGCTAAAATGCAGCATTAAGACCTGTAATGAGTGATGTCAAAAGGGATAGCTATTCTTACTGACAGTGATGTAGGTGTCCTGCAAGCATGTAAGACCTCCCCAGAAATGTATGCTATAGGCAGTAATAATTCTGATTTTTGAATGACTTGTGGGTTGTTGAACAAAAGCTGCTGTAACATTTATATTGTTTGTAATTGCTTTGCTTTCTTCATTGCACTAAAGGATAAATTCATTCATTAATAGGACTGGTTTGTATGACTTGTGGGTTGTTGAATAAAAGCTGCTATAGCATTTATATTCTCCATAACAGTTTTGCTTTATTCATAGCACTAAAGAATTAATTCATTCATTAACAACCTTCATTACAGCTTCCAGCAAATGCAAAGGGGTTGCTGTTTGTCAGGTCAAATTTTGCATTTGGAGTGAGGATCAGAATAGTTTGATCTTCAGCATCCGATATGTAGTCATTGTTGTATATTGCTGTCATACAGTCTTCTCTACAAGATCCGATTGTAAAGATTTCCTGCATTTAGTTACAGCTGTTACTATGATGGTTAGTGCGAAGGACTAAAGCTCCAAATTGTTAAGTTGATTCCTGTGGTAATGGTACAGGGTTTGAATCTTGCCACTTTCATTTACCTACCAAGTGACATTGAGCAAGTCACTAAATCAAACAGTGCTTTGGAGCATTTGGGAATTTGGGCTAGGCTCCTAAATGGTCTTCAGGACTGCATGCCTAGTCGCTATGAATCTGCTGACGTTATTTGCCAGGCATTCCATATTGCATAGCTGATCTACTTCAGGAAATGTTATAGCAATATCACCAGCATGCCGTTTATTAACAGTTTATTCTTCAAGGGCAGCAGACACTACCTTTGTAGGTGAGGCACTGAAATGCAAAGTTGTTTGCCAACAGCAACCTCTGCATTAGTAATAGATCTCCTTAATGTGGAATTATTCAAATGACTTCTGCTTTTTTAGAGATTGTGCATATTGATTTAGAATATGTTATCAGGTGGTTAATATTTTTTATGGCCTCATAAATACTCTTCTGCTTAAACTGTGCTACACCTGACTTGATCTTATGGTATGATACTAGAGATGCAGTTCATACAAAGCTACCAATAACGTGTATTTAATTTATTTCTTCATACCAGTAAGGGGTGTACATTGTCAACAAAGTGACAATAATTGCTGGTGGGGGTTGGGGGGGCTCTCAATACCTTATGTTCTTATCTAGTCATATTAAAACAGTTTTTAATCTTGTCTTATAGGACTAGTGTGCACTCACACTCGTGTGTGTGTGTGTGTGTGTGTGTGTGTGTGTGTGTGTGTGTGTGTGTGTGTGCGCATGCGCGTGTGTGTGTGTGTGTGTGTGTGTGTGTGTGTGTGTGTGTGTGTGTGTGTGTGTGCGTGCTTCTGCATATGTGTGTGTGTGTGTTTATGTAAATTAAGTAGGAATACTATGGCTACTGTGTTTATTTGCAACAAATTTGAAATGTGTGACTTCGGTCATTACTACTGTGAATTTTTTGACACAGACATCTAAGAAGAATGCAGTCAATAATGTAGCTATCATTTCTGAGTTTAGGGATATCTGCTGATAAAAATGATCGACCCTGCTGGGCTGATAATAAAAAAGTCATTACTCTGTCTTTGTAGGACTAGTGGGCATTTGTGTAAAGCAAACTGGAACACTTTACGGTGGCCATTTTATCACAATCAGACATGATGTGTACTCAGTTGATTTAATGGATGTAATTATTGAGTACAGGTATTGCTGGATTATAATGACAGAGTGGTCTTTTATGTTTGAAATATTCTGAAATGTGTACTTATGTCATTATTGGTTCATACATTTAGTTTCAGCACTTACTGGGGAAACAATGTTCAAAACTATGAATTTAAAACTCACACTAACAAATGTTCCTGTATTAAACAAGAAATATAATTTAAAAGAATTAGGAAGGTGAATCAAGGAACACATGCATTTATGCATGATCCTGAAAATGTGTGCAGGGGGACCATGGCTTGAAAACAGCCCCTGAGGACCACCAAGATACACTTAATCCAACATTGGCCAAATGCATTTTGCAATGAATGTGAGTTTCAGTGCATCTTTCAATGAATGTGAGTTCTGGGGAAGAGAAATGTACTGTTGCTCCTATTAAGTATGCTTTCAATGTGCAACTGTTTTGTTTTGTTTAGCAAATGGCCAGCAGCGTTTGGGGAGAGATGGCCAGATAATGGGACAATGCAATGGGTGGCGGGGGGGGCCTGGTCCATTACCCTTCCTAGGGCCCCATTTGACCATACTCCGGCTCTGATCCTTTGACATCCTGGCTGATGGATTTGGATACGCAGCACACAGTAGTGAGTAGCTGCTAAATGTAATGTTCATAAACTTGTATTACTTCAAGGAATATCCTAACCTATGACACCTGAGATAAATGAGGATATAGGATAATTGGATATCTGATGATAACCTCTTGCATGGTTTGATTACATGGGAAATAGTTTAGGAATATGTTCTGCAGCTGAAAATATGGATAAGCCATTATCATTTCATATGCTTCACATTAACATTTTGCATGCAATTATCGCTACTTAGCTACTGACCAGTGTACATAATACAGAATAAACCCTAGTGCTGAGACTTGTAGCTGTAACTGTGTTACGCTGAGTGCTGATCTATTATTAATGGCTGAATAGAGTAAATACTATAAACTCATAGACAGGGGTTGCTCAGAAGATAAGCAAAGCAGAAAATAATAAGGTGAAGCAATACTGGTTTTCACTGAGAAAACTCTTAAGAGAAAGACTAAAATGAAGCCATTGAAGGGGAGCTTTGCTGAGGCTATAAGGTAATAAACAATGAGTATCTGATGACAAACAGGCACATTCAGCTGAAATCGACAACTAACACTGGCATTCAGATGGACAGGCATCCTTAATAACCTAGTTCAGCCACAGCAACTTTAATTTTTAATGTTCTGAATGAAACTACAACAATCTTAGTGATGAAGTATGAAAAGAGCTACTCCACCTGTGGGGCAGAAGTTTTTTGGGGAATGGAAGGTGTATATGTCTCCAGGACCTCACAGCAGATTCAGTATACTAAAAGTGCTGTCAGTAGTTAAAGGGTACATTCCGAAGCTTACACATCTTGTAAATAGAATGACAACATGAAGCTATAAGAAGGGTAGACCTAAAAAGGAGATAAATAAAACACAGTATGTATTTCTAAATGATATGTCATAAAGATCCAGAAAAATAATCTTCCAAATAAGGGGGTTGGGGAGGCTGAGAGATTGTGAAAATAAGTAAATGTTACTATTTTTCAATGGAATAGAAGGAAAAACTGGGACTGTCAGAGGATGACATAATGAATGTATAGAAGGAACACAGTACAAATGAATTATAATCAGTACATGGAGGGATTTGGTACTCATGTTGGTAATAAAGGAAATAACATGGCCTTAAAACATGGACAAATGGAAAGAGAGAACAGAGTGGTAGAGATTGAGGGGAAGAAGGAAAATGTCAGTGTGCTGAAGAACATACTTAGACCAAGCTGAACGAGCCAATTACTGTTGTAGTGCAGAAACTTGCATTGCATTTAGAACAATGTCCTAATTACTCCCTGACTGAACAATTGGCTACCTTTATTCTATTTTATTTTATTTATGTAGCATTTGCTGACTGGGAATACAGGAAGGCTGAGACAAGAACTCCAAAACTTCATTTCAACAAACGACCACATAGCCAACACATTTCCAATGGTAAATAACCACTGGGCCAACAATTGACAGAAAATACACCACACCATCTCTAACCCACCCAGGCAGGGTGCTATGACCCCCCACATTCCCCCAACTAAATATACCAACTCCGGGATTGCACTACAGTGGTTAAAAGGGTAAATTTCCCCTTGTTGGCAAACTGATTACTTACCATCGAAAAAATGTGGGCTATGTAGCCGTTTGTTGAAATGAAGCTTTGGAGTTCTCGTCTTGGCCTTGTCATCTTCAGTAATGTGGTCTTTCATTCTTGTGAAGTATATATATATATATATATATATATATATATATATTTATATATATATATATATATATATATATATATATATATATATATATATATATATATATATATAGTGTTGGAGATGGATAAAACATGTGGATAAAAATAAGTTTTTACATGAATTAAAATATTAGTGTCCTTTGTACAACTGATTACCTTTTGCAGAGCTAGTGGGTAAGAATGTGGGAATGTATGAATTTACACTCAAATAACTCTATCAAAATTCATCTGTCCACAAGAATTAACTCTTTAGCTAGAAGTGATTTGAATTTTTATTGTCAAACGCCAAAGTAGCTGGCCATTGAAAGATTACATGAAGTCAGACCCAAAGGTGAAGGGACCAGCTGATTATTTCTTGACTGAAACTACACTAATAAAAGCCCAGAGGAATGAATGCATGTTTCCGTGTCTGTAACCTGCTTTCTTCTAGATAACATGGTCTTTTTTATACATTCGCTTTATTTAAGTACATTATGAAAATATAAACTGCTGCCTCCAATGAAGCTTTCTAAAGAATACTTGTATGTCAGGATCTGCTAGCTAATTTCAGCTAGTACCTTCTGGCTTTTGCTTCCTGATACCAATGGTATATTTGCAGTCTTAGCACATACTCTCCTAACATAAATTGGGACACATTCATATCTGGCATTAGCAGAAAATCTCAATCAATTTGCTGACTCATTCTTTACTCCTATGTAATCAACTTGGAACAATAATGGCAACACCGTTTTCCTGTAGTAGCTACTGTCTGCATTACTATTTTTACACCATTATGCAGCAAAGTTTATTATGTGATTTTGTGTCCCTGAGTCATATAATGCCTCCACAGTCTGATCTAACTCTCTTTCATATATTTCACATATTAGCATGCACAGCATGCTTAGTGCATAGATTGTTGTATAATCAGGGTTGCCAGATTCCTAAAGGACAGGTAGGGACACAAAAAAAAGGTCTTTCTTGTGGAACAGCAGGCTATACTGGTATATGAGCTAATAAAAAAATCACACAGCAGAGACTGTACTATTCAATGCGGAACAACCTGCTGTTTTGCATTCAACAAAAGTGGCTCTCCTGATTAGCCCGTATGCCAGGATTTTAACAGCCAGTGCAAGAATCTGGATTGGGCTGCTGATCTTGGGACAGTCCCGCTCAAATAGGGACATCTGGCAACCCTGTTTTAATGCAATATACTTGTAAGTGTTCAAGGTCTGACTCCATCTTACGTCTAAATCAGCATTACAGCACAGTAACTTATATAACTACACAGTCTTTTCTGAATGTCAGCAGCTCCAGCCCTCTTACTACATTCCAAAATGCAGACTTCTCAACTGTCCCTATTTAAGTGCCTTCCTATTTTCTGGCCTTATTTATCCCCTGTACAGGATGTCCCTAGTTTTAGAAGTTATGTCCCTATTTTCAAGATTGATTCCCCCTTCACACAATTTTCTGCATCCCCCACATCTTATGTGAATTTTGAAGCTGTCTAGTACACATAAAACCTCACTATATGACCAACACACTAGCGGCAACAACAATTTAAAGAAAGAGGACATACATTGTACATAGTCCTTTTTCAGAAGTAAAAATAAATGGCCATGTGTAGTACAATTTTGCAATACAGTAACTTACCATCTATAGATTTTTCAGTGTCTCTGTTAATGTGCTTATATTTTTCCACCATGTTTGTCACTCTCATGTGTTTCTGAGTACTATCACACATTTCTACTGGACATTGGAAGAGTTATGTGGTATTTGGTATTCAAATTTTATGCTGATTAGATTTCCATATTTTTAGCTGGATGTACTTATTTTTCATGGGCCTTTGTTTCTATTTTCAATGTCTGTAGGTTGAGGGGTATGCCAAAATGGCAACAGAGAACTATATAACAAGAGGAAGGAATTATGGCAATCACGTTTCTTAAAGGCAAAAAAGGCTATCAGCTTGACAAATAAACTTCTCAAGAAACCTATTAACTTATATGGAGAGAAGGGTCAGTAGGAATCCAATCAGTTGTACAATGTATAAATGGTGGATGAATTTCCTGAAAGCCTACACATTTCCTGAAAATGATGCAGAGGATTCATAAATGTCACATCCATGATAATGGCAAAGTCAAAATGGTTTACTATGCATACATGGCAGACCCCAAAGTTCATTAACAATGCTTGCGGCCATGCAACTGTGTAAGATGAGTTGCTTCTCACTGTAGATGCATTAAGAACCCACAGTAAGATCATGTTAAACCAACCAATGGCCATAGTAATGTATGAGCATCTGTAATAAGCTACAAACCAGCACAAGTCTCTAGGGTAGTCGTCATAAAACTGCTTACACAATTGTTAGTGCTTCTGTGCACATCTATAGTTGTGTCTCAAGGATATACATGCGCAGAGAAATTTTTTTGTGGAAGGACATAGGGGAAGTATGCATAATCCCGGAGGGTAGAAGGAGAAACAGGACCAGAGAAGTACACATATACTGGACACGAGACTGCAAAGGGAGGTGGAAACAAATCCTGGGACACAGAAGACAATGGAGAAGGGGTATGGGACATACAGTCAGATAGCAAACTGAAGTACTTGCAGTTAAAAAAAATGCAAAAAGCACACAGGGAAGGTGGGATACAGAAAAGTAACAACACGTATCAAATGAAACCGGTTATGCCATCAACTGAGTTTGATCAGCATACCTGCACTATAATGCAAATCTCATGACTACAAATCTGAGGGGATTTGAATCCTGCATTCTATTCACTGATACTTTATGAATCACTTTATTTACAAGCTAAGCCACAAAAGCAGTCAAACTAAAAAGCATAAGCTTTTCCCCATTTCATATTTGCACACTGCCGTGCAATGTCACCCAGCTGATTAATAACAGTGCATGCATGCAATCATCAGCAAACTTGGTCAGCCATACTTCTGGGATATTTGACTAGATGTCTGCAAAATCAATGCCAAACAGGAGAGGTCCCAGCACTGATCCCCTTGATACCCCACTAGTTACAATTTTACTTGTAGAGAGGGTATCAGCAACTTCACAACCTGGGATCTGTTGGATAGCCAGTTTGCAAACCAATGGATAACATAGGAGTTTACATTAAGTTTTTCAAATTTTTTAACAGTATCAGTATGAAGGATACTGTCAAAAGCTTTGGTCAGATAGCGATAAGAAGTGTGCACTACATAACCATTGTCCACAGCCTCATTAACCTTTTCAAACAAGCTTGATCAAACTATTTTGGGTCTAGATTCATTAAGTTGCCTATGTCTGCATATATAAGATCTTCTATAATGCATTCCATGACTTTGCATATAACACAAGTGAAGCTGATACACCTATGATTTGAGTGTCTGATGGCAAAAGAGGTCAGTAGAAGACAGTGACATGGTTATACAATTAGCAGTGTTATTTATTGTTGATTTGGATAAGTGATTTAGAAGCCTTATATGAGCATGTGTGTGGTGTGTTTATCTGTTTTTGACCAGATTAAAGATTGGAAATGGAAGCATAGGAAAAACTGAAAAAGTTGTAAAGAGAAGAATGCTTTTCAAGATTCACTCTTCTCCAGGTTTTTGGTCTTTTTTATTTTCAACTTTTCGTCACTCATCATTTCAAGTGGGAGACAAGTTATACATTTTTTTAAAATTAATTCCTACAACTATTAATATTAAAATCAAGACATTATGAAACAATTATACTCAGCCTGGTGCTCTCAGAGGTGTTCCAACTTTCCAACTTTCTCATGCAACTGCCTATTCATTTTGATACATTTAGCTGATGTAGATATACAGAAATCACTGTGTGATATGTCATGAAGTGCCATTTTAAGTTTGTACCTAACAGAGGTGCTTTTTGACCTCATCTGTTCATTGGGCCATAGATATGATGTGTAGTGCCACCCACAGAGCAGAAGGCGTGCCATGGGAACATCGGGAAAAATGTGATGGACCATCAGGTGAACCTCCTCTTACAGAGGTAGAGGAATTCCTGGCCTCTGTTAAAGGAAGCATCACCTTCACAGAGTCCCAGAGTGCAGTGTTGGATGTTGGAGCAGAGCTGAACAGGCCCCAATATGCATGCACTGTGAATGCCCCAACTATGTTGCCCTGTTTTAGTTTATCATTACCTGCAAAGCCTCTGGGTTTAGGAGTTGCATGATGGTTAAGGTGTTTACCTAAGGCAGAAGGTACAGGGTTTGATTCCCACCTTTGGGAAGTAAAGCTAGGCTTAAAAAGGCCCTCTGAGGTAGTTAGCCTAGCAATTACCTATGAACCTATTTAACTCTTAGTCCATATACAACACAAGTAAAGCTGTCTGACTTATGGCATACAGATATATCAGAGATTTAATGGTCACAGCCATCTGCATATGGTACAAGAATGGGAATTAATTTTTTCATGTCTGTAGTTGTAAAATCACAGTTGCACATGTAGTTGTGGTGTTAAATCATGTGTTTTGATATTTTCACAGGTGATTCCTTATCCGGCATCAGCACTGTGGCACTGCCCCACCTGATGTTGGTGGATGTGTAATCCCTGATAGTGATGGCAGGGATGAGCTGACACAGTCAAGGAGTATAGAGTGTGTGTCTATTAGACAAAGGGAGTGTGACAACCACATCCTCAACAAAGACCGGGAAAACAGTCTCCATGCCCTTGGATACCCAGGCTACCAAACATCAAAGAGAGGGCAGGTTGATACAGACAGTATATGTCAGAGAAGTGCACTAGCTCCCAGTAGACAGGTATCTGCCCTTAGCACTCATGGGAAAAGAATCCCAAACAGGGAAGTTGTTAGTGGTGCTTGTTGGAGGCACAGTTATCTCTGTCCCACTCAGGCTGGTGTCAGTTACTACAGCCCAATGTATGTACAGGGCTGTTGTAGACACACAGGCTAGTGCTACTGTGGCTATGGCAGAGGGAGTGAGGTTGATCCAGGGTGTGCATGCTGACCTATGGGAGTGCATTTACCGTAGGTGTGATTTCTTAGATAGACTGAATGGCAAACTAGAAAGTACAATGTCTTACAGTGGATATAAAAAGTTTACACACCCCTGTTAAAATACCAGGTTTTTGTGATATATAAAAAATGAGACCACAATAAATCATTTCAAAACTTTTCCCACCTTTAATGTGACCTATAAGCTGTATAATTCAATTGAAAAACAAACAAATCTGTTAGGGGAAAAAGTATAAAAATAAAAAACGTACTGTATGCTGGTTGCATAATGTGCACACCCTTAAACTAATACTCTGTTGTGTGTGCATACCCTTAAACTAATACTCTGTTGTGTGTGCACACCCTTAAAGTAATACTCTGTTGTGTGTGCACACCCTTAAACTAATACTCTGTTGTGTGTGCACACCCTTAAACTAATACTCTGTTGTGTGTGCACACCCTTAAAGTAATACTTTGTTGAAGCACATTTTGATTTAATTACAGCATTCAGTCTTCTTGGGTACACACCTGCCAACAATTAAAGAGACTCTGATTAACCAAAAATAAAGTTCAGCTGTCCTAGTAGGATTTTCCTGATATTTACCTGCTACAGCAAAAGCCATGGTTTGCAGAGAGCTTACAAAGCATCAAAGGGATCTCATTGTTGAAGAGTATCAGTCAGGAGAAGGGTACAAAAAAATTTCCACAACATTGGATATACCATGGAACACAATGAAGACAGTCATCAAAAAGTGGAGAAAATATGGGACAACAGTGATGCTGCAAAGAACTGGATGTCCCTCCAAAATTGATGAAAAGACAAGATGAAAACTGGTCAGGGAGGCTGCCAAGAGACCTCCAGCAACACTGAAGGAGCTGCAGAAATTTCTGGCAAGTACTGGTTGTGTACTACAAGTGAAAACAATCTCCCGTATTCTCCATATGTCTGGCCTATGGGGTAGGGTTGCAAGATGGAAGCTTTTTCTTACACAGAAAAACATCCAGGCCCGACTAAAATTTGCAAAACAGTAAATCAAGTCTCCCAAAAGCATGTGGGAAAATGTGTTATGGTGTGATGAGACCAAGGCTGAACTTTTTGGCTAGAATTCCAAAAGGTACGTTTGGAGAAAAAACACTTCACATCATCAAAAGAACACCATTCCCATGATGAAGCATGGTGGTGGTAGTATCATGCTTTGGGGTTGCTTTTCTTCAGCTGGAACTGGGGCTTTAGTCAAGGTGGAGGGAATTATGAACAGTTCCAAATACCAGTCATTTTTAGCCCAAAACCTTCAAGCATCTGCTAGAAAGCTAAAGATGAAAAGGAATTCCACCTTTCAACACGACAATGATCCAAGGCATACATCCAAATCAACAAAAGAATGGCTTCACCAGAAGAAAATTAAAGTTTTGGAATGACCCAGCCAGAGCCCAGACCTAAATCCAATAGAAAATCTGTGGTGTGACCTGAACAGAGCTGTGCACAAGAGATGCCCTAGCAATCTGACAGATTTGGAGCGGTTTTGCAAGGAAGAGTGGGCAAATATTGCCAAGTCAAGATGTGCCATGCTGATAGACTCCTACCCAAGAAGACTGAATACTGTAATTAAATCAAAAGGTGCTTCAACAAAGTATTAGTTTAAGGGTGTGCACACTTATGCAACCAGCATATTGTATGTTTTTTATTTTTTATATTTTTCCCCTAACAGATTTGTTTTTCAATTGAATTGTACAGGTTATAGGTCACATTAAAGGTGGGAAAAGTTTTGAAATGATTTATTGTGGTCTCACTTTTTTATTTCCATTGTATCTCACTCTCCTGCCAGGGGAGAGGGGACATCCTCTGAGCTGGTCATTTGCTACATCCACAGATGGCAGCCACCTTAGCTTTGGACATGTGAGATCCTGCTCCTATGGTGCTAGTACTGCCATAGTGACATATATTGTGGAAGTGTGTAGACTACCAGGAGAGGCCATCCCAGTGTTTGTGGTTGTCATCATGCTGGCATCTCTCCTAGTAGATGTTGCTGGAAGTCACACAGCACATCAGCATCTAGCCAGGGTTGTTTTACAGCCAGTACAACTCCTGATAGAGTCAGCTGTTGTGGTGAGGTCATACATGGGATCCTGAATCCTCTGTCATACATGTACAGGACCTCTCCACTAGGTTGAGTTACAGTGTTGCACTAACTGTTGAGTCAGTGTCCCTACAGACCCACACTCATTCCACTACCACAGCATATTACACACATCCACTGACCCTGGCCCTTTTTGGCATTAAACTATACTCCACACCAGTTCTGACACATCACATGTGCTAATTAGCACTCACACACCTCCGTGTAGAAGTCATATACTCTTATACACCCTTCTCCACCTGTACAAGTGATGATAACTGTGCCCTGTACTCTGTACAATGTTACTTAGGTTGCTCTTGTCTGATGTACAATGTAGCCAGCCTCTGCATGGGTAATCACAGCTTGGTGTTGGTTTTGCATCCATCAGTTTTACTGTAGTGTATCTGTTTAACCCTTGTATACTATGTTGTGAAGATATATGTGATCTGCTACCTCTTTGCAGGTGTCACAGCATGCTGTGCCCTCCACCATCTGGTATGAACATCCCCTGCTAATAGTTCCTCCTTTGACTCCTTGTCTGACTCAGCTGCTACTACTGCCTGCTGTATTTGGAACTGCTAGTTTGCAAGTGCCCACCGTCCTGTAACTGCTTCCTAAGTATAATATTATGCAACATTTCATAAAAGGCCAGTATTTGGCAGAAATCATAGAGTCATACTGCAGGGCACCATCAAATTTCACCAGATAGCAAAAGCCTGGCTTCAGCAGCATAAACACATGTTCAGTAATGTTTCTGGTTTGTGATAGTGCACAGCTGTCCCCATGGCCTGATTAATTGTGTGGATTTTTTAATGATGTCATGACCCAGTGTTCCAGGCCATGTCCAGCATCTGCAACAAGATGTCCCCGTGGGAAGTTATCTCTTACAAACTGTTGGTACAAGTCACATGTGTGCCATATGTGGGTGTTGTGAAAGCTACCACAGTGGCCTGCACATACATTGAAGATGATACCCTGTGCATTACAGACCATCTGGCTTATGAAGAAATAATACTCTTTGTGGAAGGGCCATTATCTCTGTGACAAAAGGAGGTACTGCCAGCACAGCTAGCTGGAATGTTGTAAATAATTATATGTCATTTGTGAATATCAAACTGATTTATACAAGATACTTGTGTTACAAATGTATAAGAAGTGTATGTATGTGTATATCAAACTGCTCTGTACAGATGTCTATGTTGAAAAGGTATTTGCAAAGTGGTGTGTTTAAAATGTATACACAGTATGCCCTACTGGAAGAGAACAGAAGTGTACATGTACTATTGTAACTCTTTAAGTGTATATATTTTAACATTGGAAATTGGAATACAGGAGGTTAACATCAGTCCAGCAAACTTTAGAAAAATATCTGAAATCAAATGACTTTATAGGCTAGGTCATGAAGATGTTTCAATGCAGCTAGAGACACAAAGTCTGTACTAGTACGCTTTATGTATTGTGTCTGGAGTGAACTAATTGCTACTTTGGAAGCATAAAGTAATGCAGTTGCTTTATGGCTTTGAGAATCTGCCAAAGATCTTGAGCAAAAGCCCTTGTATGAGTATTTTTACAGGTAGCTGCTAAATACTGCCAGCTTCAGCAATGGGGAGTTTGTCTGGGGGGCTAGATGTCAGATGACCAGAAATGATGTAATTCTGCAAGCTATCCCAGCAGTAATATTTTAGATATTATTCTGAAAAGTCTCTTAGTGAGACAGAGCATTCTGCATTCTGTCTTGGCCCTGACAACAAGAACCATTCACCACATCATGTGTCTTGCTCTAATTATGTAAGTTGCTAGGGTATAGTAACTCTCTTAGATACAGTCAGGAATATACTGAAGCTTAGTTGAGATGTTTTTCTTTATTTGTGTGAGCCTGTACTGCAATGTTATTTTAAATATTTCCTGTAGTATTGAACTCTGATGTCACTGTGCATATATATTTAGTATTGTCTTATTCATTTATTATATATTATTAAATATATTTAAACCTTTATTGTGGCTGATCTATGTAGAGATATTTAAGTTTCGAGAGTACTTGCATATTTATTTGGTGACACTGTATGGACCGCTCCTAATAGCCTTGCTCTTGGTCAATCTACCATTTGTATTAGTATAAATATTGCACAATAAGAATGGACATCCTTTGTCAAGGGCCCTAAAGTAGCTGATAAGGAGTGACTGGTGGCAGTGGTAACTACCTTATATTCTGGGCAGAAGGGGTCATAGCTAGTAAACCTGTGCCAGACTTTCCCAGGTGTGTGTGTTCGTAAATCAAACCTCAAAGTGTACGTGTGTCAGCTACTTGGGCAGGGACATGAAGCACTGGTTGGACAGAGGGTGCTGGAGGTCTTGGCTTGGTCACTCAGCTGAGATCTCAACTCTCTAGCTGTGCAAGTGGAGAGTCTTACTGGGGATCTGTAGAAAGAGGGAGAAACCAGCCTGAACTGATTGTGGTATCTGTGTGCTTTTAAGGGAAATTGGACTTGATGCAGAGAGCTGCATCTGGAAATACTGTGTGTGTGTACCTGTTATCCTCTCAGTGAACATCCCCCACTGTTGCCAGTGGTGAAGATTGAGGGTCCTTGATTATTGGTTGGCAGTGGTGGGTTGTCACAATCTCAGTGATACAGTTTATGGTCCCCAGTATCTCAGGGAAATGGGCTATATCATAGAAATCATGGATGGTGTTGGCTATCTCCTCTGGGTACGTAGGAACCACATATTCTCCCCACATGCTGAAGCCTGGCATTGAGAAATTGATGAAGTATCCCTGAGGCATATACATGAGATACCCCCACTGTGTGTCCACAGTAGGTCACTGAAAGCTCCCTGTAGCTAATATGCATAAAGCTACACATACCATAGTACCCACTGGGTTAGATATACCATAACCTCCATGGGGCTGTAGATGAGGCCAACACACTTCCATGATTTGTTGCACAGTGTCCCTGACAACATGGTAATGACCCACAATGCCAGTGTTGTGGGAGGTATGAAATGTTAAGCACGGTTAGATGATCCTCTGGGGCTGACATCATGAACCATCAAGTACAGCAGCTGAAATTAGTGCCTCCTGCAGATACACATGTACAATGACTGTGACAACCTCTAACATAATTTTGCATATACCTCTCAACTTGCAGACAAAGGAAATAGATTCAAAGGCTCTTGAAATGCAAGTATTTCTGGCCCAAAATCTGGACATCTAATTCAATTAAAATTTGAATAGCAAATAGCATATAACGCTTATGGCTGCCAATAGGAATGGGATATTACACATAAAGAGATGTTTAAAAAACAGAGAGTGACAAAAATGACAGAGAAATATAAGCACATTATCAAAGAAATAGTGTAAAATCTTTAACCTTTAGTGAACTGCATTAGAAAATTTCTACCACAAAATGTCATTTATTTTTGCTTTGAAAAAGAAAGATGTAAGATGTGTATTCTCTTTAAATTATTGGTGTCTCTAGGATGCTGGTCATGTAGTATGGTTTTCTGTTTACTGAATAGCTTCAGAAATAATGTGTGACAAGGGAGAAATCAAGACTGAAAATAGGTATATACCTCCAAAAATTAGGTATAAAATATACAGGGGTAAATCAGGCCTGAAAATAGGTAGGCTCTTCCAAAATAGGGACAGTTGAGAGATATGAAAATTTCCATGATTTACTCTGTCTGAATATAAGTTTATTGGAGAAGTTTAAGTATCCTGCAGGAGCAGCTCCATTGCATGGTATTTGAATGATTCTGAATCACTCTGCCATCTTGGTTGGCCTCATTATCATACACAGCACCTCATTATATCATCATTAGCATATAATGCAATCAAACACAATATTTGGTGTAGACACATTGTCCAGCTTGTTTTTCGGAACTGTGTATGCCCTGTGCTTCACTGCTCATTGCACACATTTACTTAGAATGATATGGTAAAGTTTTTTGAATTAGGCCAGTGTATTAAAGAACCAAGAAATTGATGCTTTCTAATAAGAAGGTTTGGAACTTAAGATGTACGGACCTTTAAGAAATCGAAAATAAGTGAATCATATTATTTTTGATACAAACGAAGAAAGCACGTGTTATCACATTTGTTAGTACGTGTCCAGGTAATCTGAAATCTGGGCAGTTTGAGGAAGTGGAATTGCAGTATTTGGGTTATGAACCATAATTGACCTATTTAACTAATTTTTACAGGTTGGTTGTGAAAATGGTCCATAGTTTTAAAGAATGTTATTTAGTTTTTCATTTATTTCTTTTTCTTGTCTTTCTTACATGCTTACATAAGACCTCTTACTGCCTTTCAAGAAGTGCTATCTCCAACTGGAATACTTTACCAAATAATATTAATGAATTTAACAATCTATCAGCTTTTACAAAGCTTTAGACAATTATCATGATTGTAAACATTATCGATTTTAGTTAGGTGATATGTGCTCAATTAACCATTATCAGTTTTAGTTAGGTGATACTGTATGTACTCTACTAACCAGCGCCAGCACTGATTTGTATTGTATTGTAACTGTTGTAGAACTTACATTTTTAGTCAGTGGTTTGTGACTGTTTAGTCTGGACAAGTGGGATGGATGAATAGAATGTGGATACATGGCTGAGAAAGAAAGGAGCGATGAAAAAGTGAAACAGCTGCCTTTCTGAGGGTGAAGTTTGTGAGTTTTGAATTAGATGTCACAAAGCTTTTCCTTCAACAAGAATAAGATAGTGCACTAACAAAGCTTTCAGTGCATGAGTGGATTCAAGATTTGTACATTCCACTGAGATCTGAATTCAGATCTCTGTTTTCAGAGTTTGCAGTGCCAACCATTACACCATATAACCATTATCAAGTAATAGAAACCTCTGAAAGGATTTGGGGTAGATAGTTGAAGGCAAATGAGAGTATATGGGACAGATAATGGCATACAGGCTAGAAGCACTCTTTGGTAAACTTAATAGTCCCGTAGACTTTATCAGTCAATAAACTTTGTATGTTAGGTAAGAATAAAATGCTTCTAGCACTACTGCATTGCAAAAATCACAAACATTTATTTAGAGCTGCAGCTAGGTTAGTTAACACACTGGGCAATCCCCAGACTGGAACCTAGTGCCTCTATCAACCCAAAACTGAGGTAAAAAAAGAAAAAAGGTTCAGATGAGGACAAAAAAATAAATGAGCACTCTGAAGTTGGAGGCCCAGAAAATGTTTCCAAAGGTTTTGGACCAAATAAAAAAATGTAGCAAATAGTTTATACTACCTCATGTTAGGTTGTTGCTACAATTAGTAACACACACAAACTTCAAACATATTCGTTTAAGCAGCCATTTAAATGTCTGCTGTTACTGCACTCATACCCAATTGTCACCTCTTCTGAGGTGTTGGTCATGCCTCCAAGCTGCTTGCACCTGGGGCAGCCACCCTAGCTGTGGTACTGCTTGTATTAAACCTTGATCCAAGGACAACATATCCAGACATGATTTGTCACAAAGGGCTTTCCCAAGGGTTTAGACAGAGCACTGATGTAATAATTTAAACTCCCTCACTATGTCATGTGACCTACAACAGTGAGGCCATCATCTTGAAATCCATTTTGTGAAAATATCCTTCCATTCTTCATGCTAAGATATTAAAATACATCCTCCTTATACAAATACATTTTTAACACCTTCCTTCACAAAACAGAGGCAATGCAGATCACAGAAACTTTAAGTGTTAGCTGTACATTTTAAAAAAATAATCTGTCGCATAGAAAATACCAGGCATTATAATAAAGCTCCACTAGCCTGTCAATAGACACATACACACATGGATACAGACATTCTCATATGTAGACATAAAAACTGTATATATAATAATGATTAGTATCTTAGTGACACCTAGTGGGCAAAGCAAAAACTGACATGCAGATCTAAATATTTTCATTCAAGCCTGGTGAAAGCATTGTCCCTCTATTACTTATCTCTGTCTTTACTTGTCTTTTCTTTTTGATCCATATTTTTATGTAATAAACTTTCTGACAGAAACATGCAATAAATGTTGATAAATCTAAAAGATACCATCAAATGTCTTTTAACATCTTTGTGTAATGCATTAGAATCACACTTGCATCTAATATCACTGAGGTGTTCAGATATCCCATATTTAAATAATCTAGAGATGTTGCCAATAGAAAATGCGCTACAAGCTCATTTCACTAAACAAATAATTGTTTCAGATAAACAAGTAACCAGCTGTTTAATATTAAAGATATGCCCTGTATTATCTATAGAAAATTACTTCATTTTCTGTACATGCATTCATTTTTCAGATCTAGGTGCTTAGGATTTCCCTCTCTCTTCCTCCCTAGGATGATCTGGTGTGACTCAATACACTGGTCATCTGATGAAGTCTTATCTATAGAGACAAAAATGCGAATATGGTGTGTAAAGGCGTTTATGGAGTGTATTTTCTGCATGGTGTGGATTGAATAAAGGAATTATATATATCTCGTTCGAGTATCAGCTTCTCCTTAGCATTCTTTTGCTTGTTTTACCCAAAAATTTATGTTGCTTGCTTGACAAACTGTTTGCATCTACCAAAACACTGAAAAAAGTTATTCCCTCCTCTTTAAAACATTTGACATTCACTAGACAAATGGTTATTCAAAAGTCTATCCCATAGCAACATTAATCGTCTATTTGCAGTTCCCTTGACCCTAAACATTTTGCTTCCCTAGGTTGTAGAACCCTTACTTTTACCATTGTTCTGTTCCTGTAATAATGCTAGCTTGATGTACCTAGTTTTAACTGCAATAATAACCCATGGACTGCACTCCCTGTGTGAAATCAATGTCGCAGATCATCAATCTGATCAACAATTATTTATTTATTCCCAGTTTGATTACCGAGGATGTCCACTGGGCCCAGAGAGCCCATGTTCAATGGAGGTCTGGGGAGAAAAGCTCCATAACACAGAATACAGTAAAGATACAAGTCTAGAAAAGTTACAGTTAAAAGAACAAGTTACAAATAAATGAATTCAATACAAAGCATGAGCAACTTAGTTCACTGTGACAGATAATATGCATTATACTGTACAGATTCATGTAGACATACATTCATTCATTTAACGTAAGAAACTATTTACATACATTCATTCATTTAAACTAAGAAGCTATTTACAGTATTTACATAGTTGAAATCATTTGGGAAATAGCTATGGGAGTTATAGACAGCTTAGGAGCACAGGAGGAAGTCCTCCCAGAGTCATTTACTTAAACAGAATTAGGTAGGGTGAAAGCAGATACATTTCCATTTGGAGGACAGGTATGTGAATAGCTGGGTTTTGAAATTATCTGTGTTTGGTGTTGACCTTAGTGTGGAAGGGAGTGAATTCCATTTCTTGCCTAGGGAGATAGAAAAGAGAAGTTGGCCAGCAGGTCGTTTAGGTTTGTGGATAGTAATTAAGTTTTTGTGTTCAGATATGAGAGTTCTATTAGGGGTGTAGGGGGGAAGGATGTTTGGTAGAGCTGGGCATTTTGTTGGGTGAAATACGAGTCTGTGTGCTGTGGTAAGTCGGAGGCAGTCTAGGTAATTTGTGAGTTATAGACAATTCAGAGACTGGAGAGTAAGACAGTGATGGGTGGAATTTTTGGCTTTGGTGGCAAATTTGGAGATTTTATTATAGCAGTTTTAAAGTTTAGAGGTGATAGAGGAGGTCAGGTTAGTTAGAAAAGGGCTCCATACAGTATGGAAGGAAGAAGGTAAGTAGTGGCCAGAGTATGCCTAGTATATAGGTGGAGAGGAAGTGATTGTTCGTATATAGCATTCCTAACTTCTGGTGGGTTTTCTTTATATTTTGTTGAATGTGGATATCAAACTTGAGGTGTTTGTCTATAGTAACGCCAAGAAGTTTGGCAAAGGGAACCACTTCGATAGGAGAGGTGGTTTGGCTAAGGACTTGAAAGGAACTTTTGTCATATGAGAAAGTTTTTGAGGGTGGGAATAGTAGTATTTTAGATTTGTTTGTGTTGAGAGAGAGGTGATTTTGGTGCATCCAGGTTTCAGTAGTTGAAAAGGCAGTTTGGGTTTTAGTTAGCAGTTTAGGCAGATTAGAGTCAGAGCAGACTAAAGTTGACTCATCTGCATATTGAAGGCCTTTGGCATCAGGAATAGCAGAGTGAAAATTATTGATAAAGATATTAAATAGCATTGGTCTGAGAATGGACCCCTGTGGTATGCCGGTTGGGGTAAGAAAGGAGAGGCAGCTTTCTTCCTTTTCACAGCCTGAGCTCTATCTGACAGGTAACTTGAGAACCAGGATAAAGTGTTTTGGGAGAGATTTAGGTTTGAGAGATGATAGAGAAGGTGCTTATGGGAAACAGTTTTGAATGTCTTAGAGAGATCCAGGAGAACTGTAGATAATAATTGTCTGAAATCTCTGGCTCAATTGACAGTTTCTAAGAAGAAGAGTAGAGCGGTTATAGTGCTATGCCCTGGGCGGAAGCCATGTTGCGTAGGGGTAAGTTGGTTTTGGGTCAGAAAAGGTATAAGTTGGAGGTGGACATATTTTTCTAGGATTCTGGAGATTGGTGAGAGAAGAGCAATGGGGTGGAAGTTTGAGATGTTAGTGTTTTTGCCTCTCTTGTGGAGAGGAAGAATAAATTCAGAATGCCAGAGTTTAGGGACATAGGATTCCTTTATGGATCTATTGATAAGGATACTAATTGGGAGTGCTCTACCATCATCAGCAGACTTTAGGAAGGAGGAGGGAATGTTATCAGGTGCATTGGAGCAGGGTTTAAGTCTGGATAGAAGTCTTTTTATGAAATTAGTAGAGACAGGTTTGAGCTCAAACATAGGGGGAAAGTTATTAGGGAGCTTAGAAGGAGAAGAATGAAGGAGAGATGGGTTATTGTTGGGAAAAGTTTATAATCAAAGTACATATTCATTTATAATACATAGATTGTAAGTTGAGTACATTCTTGACCACATGCTCTGTATGACAGCTATCTGCCCTCAATAATGAGTTTTTTTAAAAGAGTTTCAAAAGATCTCTTCATTCGCACCTAGCATCCCCAGTGGGGAATGCATGCTCTCCCACATTCATTAACTCTGGCTACCTCATCTTCCATCCTTCCTGCTTCTCCAGTAATTCTTCCTTTTTCCCTAACACTCACTCTGTTTCCTATGTAATTTGCAAAATGTACTACTCTGATATAATGTACTAGACTGCACTTCTTAAGTTTATGCATCATAATATGAATTTACTTCCAGTATTACTTTGTAATGTTACTTTGTTAGTCTGTATCATCTATATGATCCATCATAAGTATGCAGAATTTCTAATATATGCTGAACTTTTTGCATTGTATAACTATCATTAATAACCTACTGTATTGAGATTGTTATGGAGCTTTTCTCCCAGGACTCCATTAAAACGGATTTTTATTTTCCCAATGGACTATCCTGGTAAACCAACTGCAAATAAATAAATAAATATAAATAATAGTGTGCTATATGCTTGGTTTTGTTGTCCTTGGATGGAGAGTTAATAAAAGTTCAGAATTTTTGCAACATAATATGCAGGAAGCACTCTGAATATTTTTGTTTTCAGTGGTCAACACATAGAGCTGTTGCTGTTGTGAGATGCCATGCGTATATTGGTATCCTTTTAAATTTTGCATTTATAACCATGTATCAGTCTGTTATAAAATTCCACATACCTACGTATGGCAGTATATTATCTTAAAGAGCAAAATTTTGATTCAAATAAATGGCCTTTATTACCCAGGAATTTTCCCCGTCTTTCCCTGATATGTGATATCCTGAAAGTCATACTTGCTCACTTATGTTATTGCATTAAAGTAAAATAAATGAGTCCTCAAGATCACTCTATGCTGCTTTGGGGAGTTTGCCCCTTTCCCATTGTTGGTCTATGTGAGTTTTGGATTATGAGTGCAGGGCCTTGCCCCCTGTAAAAAGGACTTCTTTCAGGCTGTTCTACTATTTAATGTATAATAGCAAGCTTTCAAAGACTTACAAATAAAGATTTTGTTTGTTAAGCATTACTGAGTCTTGATCAAACATAGTCGAAACATCTTTTTCCGTGAGTGGAGAAGGTACAAATTTGTTTTCTCTTTCTAGGTGACTGGCCACATAGACAGTTTACATTTGTTTCCTTCAATACTCATAGGAGGGTGGCTCATTGGTTATTGTTGTTGTTGCTGTCTTGTAGGTCTTTGTTCCACTTTAGTTCCGGGAAATAGCACCTTCCATGCAAAGTCTGCATGTCCTCTCCTTGTGTAGACTCCAGTTTCCAACATATTTCAAAGACATGCAAGTATCTGAAATGACGATCCTTTAAATTGCATGTAGGTGTGAGTGTTTGTATGCCATGTTGTAATGTCCCCACAATGGGCCAGTAATAAAGGAACCTGAATCCTCACCACTGGTACTGGACAGGGACGTTCACTTGGAACAAAAATGGATACAGCCAGTATTTCCAGATACAGCTCTCTGCATCAAGCACAATTTCCCTTAAGAGCACACAGGGAACACACTCAGTCCAGAGTCTGGGTTTCCTCTATTTGACTCCCTCCCCAGTAAGACTCCCCACTGGCACAACTATAGGGTTGAGACCTCAGCTAAGTGTACAAGCCAAGTCCTCCAGCACCCTTTCTGTGAAATCATTGCTTCATGTCCCTGCTCCAAGTAGATGACACTTTGAGATTTTATTTTCACACACACACACACACACACACACACACACACACACACACACACACACACACACACACACACACACACACCTGGGAAAGGCTAGCACAGATTTACTAGCTATGTCCCCTTCTGCCTAAACTATAAGATACTTACACTGCCATCAGACACCCCAAAGCCAGCTACTCCAAGGCTCTTACAAAGGTAGCCAATTATACTGAGTGAAATTAATATAAATACAAACGAAAATGTTGACCAAAAGCCAGGCTTTCAGGAATGGCCACAGTGTCACCAGTATATATAAGTTCTCTCAAAGGTTAAAATATTCTCTAAAGGACCAGCCACAATGAAAAGTTTAAATATATTTAATAATAAATAATAAAAGAATATGAAAATGATAAATAGCTATTTAAAATAAACACCAGAGTTTCAATCACAGGAAATATTAAAAATAACACAGGTGGACAGGTTTACACAGTTACAGAAATAAAAATACTTAACTAATCTCACTATATTTTCCTCACTGATCTAAAGAATTATTATTCCTGGTTACTTACTAGAGCAAGACAAGATGAAGTAGGTTTGAGATCCTTTTTTGTCAGGATAGAGAAACATAGTGCTCTGAGACATCAGTCTCACCTAGCATTAAACATTATTTTTAGTGATGGATTAGAGAATGACATCACATACATCTGGTCATCTGACTTCTGGTTCCCATACAACCACCTCTTGCTAAAAACTGCCAGGATTTAGCACCCACATGTCAATAATTCACACACAGAGAGCCTTGCTAAGATCTGCTGCTGCTCCTGGAAGTCATAAAACAATTCCAAACCTCCACCCTTCCAGAGTAGCAATTAGTTCACCCCAATGACAATGCAGGAAGCTTCCAAGTGCAGGCCTAAATTAAGTAAATTAATTTCTTACTATTTTCCAAAGTCAGGATGATTGAGATTAACCTCTTCTCTTCCAGTATCCTCTGTTACAATATATACATTTCAACAGTTAAAATAATACATGTACATTTCTTCCTCCATCCAGCAGGACATGATAAATTTTAACACAAGCAACTTTACAAATACATTTTCAAAGCAAACATCTGTACAAATCAGTTTGATTTTCAAATAACATTTAATTCTTTATCAAATTCCAGCCATCTGTGCTGGCATATGTTACACATCCACAGCCCTACTTCTGGCATAGCTGGCAATACCAGAAAAATGTATAATCGAGTAAACACAGGTTACAGCAATAATAGTAAAATCCAAAAAGGCAATACTTCACATCATCACACTTGTGGTAAACTGCTGTCCCATGCAAGACTGATTTTTTATCTTACACATTTTGCTTTCTGGAACAGGATTCAGCATCCCTGCAACTCTGGACAGGATAAAGGCAGTACTGAAAATGAAAGATTGAAAGTTTAGTTTAGGGTAAATAAAGTTTGTTGTGTTGATATCTGAGTAAATATACTAACTTATACTACCAAGAAACAGTCTATAGTACTGGAAAAATATTTGTAAAACATTATAACATCACCCTGAGGTTCACAGTTTTTGTAAAAGTAACCCCTAATTAAATTTTCACATAATAAATTATCAAAGCAAATACATTGCATACAGCCCCAGAAAATCTAAAACACACTACCGCATCAATGTTAAAATTAGAGGAACAATGAACTTTGAATTATACTAAATACCCATCAGTGTTAATCCCCTGGAGGGTTTTAGCATGTTCTTTATAAAGCCATTGTACTTATGAGGTGGGTAAGCTGACTAAATAAAATCAGGTGCATACAATCATAATCTACTGAGAGGTGTAAACAAAATAAAATACAATGAGATAAATGCAATTATACAAATATTAATAAATATTACAATAACTTAAATATGAGGAACAGACAAAAATATGCAAATTATTTTATTATGATTCATCAAAGGAAATTTCAGCAATGGACAAACCTGTGACTACGTATTGATAAAAAACTACTTTCACCAATTAACAACATAGGCTTATTTTTGGAGGGGGGGGCTTTCCCCCTCTACTCCTCCACATGCCCTGACTTGTATCTACCATCTCTATGGTACAACCCTGTGCTTGTACAACAGTAGAGAAAGGGAAGAATGATGTCTGAAAGTAGTTTTCAGAGATATGTAATCACCAATTGTCTATCGCAGAAATTACCTTTGATTACATACTATTTCCCATGCTAATGTTTGTAGATATCTAGAGACTACAGCTAGTGCAGCAGCTGTTTAATTCTTTGGAAGTGTTCCCCTTCATTTTGTAATAACATAGAAACTCAGGTGTGACAATTATCAACATATAGCTTTCTTTCCTCACTTGCCTTTACCTTTGTTGAACTTCTCTCTGTTTTATAATGAGATTGGTGGTACCCATCCCTTTCAAACAAGTAAGTAAATGAAATTGTTCCATTGTTTTTCATTTAGCCCTGAGGCCATCAATAAACAATGAGAGGTAACCCTTTCTAATGGCCACTTGCACATTAACAGCTTCCCAGGAAGAGAATAGTAGCAAAGAACAGGTTACTGATTGTAAGAGCTGATGGCTCATGAAAAGTGTTTAGAATGAGTGGATCAAAATACTACCAAAATGAGTTAACCTGGAATCTAATTAGTGCTCTATCCCTGCACCCCCACCTTCGTTATAGTAGAAGTCAGTAAATCCACCTCTCGATTGCCTTCACGTGCCTTACTGCAATTTCAAATGCTGGATCATTTTCCTTATAATGACAACATCCTGAATCTTTATATCAGGAATAACATTAACTTAGTTCTTCTACTGCTTTGTAATGGAATTAAACACTTAACCCATCCTGCCATTAGCAGCATCTGCCTCCTAATTCTTTGGTTTCCTGTCTGCATGTCTGCCGTTAGGCCAAAAATATGTTACTTTCATGATTTTTTTCAGACAAACCAACACCCATATCTCTCTCTCTGTCTCTCTCCCTTCTCCCAGCAATACATCCTGTGTGTTATATGCCCAGATGCACTTGCAATGGTTATATATCATATCTAAACCTCATCCATTACTTCAACAGCAGTCATCCCCTCCTGCTTTTCATCTCTGAAGTGTTTGCCTACAGCATAGTGCAGTCTTTCAGTGATACTCATTTATCAGTTCCAAGTTGGATATCAGTTCCCAATACTGCCTGTAAGCAAGGACATCAGCCATATATTACAATCCTTCTCCTGCCTTTTCTGTTACAGAAGGTCTGTGTCCCTCTTGCTGTTTTTTCTCTCAATAACATCTTGCTATATTAGCCCAGTTCTTCCCTTACCCAGCAACATATATCATGAACAAACCACGCCAACAGTGGGTAAATCTAGCATTACCCATACCCAGCCATGGGTTATTGCTATACTATTCAATGTAAACAAAAACTGCTCACTTACTTTGACTTTCTAAAGGCATTATCTGTGCTCCTGCAACAGTAATAAACTCCTGGCATCGTTATTCCTACATTTCCCTCCCCAACTCTCTATTCTACCTTAAACATATTAGCATTAAACATATTGAACCTTCACTTGAGCAAAATCTTCTTAACACTCTTACTTGCTCAGATAATCTACATCCTTGGTTCATTTATTTTTAGCAAAAAGTTATTACTGTTCCACTTGAACATATCTTCAAGGTGTAGGTCTATAGTAAATATTTATAGGTTCATAGGTTCATAGGTTCATACTAGGCTATCTGCCCTAGGGCATTTATAAGCCTAGCCAGAGTATGTTTGGCTTTCGCCACCCATTTTAAACAAATTTATTTTGCCAGTGCCCTTTTCGAGAAAGTTAGTATACCTGTGCCTCTGTTCACAGTGACACAGAAGTGATACCTGGGGTAAAACCTAGTGATCTCCTCCCATCCACTCATCAAGATTCCTCTTGAAAAGAGTCAATGAGGGACTCTGCCTAACCTGACTGGGGATTTTATTCCAGAGTGAAGTGAGCCTCTGGGTTATGGAATCTGTCCCTCCAGCATGTCCCTATTTATTTCCAGTGCTGAGGTTCAAGTCTCCTCAAGCGTAGCTCGGATGGGATTTGGATTTTTTGAGGTGCAAGCATGTCCCTTAATTCCGGTTGACATGGCCTATATAATGGCCAGGGCACAACAGGTCACCTCTGAGCAGGTATGGTATGCCACTGAGTAGAGCTGGAGTTTTCTTTAACCGGCAGCATACATGGCATCTGTTTGAGCCTCTTTGATCCTCTTGGTGAGGTACTTCTTTTGGGGTCTCTTCCAGTTGCTGCAGGTGTTTGGTAAGGTACATCCCAAAAGGGACATTGTACCATTATTAAGGTCTGGATGAGGGATTGAATAAAGAGGGTAGGTAATACTAACCTCCCTTTAATCTTAGATGTGTGTGAATCCCTTCAATGATTAGGGGTGGGCTATATAAAATGCTTTTTCTAACCAGTTTCTACTAATGTGGTTGTCAAATGAGAGATTGCATATCAACTTGGGTCCCCAGATCCCTAATTACTTCTTCTGTAATTTTTAGCTGGATTACCACCTATGTGGTAATTCTGTGGGCACTTTGTTTTGTGCCAAAGGATGACTATACATCTCTTTTTGGCTGCTAGCTTGAGGCCATGGCAGTCTGGCACCAGTTGGTCTGTTTCCTATGAGGCCCTTTTGGAGGATGCTTGTGTCGGCTGGAGAGTTGATTATGATGCCCAGTTTGCAGTCATTCATGTCATCTAATCCTTGGTCAGCCAGGTCCTTCCGTGTTGGCCTGTACTGAAGAAATATATACTCCAAAGCAAGAGAGGTCCCAGGATCTGAGCCTTGTGGGACGCCACTTGTAACTCATTGGTTTGGAGTCTGACATGGCTCCAGCAATTCTAAATCCATATGTGGGTTCTGGTCCTTTGGGAGCCAGCTCTTGCAACCCATCTAGTGACATAGGGTTTATATTTAAGCTGCGAGCTTATCTATAATGCCTGATGGTAGTATTGCACCGTAAGGCTTCTTTATGGTAGGTCCAGATAGGCTGTGTGTGGACCACCTTCCCTTCTCACATGCCAATGGCCTTGGTGACTGTTTCAAAGAAGTCAACCAGGTTTAAGAGGCAGGATCTGCCCCTTAACAAAGCCTAACTGGGTAGGAATCCAGTGTCTGTAGGTCCCCAATATCTTTATTTATGAGGTCCATGATGATCCTTTCCATAGCTTTTCTGCAGACCAGACTAGTCAGGCTTATGGGGCTATAGTTTCCAGGGTCTGTTGAGGCACCATCAGGAATAGCAGAGTGAAAATTATTGATAAAGATATTAAATAGCATTGGTCTGAGAATGGACCCTGTGGTATGCGGTTGGGGTGGGTAAGAAAGGAGAGGCAGCTTTCTTCCTTTTCACAGCCTGAGCTCTATCTGACAGGTAACTTGAGAACCAGGATAAAGTGTTTTGGGAGAGATTTAGGTTTGAGAGATGATAGAGAAGGTGCTTATGGGAAACAGTTTTGAATGTCTTAGAGAGATCCAGGAGAACTGTAGATAATAATTGTCTGAAATCTCTGGCTCAATTGACAGTTTCTAAGAAGAAGAGTAGAGCGGTTATAGTGCTATGCCCTGGGCGAAGCCATGTTGCGTAGGGGTAAGTTGGTTTTGGGTCAGAAAAGGCATAAGTTGGAGGTGGGCACATTTTTCTTGGATTTTGGAGATTGGTGAGAGAAGAGCAATGGGGTGGAAGTTTGAGATGTTAGTGTTTTTGCCTCCCTTGTGGAGAGGAAGAATAAAGGCAGAACACCAGGGTTTAGGGACATAGGATTCCTTTATGGATCTATTGATAAGCATACTAATTGGGACTGCTACCATCAGCAGCAGACTTTAGGAAGGAGGAGGGAATGTTATTAGGTGCACTGGAGCAGAGTTTAAGTCTGGACAGAAGTCTTTTTATGAAATTAGTAAAGAGAGGTTTGAGCTCAAACACAGGGGAAAGTTATTAGGGAGCTTAGAAAGAGAAGAATGAAGGAGAGATGGGTTATTGTTGGGAAAAGTCTATAATCAAAGTACATATTCATTTATAATACATAGATTGTAAGTTGAGTACATTCTTGACCACATGCTCTGTATGACAGCTATCTGCCCTCAATAATGAGTTTTTTTAAAAGAGTTTCAAAAGATCTCTTCATTCGCACCTAGCATCCCAGTGGGAATGCTCATGCTCCCACCCCACATAATTAACTCTGGCTACCTCATCTTCCATCCTTCCCCTGCTTCTCCAGTAATTCTTCCTTTTTTCCCTAACACTCACACTCTGTTTCCTATGTAATTTGCAAAAATGTACTACTCTGATATAATGTACTAGACTGCACTTCTTAAGTTTATGCATCATAATATGAATTTACTTCCAGTATTACTTTGTAATGTTACTTTGTTAGTCTGTATCATCTATATGATCCATCATAAGTATGCAGAATTTCTAATATATGCTGAACTTTTTTGTAATTATTTGCTTGAACTTTTTGCATTGTATAACTATCATTAATAACCTACTGTATTGAGATTGTTATGGAGCTTTTCTCCCCAGGACTCCATTAAAAACGGGTTCATTTTGGCCCAATGGACTATCCTGGTAAACCAACTGCAAATAAATAAATAAATATAAATAATAGTGTGCTATATGCTTGGTTTTGTTGTCCTTGGATGGAGAGTTAATAAAAGTTCAGAATTTTTACAACATAATATGCAGGAAGCGCTCTGAATATTTTAGTTTTCAGTGGTCAACACATAGAGCTGTTGCTGTTGTGAGATGCCATGCGTATATTGGCATCCTTTTAAAGTTTGCATTTATAACCATGTATCAGTCTGTTATAAAATTCCACATACCTACGTATGGCAGTATATTATCTTAAAGAGGAAAATTTTGATTCAAATAAATGGCCTTTATTACCCAGGAATTTTCCCCGTCTTTCCCTGATATGTGATATCCTGAAAGTCACACTTACTCACTTATGTTATTGCATTAAAGTAAAATAAAGGAGTCCTCCAGATCACTCTATGCTGCTTTGAGGAGTTTGCCCCTTTCCCATTGTTGGTGTATGTGAGTTTTGGATTATGAGTGCAGGGCCTTGCCCCCTGCAAAAGGGACTTCTTTCAGGCTGTTCTACTATTTAATGTATAATAGCAAGTTTTCAAAGACTTACAAATAAAGATTTTGTTTGTTAAGCATTACTGAGTCTTGATCAAACATAGTAGAAACATCTTTTTCCGTGAGTGGAGAAGGTACAAATTTGTTTTCTCTTTCTAGGTGACTGGCTACATAGACAGTTCACATTTGTTTCCTTCAATACTCATAGGAGGGTGGCTCATTGGTTATTGTTGTTGTTGCTGTCTTGTAGGTCTTTGTTCCACTTTAGTTCTGGGCAATAGCACCTTCCATGCAAAGTCTGCATGTCCTCTCCTTGTGTAGACTCCAGTTTCCAACGTATTTCAAAGACATGCAAGTATCTGAAATGATGATCCTTTAAACTGCATGTAGGTGTGAGTGTTTGTATGCCATGTTGTAATGTCCCCACTCTGGGCCAGTAATAAAGGAGCCTGAATCCTCACCACTGGTACCGGACAGGGACGTTCACTTGGAACAAAAATGGATACAGCCAGTATTTCCATATACAGCTCTCTACATCAAGCACAATTTCCCTTAAGAGCACACAGGGAGCACACTCAGTCCAGAGTCTGGGTTTCTCTATTTGACTCCCTCCCCAGTAAGACTCCCCACTGGCACAACTATAGGGTTGAGACCTCAGCTAAGTGTACAAGCCAAGTCCTCCAGCACCCTTTCTGTGAAATCATTGCTTCATTTCCCAGCTCCAGGTAGATGACACTTTGAGATTTTACTTTCACACACACACACACACACACACACACACACACACACACACACACACACACACACACACACACACACACACCTGGGAAAGGCTAGCACAGATTTACTAGCTATGTCCCCTTCTGCCTAAACTATAAGATACTTACACTGCCATCAGACACCCCAAAGCCAGCTACTCCAAGGCTGTTACAAAGGTAGCCAATTATACTGAGTGAAATTAATATAAATACAAATGAAAATGTTGACCAAAAGCCAGGCTTTCAGGAATGGCCACAATGTCACCAGTATATATAAGTTCTCTCAAAGGTTAAAATATTCTCTAAAGGACCAGCCACAATGAAAAGTTTAAATATATTTAATAATAAATAATAAAAGAATATGAAAATGATAAATAGCTATTTAAAATAAACACCAGAGTTTCAATCACAGGAAATATTAAAAATAACACAGGTGGACAGGTTTACACAGTTACAGAAATAAAAATACTTAACTAATCTCACTATATTTTCCTCACTGATCTAAAGAATTACTATTCCCTGGTTACTTACTAGAGCAAGACAAGATGAAGTAGGTGAGAGATCCTTTTTTGTCAGGTTAGAGAAACATAGTGCTCTGAGACATCAGTCTCACCTAGCATTAAACATTATTTTTAGTGATGGATTAGAGAATGACATCACATACATCTGGTCATCTGACTTCTGGTTCCCATACAACCACCTCTTGCTAAAAACTGCCAGGATTTAGCACCCACATGTCAATAATTCGCACACAGAGAGCCTTGCTAAGATCTGCTGCTGCTCCTGGAAGTCATAAAACAATTCCAAACCTCCACCCTTCCAGGGTAGCAATTAGTTCACCCCAATGACAATGCAGGAAGCTTCCTAGTACAGGCCTAAATTAAGAAAATTAATTTCTTACTATTTTCCAAAGTCAGGGTGATTGAGATTAACCTCTTCTCTTCCAGTATCCTCTGTTACAATATATACATTTCAACAGTTAAAATAATACATGTACATTTCTTCCTCCATCCAGCAGGACATGATAAATTTTAACACAAGCAACTTTACAAATACATTTTCAAAGCAAACATCTGTACAAATCAGTTTGATATTCAAATAACATTTAATTCTTTACCAAATTCCAGCCAGCTGTGCTGGCATATGTTACACATCCACTGCCCTACTTCTGGCATAGCTGGCAATACCAGAAAAAGGTATAATCGAGTAAACACAGGTTACAACAATAATAGTAAAATCCAAAAAGGCAATACTTCACATCATCACATTTGTGGTAAACTGCTGTCCCGTGCAAGACTGATTTTTTATCTTACACATTTTGCTTTCTGGAACAGGATTCAGCATCCCTGCAACTCTGGACAGGATAAAGGCAGTACTGAAAATGAAAGATTGAAAGTTTAGTTTAGGGTAAATAAAGTTTGTTGTGTTGATATCTGAGTAAATATACTAACTTATTCTACCAAGAAACAGTCTATAGTACTGGGAAAATATTTGTAAAACATTATAACATCACCCTGAGGTTCACAGTTTTTGTAAAAGTAACCCCTAATTAAATTTTCACATAATAAATTATCAAAGCAAACACATTGCATACAGCCCCAGAAAATCTAAAACACACTACCGCATCAATGTTAAAATTAGAGGAACAATGAACTTTGAATTATACTAAATACCCATCAGTGTTAATCCCCTGGAGGGTTTTAGCATGTTCTTTATAAAGCCATTGTACTTATGAGATGGGTAAGCTGACTAAATAAAATCAGGTGCATACAATCATAATCTACTGAGAGGTGTAAACAAAATAAAATACAATGAGATAAATGCAATTATACAAATATTAATAAATATTACAATAACTTAAATATGAGGAACAGACAAAAATATGCAAATTATTTTATTATGATTCATCAAAGGAAATTTCAGCAATGGACAAACCTGTGACTATGTATTGATAAAAAACTACTTTCACCAATTAACAACATAGGCTTATTTTTGGAGGGGGGGGGCTTTCCCCCTCTACTCCTCCACATGCCCTGACTTGTATCTACCATCTCTATGGTACAACCCTGTGCTTGTACAACAGTAGAGAAAGGGATGAATGATGTCTGAAAGTAGTTTTCAGAGATATGTAATCACCAATTGTCTATTGCAGAAATTACCTTTGATTACATACTATTTCCCATGCAAATGTTTGTAGATACCTAGAGACTACAGCTAGTGCAGCAGCTGTTTAATTCTTTGGAAGTGTTCCCCTTCATTTTGTAATAACATAGAAACTCAGGTGTGACAATTATCAACATATAGCTTTCGTTCCTCACTTGCCTTTACCTTTGTTGAACTTCTCTCTGTTTTATAATGAGATTGGTGGTACCCATCCCTTTCAAACAAGTAAGTAAATGAAATTGTTCCATTGTTTTTCATTTAGCCCTGAGGCCATCAATAAACAATGAGAGGTAACCCTTTCTAATGGCCACTTGCACATTAACAGCTTCCCAGGAAGAAAATAGTAGCAAAGAACAGGTTACTGATTGTAAGAGCTGATGGCTCATGAAAGGTGTTTAGAATGAGTGGATCAAAATACTACCAAAAGGAGTTAAGCTGGAATCTAATTAGTGCTCTATCCCTGCACCCCCACCTTCGTTATAGTAGAAGTCAGTAAATCCACCTCTCGATTGCCTTCACGTGCCTTACTGCAATTTCAAATGCTGGATCATTTTCCTTATAATGACAACATCCTGAATCTTTATATCAGGAATAACATTAACTGATTAGTTCTTCTACTGCTTTGTACTGGAATTAAACACTTAACCCATCCTGCCATTAGCAGCATCTCCCTCCTAATTCTTTGGTTTCCTGTCTGCATGTCTGCCGTTAGGCCAAAAATATGTTACTTTCATGATTTTTTCAGACAAACCAACACCCATATCTCTCTCTGTCTCTCTCCCTTCTCCCAGCAATACATCCTGTTATGTGCCCAGATGCACTTGCAATGGTTATATATCATATCTAAACTTCATCCATGACTTTAACAGCAGTCATCCCCTCCTGCTTTTCATCTCTGAAGTGTTTGCCTACAGCATAGTGCAGTCTTTCAGTGATACTCATTTATCAGTTCCAAGTTGGATATCAGTTCCCAATACTGCCTGTAAGCAAGGACCACCCTCATTTCCCATCAGCCATATACTACAATCCTTCTCCTGCCTTTTCTGTTACAGAAGGTCTGTGTCCCTCCTGCTGTTTTTTTCTCTCAATAACATCTTGCTATATTAGCCCAGTTCTTCCCTTACCCAACAACATATATCCTGAACAAACCACGCCAACAGTGGGTAAATCCAGCATTACCCACACCCAGCCGTGGGTTATTGCTATACTATTCAATGTAAACAAAAACTGCTCACTTACTTTGACTTTCTAAAGGCATTATCTGTGCTCCTGCAACAGTAATAAACTCCTGGCATCGTTATTCCTACATTTCCCTCCCCAGTGCACCTCTCTATTCCACCTTAAGCATATTAACATTAAACATATTGAACCTTCACTTGAACAAAATCTTCTTAACACTCTTACTTGCTCAGATAATCTACATCCTTGGTTCATTTATTTGTAGCAAAAAGTTATTACTGTTCCACTTGAATATATCTTCAAGGTGTAGGTCTATAGTAAATATTTATGCTCAACATATGAAAAGCAGCTGCAGACAAACCACTGCCTAAACAAGCAAAACAATCAAACACTTCAGACTTTTGTTCCAGTTTCATTTTACCCACATAAGGTAAAATACTGGAAAAACATATCTATACCCAACTTTCCTAATACCTGCAAATATATAACTTCTTGTCAACAAAGCAGCATGGTTTCTGAATAAGTCCAAGTGCTGTCACTGCATTGTGGGTACTTACAGTGAAGTATGTTTGACTATAGATAAAGGAAACATCACTGGCATTGTTGTTACTATGATAACCAAAGCTTTTGATATTGATTACCATTCTCTGATACTTAACCAATCCTGTTCGATTCTCAGCTCGAGCGTCTTCTGTGTGGATACATGCATGAATGGGAGTACCTTTGTTGAAGGTTGTGCGTCAGGGCTGGCAACTCGGCACGTAAAAATCTACTGCCAATCATTAGCGGATCGGAGTTCCGCTGTGGCGACCCCTAACTGGGAAAAGCCGAAAGACACAACAACTGCTAGAAAAATGTATTAGTCCAGCTGCTACCACATGGCCCATGAGATACCTCTTAAACAGAACTTTCAAATCAAAATAGCTTCATCTAGATCACCCGCCACCACCTTAAACAAGAAAGTCCCTCAAGAATATATATTAGTGCGTATAGTTTTCCTAAATATCATTCATCAGTTGCCCTGCATCCTTTAGCAGCAATCAGTCTAACTTTTTGCAGATTACAAGAGCAGGTCACACTCAAGCAACTCAAAAAAATAAAATTAACCTAGCAAATGATCGACATCTACATTCTGACTGGCTCAGTAAGAAATCTCTCTGACACTCCATTAAACCAAAACTGTGATTCTCAGTAAAAAAAAAACTCTTATTTCTCTCCCTTAGTTTTCACACTAACATTTTCTAGGTTTATGTTACTAGAAATATCAGTACTCACTTCTATGTACCTGCTCTGTCTAAATCTGTAATGTTCCTTCACTTCGCACCTAGCCATCTTCTTTCTCAATCAGTACTTCCATATTTCTTACTTTCTCTCCTAATCTCTTGTGTTCTGAAGAACCCGGATTTCTTTCTCAAGTCTCCTTCCCTTTCCCTCCTTTCTTCTCCACATACACCCCAGTTCTTGCAGGAAACTTACTCTCAGAATAGACTTTGCACCATCCTATCACAGTAGCTCTAATCCTTTTTTTCCCTTCTTGGTTGTCCTGAAGGATAGCCCTTCACAAGATGCCCAGTGTCAATAATCCCAACTCTACCTCTTCTGCCACTCACATCTAACCTCTGGTCAACATTTTAACCTTACTGAAATGTAGTCTAAGATCCTCATAATAACTGCCTCCACCTCCTCAACCCACCGGTTGATATATTCTTTCACCAAGGACCAGTCCAAGCAGCTGACCTCGCCCATTCCATCCCTGTCAAAGACATTGTGAGTCAGCTAGGAGTCCATTTTTTTGCCTTAGTGATGTCATCTGACATCTGAATTTATACTTCTTTAGTACAGAGTACAGCTTCTTCCTATGCAAGGTGCTTATTTTATTGACTGAATATGGATTGATAACAGAGCTTGACTGGCTGTCTTCATTCACTTGAGTTTGCCAGTCTTCATCTCTTAGCTGTCTCCTACCTTCTCAAGGACTGCAGATTTATCTCCATCGTCCATTTAATTCTGTGCAAAGAAAGTTGTCCATTTCCTCTACCCAAGAACATCAAACACCTGCCTGTCCCATAGAAAATTAGAAAAGAGGCTAAAAGATGATTATATTGAACTCTTCTCTCCTTCTCGGGTCATCTGTAAATTCATCATTTTTCCTCATGCCACTTATGCTGCATATAAAAATTATTTTTCTGGATTAATCTTGCAAGGTGGTTTCCTTCCCATTCTAGTTCTTTCAAATCCATTATTTAGCTGCAGCATGAAGTATCCTGTGTTATGCACTCCTCAGCCAGTAACTACCTAATATGATTCAACATCTAAATCTTAATGAGAGTTTCTAGGATGCGGGTCCACTTCACATTATCAAATTTTAAAAATGTCGAACGGCAATATTATCGCAAATGCCGTACATCAAAAGTGTTGTTGCGGGATCGTGGTACAGTGAGGATCAGGTAATTTGCCCTTTCCTCACTGTAGTGCAATCTTGGAGTTGGTAAATATAATTAGCAGGGGTTGTGGGGGGTGCAGCCCCCCACAACAACAATTTAAATGTCCGGCATTTATGATCATATTGCCGTTCGACATTTTAGTCTTTCGACAAGATGATATAGATGCTTGGATACACAGTAAACTCATGAGAAAAGCCGTTCGATTGGAGTATTCTGTTTTTCCTATTTATTGTTTCATTCTTTTTTCAGCCTTCCAGGAACTTCATTAAACATACCCATTATAATAGTTAACTGAATTAACAATGCAAAAATAGATAGATAGATAGATAGATAGATAGATAGATAGATAGATAGATAGATAGATAGATAGATAGATAAGAACAGAAACATTAAACCTACACAAATCTGAAACAAGAATAACAGTTGCTTTGAGGGGGTTAGATACTAATGACTGTAAAATTGTGAATTGCTACTGTTATATTTGAGAATTAATTTGCCACTGTTTTCTGAATCAGGCTGTAATACATTTATGAGCTGCACTTAAACTTGAATAATCTTGCAACAGATAAACTAAACTGTTTGTGTTTTGATCTGCAAAATGCATGTTTTCAATGTCATGAAAATATCTGAATTTATGACCAGTTTCTGTGCAGCTTATAAAAAAAAATAAGCTGTTTCTAACTGAAGTTAGTAATTGCATTCTGCTGGTAAATATGATAGTTATACACAGGATATGAAATGCAATGAAGATATAAAACAGAAAATGCAGTTCCCTATGATTACAAGATATGTGAGTATTCCTAGGCCAGGAAGCTAAAGGCCATAAAAGAACAATTAATAAGTTCTGCAAATGGGAAAGTCTGCTTAATTATATCTGTGGTTTCTGAATGCAACAGATATCAGGCAAATAATAGAATGAATAGTCAGAACAGTAAAGAGTCATAAAACAAGAGCTACACCTGAGCTTGTAATGTACAGACCTGCGAGTTGTTTTCACACCGAAGTCTCTGTCTGTGATATGTTTTGAAAATTCATCCAGTTTGACGAGGTCTCAGTAACTCTTTTAATAAATTAATAGCTAGGAAAAAATGTAGCTGTACACAGATGTTTTTCTTTCTTGTGATCTAGTTTTTCAGTGTAATTATTTTTCTCTAACTCATATTTATATTTTTCTGTATATTTAACTATTAACTATACTCATTCTTTCTTAAGTAAATTATTTTTATTTCTTCAGTTGTAACTGGTAATCTATTTGCTTATTTATTAATTGTTCAGGTGGGATTTATTGCTAATTGGTGATAAGTTGCAGGCAGCTACCTCTAAATGGACACCTTGCTCTAGTACACCTATCATTTGCATTTAGAAATATTTGGCTTATTAACAAGAGTGATACAGTAAATGGGAGGTCCCTAGTCAGGTAATCTGGGGTGGTGGTATCTTACTACCTTTGGTCAGAACAGTGGGTTATACTGCTGGAGATGACTATCAGTCTTCCCTAGAAATTAATGTGCATGAGTGTGTCTGTATGTGTATGTCTGCAGGTCTGTGTATGTGTGTACCTGTGTCTGTGTCTGTCTGTGGGTGTGGGTTTATTCAAAGCATAGTTAAGGAGGTTAGTGAGCATCTGAATACAGTGAAACCCTAAAATAGTGGTGAAAAATGAGTTCTGGGAAGCTATTCCAAAGTCTCTGCTTGTTATGATATTTAATATGATGCCTATTCTTGAGTGTAAATGGTGTATGCCCATATTGATAGCAACAGTTCATATTGTGTGCATGTTCTTGTAGGCAAACTCAATTTAGTAAGTTGTTTGTATGTATTTTTTTAATCTAATCTGCTCCGTAGCAGTCGTGTGGCTCTAGAAACCATTTCCCTGGTAGCCATCATATTTTATAGAGAGAGGCAATTTAGTTTTTGGTAGTGGATCACATCCAAAGTCCACAGACTCTGTCCATCACATGCCAAAGTTGGCTGAGAGCCATGGGATTAAAACCCCCAACTGTCTGCTACCAAATGGAGCCTGCAAAATTATACATACATATTTTGTTAAATTAGTATATGTTATCCTTTGTATGAGATGTTAAACCAAGGTTCCATGTACTTGAGCTGGTGGTACCTCAGATGGATGTAAAATATCCCACGGCACCTATCAGAAAGAGTAGGGGAACCATAAACAACATAAAAAAATCAACATCTACAACCAAAAAATTGCAAGACATCATCAAATAAAAGGAAACCAAACTACAGATCATCATACCAAGAAACCGTGATCACTTCCCCATCCTTTATCCCGTAACAATTTCCTTAACTCTCCCAAAACACGAAACAAATTAAATAAAGTATTATACAAAATGTCATCATATATAGACTTCCAGAAAATCCATAATACAATTACTAGTAACCTATCATAATTATCTCTAGTTTTCTTACAAATTTCATTGTAACAACCATATATTATCATACTCAGTGTTAAATCATTCTAAAAGGAAACATTAATCAATGTTGATATAATGTGTAAAAAAGTAACAATTCTAGAACACAATAAGAATAGATGTTAAAGTTTCTTCCCCTTGGCATAAATAATGTAACATCTCCTTCCAAGTCTTATTTTTCATTTAACCTTTCACTGGCAAGTTAAATAGAGACAACCTTCAGAGAAAAAGCATGCAATTCATAATTAATAGAAAGTCTACAAAATATCTCCTTGAATTTTAAGAGATAGAGCTGCCCATGGTCCATCCTAAAACTATTTACTCATGATCATAATAAAACACAGCTTCCTTCTGGAATTAATTGCATCAGTATCAATCAACCTGCCAAGTTAATATTTTATCTGATGTATTCTCTCAGGCAGAACTGAAATAACTTTGCATGTTTCTTATTCTGTATTCCTTCGCAGAAACCTAGATGCTTCTTCCACAAAATCCAGCCAAGATTATTATTCATTTTACATTTAAGTAATTATAAAACATGGAACAAGTAAAGTTAAGCAAAATGCACAACAGGATAAATCATCCCAATCTCTCCTTCATTATTTTACAATAAATATAATTTCTTTTAATAGGATTAAGATGGTCACCCCAAAAGAACTAGAAAAATAACGTCAATAATAATTTCTCTTTCATTTTTGAAATGGATACACCATACCAACATACGCTAACTTCCCAATTATGAAAGTATTCATCAAAAATGCCGTTTCTTAAGGAACAAATACAAAGTATCCCATTGTTCCATGACCACAGACAGCCTGACACTTTGAATTGAAAATAGAAATACCATCATAAGTAATAACAAAAATCATGAATGACATACATCTCCCTGTTATCTTACATTTATTATTAGTTCAAACTCAATCCAACTCAAGCTAAAGAAAAACTAAGGGAATAAACACCGTATGAAACATATCTCAAGACTTAACAATAATATTTAAGTGATCTGCATAAGACAAACAAAGATGAGAAACAACTCCAGGTAAAAATTCCCATGATGCATCAGGATATATATCTATCTATAGCTATATATATATATATATATATATATATATATATATATATATATATATATATATATATATATCACATAAGAAGTAAGAATAACTGATATAACAAGACCAAGCAAAAGTCCATCCCTGCTTAACACCCCATGAATCAATAAGGAATGACCAAACCATCCATTTACCAGAGGCCTCACCGACAAACAAGAATAAATATCTTGAATAATATGGGTAACTTTTGGACTAAAACCATAACACTTCAATATATTCCTTAAGGCTGCATGAGATACTGTGTCATAGGCTTTCCTAATATTATACACCATTAAAGCACTCCCCCCACATACCATCCAAAATTCTATTACCTCATGCAGATAAATAAGTATTTACCTTATTGGCTTTCCTTTGATACTAAAAATACCCCAAATGAAAGCATTTATTCAGTACAATGTTTAACATTTCCTATAAAATATTGCAGAATATCTGATAATCCATATTATTCAGTGTCAGAGGTCTCCAGTTATTGATATCATCCCTATCGCCTTTCTTATAAATAAAGCAAACAACCCCTTCACAAATGCAAGGTGTAAAAGTAGCATTATCTAGCCACTCATTAAAGACATTAAAAAAAGCTTCCTTTGAGGCAAAGACATCTCCTTATATACCAAATAGGGAATAACATATATACCTGGAGATGAAAATAAGGGGGTTACTAATAATCATGTGTAACTCATCCAGAGAAATCCGTCTTTCCAAAAACATTATCTTCTTCAGAAAGTGTCAGAACAACCCAAATTATATCTGCCTTATACAATGGAGCATACATTTTTCTCAAAAAAATGGCAATTACCTGTATAATACCATTCTGTGAAGTCTCCAGCTTTCCGTTATCATTCTTAAGACAAGTTATAAGCAAATGTTCTCTTTTATCCTTCTAAACACACAAAAGAAAACTAGCAGTCCTTTTACCACCTGTCACATAGACAGGGCTAACAAGAAACAGAGTACAAAAGATTAGTCCAGATAAAAATCACTTTAGCTAGCAGATCTAGGAGACTCTGTCTCTGACGCTGTCCCTGTGGGAGAAATAAAGATGCTTTGCTGAAGTTTCAAACAGTTTATTCAATACGTGCGTAGATGGATCTGTATTCTTGTTCAAGGCCGAAAGACAAACAACAACAACAACAGAGAATGGTGGGATGGTCCAGAGGAGCTGATTGGAAGAAAATCTGTGAGATGGAAAAACATTGAACCAATCCAAAAGCTTAGATGTTAGTCCCTTATTTGAATATTCCTGAATGACCCATGAGTGTTTAACAGTAAAGCAGCCCATGGAACCTTATTCTTAGTTAAAAGGCTTGTATGAGCTAACACTGTAAAATTGTATTTCAGAAAACACTTTTGCCTGAGTTTCATCAGGTCCATCTAACAGACAGAGCATTTTACTCTTTGATAATTGAAAATGCCTGCTTTTATGAGGCTAACATTAGTCTTTATTAGCCTGTTTTGTAACACATGTAATATTAAAGGATGTGTTTGCCTTTATGGGGCTCATATTCCTTAGAGCTAATTATGAAAGCTTTATTGCAAAACTTATTCCAAACTGATTTGACCTTATCACTGCTTGTACCACATCTAATATAAGAGGCTGTGCCCACCTTTATGGCATTCATATCTCCTGAAATACATTATAAAATACTAATCTTCTTTTATGTAACAAAATGGTTTACAGTGCCTGCTTACAAGAGGCTCATATACATGATTAATGTGACCAGTCCCCAATCTTCTTCATGATGAAGACAGACTGCAGAGTAGGTAGTCACCTAGAGCTACACTAGGTGACTCCCATTTTCTGAACAATACATGCATCCAGACAAATAGCCTACAGTGGAAACAAGTCACAGTGCTCATTTTTACAAAGCTCATGAATGTGCATAAATAGGAGGAAAAAATGTAAGTAAAATTTGAGACCCCAGAACCTTTTGTATAGGCTTTCTGTGCCCATGGAATAAAAACCCACCAGATGATTAACTCCAGTATATAAAAACACCTTAATAAAAATAAGAGTCTCAGATCTTCATTAAGCATAAGCATACGGTGCTTATGGTGTAAAGAATGCAGCGGTGTGGAGTGGTGCCCTGGAATAACAATTTATTTTCATTGTACTGCAAATTCTAGAAATGTTGTTAAATGCAGCAAATTGGATAGAGTACCTATACTTGGTTGTTGTGGATTATCTGCAGGGAGAGGGAGAATCCCCTAGTCACAGAGCATGGTTCTATGATTCCAGTCTTGGGTCTTCACTATCAACCTTAGGAGGTGATGTCAGGGCTCTTCTGTTCAGATTCCTCCTCACTACAGGTTCCAGGTGGTGAAGTCTGTGCAAAAGATGGCTAGATAGCTCTGTGCCTGGCTATATAAAGGGCTGGAAACTGGGAGGGATCAGGCGGAAGGGCAGTTAACCAATCTCCTGACAGGTAGTGTCATAGGGCCCATAGTGGTGTTAGATGAGGCAAGAGGCTGATGTAATGGGTGTGGGCTGTCAATCGAACTAGGAGGCTAGTATTTGGCCCTCTTTTCTCACTCCTAACAACAAAAGGGAAATCCAAGTCACAAATAAGTAGTAGAAAAACATTTTCAGATAACTGAAAGTTGCTGTTTAGGTTTGTGGACATCATGAGGTAAGAAGGATTTTTAAACTTATGACAGTTACTGTTTAGATATGTACACATCTTCAGATCACAAAAATAAATAAATAAACAGAGTGGTTTGTTTCCTGTGTTACTGCCTCACCAGATAAATCATACCAAGGTAGTTGCAGTGATTTACAAATCTAATTTCTTTTTTTTCTTTTAAAAAAAAACACCTTTGCTGAATTATCACTTGTGACATAGGCACATTTCATTCATATAAAAGTAATCAAACTATAATTAACATAACAGACATTATGCTTCACATATATTGTTATATATCATATAACCTAAACATTATATAAATTATTCAATTCCTGCTTAAAAAAAAAAAGAAACATCTTTATTAAACCATCACTTACTACATAGGCAAGCATACATTTATATAAATGAAACCAAACCACACAGACACAATCCTAGTTACAAGCATTTTACATCACAAACCATACTGACACACTCCCAGTTGCAAATATTATACATCACTTATAATCTACCCAATCTTTTTCAGTCAGATATTGTTGTTGTTGTTTTTCTTTTGGCTTTTCCCGGTTAGGGGTCGCCACAGCGGAACTCCAGTCCGCTAATGATTGGCAGTCAATTTTTATGATGCTGAGGTGCCAGCCCGATGCCCAACCTTCAACGAAGGTACGCCCATTCACGCATGTCTTTCGACGCCACTCGCTCATTTGAGTCCAGACCCTTTTTAAATCTCATTCCTCCCTTGTATGTACTGTTCTCACAATTTCCATTTTTTCCTATGTAGTTTGCTCCTAACCTTTTCCAAAGGTCTAATTTCCAGTTGTTTTATCTCTGTTTCTATATTCAATGCTTCTAGTATAGTTGGTTTAGATTTTGATTTCCACTTTCTAGTAATTGCGTTTGTTTGGCAACCACCAATATTAGACACAGCAAGGCCTTAGTATGTCTAGCAATTCTGATTCTGTATCATAGCTCAGAAAAATCATCTCTGTCATCAGACCAATCTGCCCACCCAGCATCTCTGACAGTGCACCCCACAGAGAATCCTTAAAGTCTGCCAATTCACTGCACTCCCAGAAAATATATTTCCAATTACAAATTTAATTTCTTGACTTTTTTTCATATTAACAGCAGTGATTAGAGTTAATTAATAGTTTATGTCCAAATCCTAGGTTAAACAGTACAGGTGTTTTGGCTATATTGTTTATGGTTTAGTTTCCTGAGTGCAAACACACTTTTAATGTAAATGCTTGAGTTTAGACCAGGGTGATGGTGGGCATCCAGCCTGATCTGCCAGCTTACCTCCATTTTTCAAAGATGGCATTTTTGTTTTCTTCGAGTGGGCACATAGTGAGCTTTTCCAGGATGTCTATAATGTACATTACATAATACAGTGGACTGAGAGACAGTAAAATAATGTAAGTGAGAAGGACAACACGTTGAGATAAAAAAGAATAAGATCTGTTTGAGATAAGAAAAATAGAAATAGTAGAAAACACTGAGGTAGACTTGGATATGTTAATCTTGAGTAACATAACATAGTTTTCTAATAAGGTGAGTGGGTATGAGAAGTGTTTCACTTAATATGGTGTCGTATTGATATCAGAGGTAATATAATATAGTATGACAGTATAGATTCAACAGTGAAAAAATACATTATTGCTAGACACAAGTGATAGTGATAGCCTTTTGTGAACACATCCTAGGTATATATTTCCGTGTGGGAGAGCTGTGTTGCAAAAATGTCTGTATTTATTATGGCAGTAGTTTTGTTTGGGTCAGAGCAGGTGCATATCCATGAGCTAGCTAAATGGGATATGAGAAGGTTTTTGAAGTTGGCTTAGTTGGTTGTAGTTCTTATGTTAAGGGGCATAGTATTCCACATTTCTGCAATGTAGTTGGAGTATTGGGAGTCACCTGAGCTGTTTTTACTTCTAGTAATCTCCATTTGTGATTTATTACTAAATCTTAGAAAGCATTTACTTGGGTATTGTTTTAACAGGCCGTGTAGAGCTGGAGTTTTTTTCAGGATGGTAAAATATATGATGGGCCATAGTAAGTTGGTTAAGGGTGAGCAGGTTCAAGCCAAGATAGTTGTTTCATGGCCTAGCAGTAAAGAGATCTAAAGGTTGAATCAGTTGCAAACTTTGCCATTTTGTTGTAGCAGGTGTTTATTTTGGCTGTCAGCTTTGTTGAGATTAATGAATAAGGGGAATACATAGAGAAGTGTAGAAATTAGGTGGGATCTGGCAATAATGGGTTTAGTATTATTGGAGAGGCATTTTTTGCATCTGTATAGAGTTCTAAGTTTTGTGTGGACTTTTTATGGTTTGGGCAGTATGTAGCTCAAACTTCATGTTTTGATCTCTTATAACTTCTAGAAGTTTTGTTTGGTGGATTGTTGTAATAGGTGTTTTGTTACTAGAAATTACTTTGAAAGAAGGAATGGGATTTGTGGCTTTTGTGGGATGAAATAGCATCAGCTTAGTTTTGTTTGGGTTGAGTATGAGCTGTGCATCTGATAGCCATGTTCTGACTGCAGTAAAGGATTCTTGTGTTATCTTTTCAAGTTCTTGGATGGTTGGGGCAGAACAGATTAGGGTTGAATCGTCAGCATATAGGACCAATGTAGCATGTAGGGAAGCAGTATGGAAATTGTTGGTGAATAAATTGAAGAGAAGAGGACCAAGGATAGATGCTTGTGGAACACCTAAGGTAACAGGTAAAAAGGAGATATGTTGTTTTTCTATTTTACAGCTTGTCTGTTATAGGATAGGTGGTCCTGGAACTATGCAAGAGTGGAGTAGCTTAGGTTGAGTTCAGATAGTACTGTTAAGAGTTTTTTATGAGAGACAGTGCTGAAAGCTTTAGAGAGGTCTAGAAAGATAAAAGATACAAGGTTGCCCTCATTCCAGAGTTGATTAATAGTGCTAGTGAAGCTAATAAGGGCTGTGGTAGTGCTGTGATTATGGCAAAATCCATTCTGGGTAATTACTAGAAGCTTGTTGGATAGGAGGTGGTTTAGGATTTGAGTGTGTATGCACTTTTCAAGAATTTTTGATAAAGGTGATAGGATAGCAATGGGCTGGTAATTTGGTAGTTCAGCTGAGTTTCCACCTTTGTGTAATGGTATTATGTGTAATATTTTCCAGACAGCAGGAATATGTTGTTCGGAGATGGAGCAATTGATTAGTAGAGAGACTGGGTATGATATGGCTTTGGCTGCAATTTTGAAGTACTCAGCGGGCAGTTTGTCTGCTGCAAGGATTGTGGGCTTAAGTTTATTAAGATATTTATATATAGTGCTAGCTGGGACTTGTAGGGAGAAGTGGTTGTTTTTAGGAAGAGAATTTAGGTGTCAGTGTTGGGCAGTTATTATTAGTGATGGCAATTATGGATTCAGTGAAATATTTGTTAAACTGCATGGCAATATTGTCAATGGAGTTACTAGTGGATGGTGAGAGTGCGCTAATTTAGCCTAGTTGCAGAATTTTATAAATAGCAGATCAGAGTTTTTGAGGATTCTTTTTTTGCTGAGATTATATGTTAGTATAGTGATGTTTTTGTCATCTGATTTGCTTTTTAGATTTATTTCGTAGTTCATGGTATTTCTGTTTATTTGTTGCAGTTTTATTATGGACCCACGTTTCCCAGGCTTTATCTCTTACTTTTTGACGGGATCTTCTAAAAGTACTCCTCTACTCCTTCACCATTGCCAAACTATGGAACTCACTTCCACCTTCTATAAGAAACACAGGAAGCACCACCACCTTCAAACAAATAGTGCAAAATCATCTCAACTCTTCCTAGCTATGTGCCTGTTCTATAACCTAACCTCCTCCTTCTCCTTATATGATAACTAAACTCCTGTGCTTTTTGCTGCTGCTGACTGATGATATTTTCTCCATAATGATTATTTTTTCATCACTTGTTGATACTAGTCCAGTAATGCTGATTAATATGTCTCTGTTTATATCGCTGATTGAATTCATCTGTCAACCAACTACATTCCTGCTTTTATGTATATATTCTGTATATATTATTGTAATCAAACCAACTAAATTCTGATTTTATGTCTGTATTCTGTATATATTACTGTAATCACTATGTGTAACACCGCTTCTGCTTCTGTACCAATTGATGTTTAATTTTTTCTGTATCTGTGTTGTTGTTGGAGCTTTTCTCCTTGGACCTCCACTGAAAATGGTCTCTTTTAGGCCCAGTGGACTTTCCTGGTAAACAAATGCAATAAATAAATAAATAGTGTTTCTTTGGTAAGCCAAGGGGCATAGTTGGATTTTATTCTTACTGTTCTAGTAGAAGCCATGTATTTAGGATGTTTAGGAAGGTAGTGTTGAAACATTCTATTGCATTGTCTAGGGGAGGAACTTTAGTGGATTCCAATTACAGCATTTGAGGGTAGACACAAAGTCTTGAGGTTTGAAGTTTTTGTATAACATATAGGTTCATAGGTTCGTAGGTATGCTCTAGGCTATCTGCCCAGGGGCATCTATAAGCCTAGCCAGAATGTGTTGGCTTTCGCCGCCCACTTAGATTAGTTCCCTGTGCCTCTGTTCAGCAGAGCCATTAGTTCCCTGTGCCTCTGTCCAGCAGAGCCGCTGCACTGATCCTCGCAGTAAATTTTCTGTTTCCCATCCACTCCTCAAGGTTTCTCTTGAAGACTGTTAGTGAGGGTGTCTGCCTAATGTAGATTGGAATCCTGTTCCAAAGCATGGGGAGTCTTTGGGACAGGAATCTATCCCTCCAGCACGTCCTATTTATCATTGTGGTGAGGTTTATATCCCTAGTGTGTGTGGCTCTCGGGGATTTGTTTTTTTTTAGGTGGAGCATGTCCATCAATTGTGGGTTGGACATGGCCTTGTATATCAGGCAGAGATCACCTCTGAGTAAGGGGTATGCAACCGAGTACAGCTGGAGTTTCTTCAGTCAGACTGCATAGGGCATCTATTTGAGGCCAGTAATCCTCTTGGTGAGGTACTTCTATGGTCTTTACCTCTGTTTCAGGTGGCTTGTAAGGTACATCTCAAATGGGGTGTTGTACTCTATGATGGGTCTGATGAGTGATGAGTAGAGGGGCACAATAACCTCTTTTGTTCTAGATGCGAACCCTTTTGTGATTAGGTGGGCCACATAGAAGGATTTTCTACCACCTTGGCAATATAATTATCAAAGGAGAGATTACTATCTACATGGGTCCCAGATCCCTTATTACATTTTCTGAATTTAGGGGACTACCACGTATTTGGTACTTCATGGGTACTTTGTTTTTTCCAAAGGGGATGACTATGCACTTTTTGGCATTTAGCTTGAGGCCATGATTTTGACACCAGGTATCCGTCTCAGTGAGACCCTTCTGGAGGATGTCTGTATCAGTCAGAGAGTCAGGTATGGCCACCAGTTTGCAGTCGTCTGTGAACTTGGTCAGCCATAGTCCTCCTGTGCTTGCCAGTACCTCTGAGAAGTGTATACCAAACAGGAGGGGTCCCAGGACTGAGCCCTAGGAGACGCCACTTGTAACCAGTTTAGAGTCGGACCTAAAGCCTGCAACTCTCACTGTGTGTGTTCTATCGTTGAGCCAATTGGAAACCCATCTCATTATGTAGGGGTTTATGTTCAGGCTGGTGAGCTTGTCTATAATACCAGAATGGGAAATGGTGTCAAAAGCCTTTGTGAGGTGTAGGTGGGCTGTGTGGACCTCCTTTCCCTCATCTAAAGCCTTGGTAACTGTCTCAAAGAAGTCCACCAGGTTTAGGAGGCATGATCTGCCCTTAACAAAGTCAAACTGGGTAGGGTCCAATGTTTGAAGGTTCCCAATGTCTCTGTTAATGAGTTCCATGATGATGTGCTCCATAGCCTTGACCACCAGGCTAGTCAGACTTATAGGACGATAGTTCCCGGGGACCGTTGTAGCTTCACCTTTGTGGAGTGGGATAACTGTTGCTGTGCACCACTCTATAGGTATGTAGCCTTAAGAGAGGCTGAGTTTGAACAGTGTGTTTAGGTGAGGGGTTAGTTCATTTTGGAGCTTGTGTAAGACACAGCCTGGGACACTGTCCGGTCCCATTGAAGCTGTGTCTTTGGCTTTAGATAGGGCTGTTTTAACCTGTGTGTCAGTGATTGCCAAGGCTCTACATTCTTCTGGTATGGTTATGGGCCCTTTAGGGGGTGAGAGGGGGGTGAAGTTTGCACTAAACCTGTCTGCCAGAATGTTGGCAATATCAGTCGGTTCAGTGTATTTTGTGCTATTCTGCACTAACTCAGGGCAGATCTGAGAGTTTCCACTTAGGTTCTTCACATAGCTAAAGAACACTTTTGGGTTATCTTTGGAGTCCTTGGAAATTTTTCTTTTGAAGCTAGCCTTGGATGATTTTATGAGGGATCGTAGTTTCTTGCTGATACTGATCAGGGATGTCTTTCCTTCTTGGGATATTACTCTTTTCTGTACTAGTTTCCTCCTTCTATTGTATAGCTTGTTTATGGCAGGGGTCCACCAGACTTGTTTCCTTTTCTTGGAGGAGTGAGTCTTGGTTTTGCTTGGGATAGCATGATCGATGCATTCTTGCAGGTGCTCATAGAGTATTTTTGTAAGGGATTCAGCATCTTGGACAGCGTTGTCTTTTAGGATGGGGGCTGTGAACCTTTCCACCTCGGTCTTAAGTAACATGAAGTTTGCTTTTGAAATGTTTTTCATTGTGGTTTACTTGATTTTGGGTGGGGGTAGAATGTGGAGATCCAGAGTGATTAGTCTATGGTCTGATCTAACCAGCGAGGGGTTAACCTCCGGTGTGGAACACTGGTTGCCCATTTTGGTGATGACCAGGTCCAATATGTTGTCACCGCTGGTGGGGGTGTTGACCAGTTGATCCAGGGCATTCGAGTTTATAAATTCTAGGAAGCGCTGGGCAAGGGAGTTAGTACTTGAGTAGTTCTCCCAGTTAATGTTTTGGTAATTGAAATCACCCAATATTAGGGCGTTTGGTAGGACCTTCATATTTTCCAGTGTCTTCAGAAATGTGGAATGGGGGTCCTGGGTCAATGTGGGTGATCTGTAGCAAGCTACAATTTGAATTGCAGTTTTGCCCATTGTTAGTTGCACATGGATGATCTCTGAGGCATCATGCTGCACCACTAACCTGGAGGTGTGGGTATCCTTGATGAATATTGATACACCCTCACCTTTTGTGTTTCGGTCCGGGTTCTGTGACCGAAAAGTATGGTATGAGTTATAGCCTGGTAGTGCCATGGTGCTCTCTAAAGCCTTAAATCAGGTTTCTGTTACTGCACAGATATTGATGTTCTCCATACTGAGGAGTGCCTCGATTGCATGCATTTTGAGGTTTAGACTTCTGGCGTTGAGTAGCATTACCCTCAGTTTTTGTTTACTTGTGCTATTTACAGTGGTGGGTTTGTATTTTGAGCCTTACCTAAAAAAGGCACTATGGGGTGGAAAAAGCCTTGGCCAGTATTCAAAAACCTAAGGGTGACAGGTGCAAGCCATCTCTTGTGAAGCAACATGGCTTGTTGAGCATGTCATCCCAGGCGGACAGATACTGGATCCCCTTTGAATGACACCAGAAACTTAGCCAATTGTTGAAATTGATCATTTTTTCTTTATAGTGTGGCATCATTCTTGGTGAGGGCAGGATGCTACTCAGGGTCAGGGTCATACCAGCCTGGGCTACATGATCAGAGAGCTGTTCCATGTCTCTTTTCATGTAGTCCAGGGAGGTACGTCTCAGGTCATTCACACCAACATGGACAATGACAGAGTCATATTTGTACTTGTTCTGGAGTGACCTGAGTGCTTGTTGTATGTGGTGGATCCTGGCACGTGACAGGCAGCTAACTGTAACCTTTTCCTTGTCCAGCCTAGTTAGTGGGACATCAGTGTGCCTGGCTATAGAGTTGCCTATTACTAGTATGCTGGGTATGTTATTTTGCCTTAAGGGCTGTGATTGCGTGGTACACTGATTATGTGAAGTATGTGTTTCATGGTTTGTGATGGGGTGTGGAGGTTGCTTGGGTGTCTGCTTTGGAGGTCTCTGTTGGAAAGAGGAATTTTGCATTGGATTTACATGATATTGGAGGACAAATGTTGGGAGGTGGTCACTAAGGGAGTCTGGGAGGGTACAGCAGTGATATGATAGTGTAGGTTGGTTAGTAAGGATCCAGTAGAGGATGGACTCCTTATTGGATGCTTTGTCTACCCTGGTTGTAGTTTGGATTATTTGAGTGAAGCCATGGAGGTTAATATGGTCTGTAGGATGCAGTGAGTTACAGGAGGACCAGATGATATTAAAGTCCCCCAGTATTATAGTCTCCTGGGGGATTGTCTTTGCTTGCTACCCATTGTAGGATAGATTCTAGTATGTTGATATTATTACCGGGGGAATATAGGATCCAATTATATTTTAGCTTTTCTTTGAGTTGGTTTCTATTCTACAGAACAGTACCTCTGCATTATTGAAAGTTGGTGAGCTGTGGTCAATGATTTCAAGTGTAAGATTGCTTTTGAATAGTAAGGCAATGCCTCCACCCGTTTTAGATTTTCTATCTTCCCTGTATATGTTGTACCCTGAGGGAACTATTTTGTTGTCACTGATTTCAGGTTTAAACCAGTTCTCTGTGATAAGAACTATATCTAGGGAGTATAATGAAAGGGTGGCATGTAGTTCTTTTATTTTATTAAAAATTGCACCTTATATTTAGATTTACTATGAGCAAGTCAGTTCCTTTTCTTGGCAGGTTTAATAAATTCTGTTGTTGGGTGGTGGAAGTAGTAAGGTGGCTTACAGGGCCAGGGTTGGGGTGGATGTCTCCACTAAGAATAAGTTTGGATGTTGTGAGTAATATAACGTATTATATTACTATTTAGATATAAATTTGTCACATTGAAGGGCTATATATATGTGTGTGTAGGATAGTTGAGGAAATGTTTTAAATATGGCTAGATTAATGTGTGAACAATTTAAGATTGTTGGGGATATGATGAACATGGTTGGTTTTGATAGAGAGGGATTGGGAAAGGGGAGAAATGGAATTGGGATGTAATGTTGAGATAAATATGGTAGGAGGTAAGATGAGCTATGAAAGTAAGTGTTAGGATAATTGTTCAGTGTAAGGTTAACATCTTGTACTATGGATGGTTTGTCAACTAGTTGAGAAAGGGGGTGTAGTATATTTTGTAGTTTGGAGTGAGTTATGATAGAATTATGGGAAGAGGAATTTCTTAATTATGTTAAGTATGACAGGGGAGTTTAAGCAATGATATTTAAGCAGAGCACTTGAGGAGTATTTGTAATTAGTGAGTTGGGTTTTAGTGGGTGGGTAGCATTTGTTGGTAACAGGACTGCAGAGAATAGGTGGATTGTGACTGGATAATTGAAATTAGTGGAATTGGCTTGTCTAAAATAAATGTTTGAGTAGTGGGAGTGGGCAGAAATTGGGGTTAGGGTAGGGCAGCAGAGAGAATCTGAGTGTAGCGAGGGCAAACGGAAAAGGAAACCAAGTGGGCAGATCCTAGTCAGACTGATGAGCAAAGAAAACTATCTATGAACAGGTAAATGGGAACAGTCCAGCAATATCAATGCATTCCACTTCACTATTGTAAGTAGCTGCTGTAGAGTATCATTTCAGAAGAGACAGCAAATAGAGTACTCAATTAGCTATTAAAAATATGGTATGGAGTGCAGACTATATTATAGCTGGGGTTGTTCAGCCTACGTGCTAACTTTTGAAGAACAGTAATCAAAACTTTAGGAGGGGAGACTAGAGAGAGAGAGAGAGAGGATGAGGAGAGCATGGCAAACATCCATCCCTGCGTGTATGCACACCAATTCTGTTTATGATATTGATGCTGAGAAATTATCTTTTGAAAAATAAATTAGGCTGATAGTAGTGGGATTTTTTTGTAAAAGCAGGTTCTCTGTAATGGTAATGATCTACTTTCTCTGTTTGGGGGTGTTCAATCCTTAGGTGTTTTCTTGCTGGGCTCCACAGACACATAAAGAGTGATATTTCAGTAACTGTAAGCCAACCTGGGGATGGGGGGATTTCCTGAGCATTCCTAGCTGTTTGGTGAACTGTAAAAACATATAAGAAAGGTTAAATTAGGTGTGAGCTTGATGGAGGGAAGGAAAAAAAAAGAAAAAAGAGCTATATAGGGTTAGCGCAGAAGATAGGTATTGGAGGTTCAGAAAGGTGTAGGTTAGAGGAAGGAGGAAGGATCAAGTTATTTCATAGAAAGAAGTTGCTAAAGAAATGACTGCACTTAGTCTGTATCTGCAGTAAAAGCAGAAGGTGTTGCCTTATTCGACTACCTTGTAATTTTTATCAGCTTTACAAATGAAACAGGCACTTATTATTAGTTACATTCACTGCTTTACATGCTAACACTCTTTTTCTGCCAGTATGCAGACAGTTAACTATAATACACTTCATGCGCTTGTATACAGGCAGTGAAATTAATTAAAACATGAGATAGCAGATGTGATACAATTCAAAACAGTGGGAAAGAGCAGTTCATAACTATTATGACTAAGTAAATCATTAGGTATCAGATGTAACTGAAATTCAGAACAGTAAATAACAGCAGTTGATAACTATACTAAAGCATGTAACACAAATGCAACTTCATTCAGTACTTAAAACAGGCTTTAAACCAGATGCAGCCAGTCAAATATGCATAGCTATGTTGCACACAGCTCAGCCTAAGATTAATTTGACAACAGCAGTTGCTTGTTTTAAAGTATGGTACTCTTCTTGAAGCAAGCTATAAGTTTAAAAACAAGTAGAAACAAGTATTGCACTTAAATGGCATGCACACTACACCGAGGGACACAGAGCACTTCCACTATCTAAGTATGATTTTGAAAATGGCACCCTACAGGATGGCAGCCTTAAGTAGGCTCATTCAGTACATTAGGCAAGGACGGGGAGCGGGTAAGCTGGGACCTCGCATTCAGAACTAGTGCTGGATGAATCAGTGAAAAAAAACTAAGATCCTAGTCAGACCGATGAGCAAAGAAAACTATCTGTGAACAATCCAGCAATATCAATGCACTCCGCATTGTTCACAGTTTTCCCTACATAAAAAACAACTGCATTACACTCAAAAAAGCAGAGAATGACTCAAAAGAGAAAAATTTAAAAGACCATAATGGACAACAAAAAACCTCTAGAGTAAGCAACATAATCTACCTCTATACTCAATGTACTTCTCCTATAAGTATCAACTGAATAAGATTTCAAAATAATCACCACACATGAAAACATCCTGAAATATTAACACATCCTTTGTCTTCTTATTTTCCCATAAATGGCAATTTAAATCTTTCATCAAAATAACAAGTATACCAACAGGCATATATTTTTTTTCAAAACTTGAAATAAGTAAATTCTTCCCTGAAAACCTATAGGAGCATATATAAAAATAAGAAGCACAATGCTAAAACACACCCTAAAATCACAATCTCCTAGAAATGCCAATAAATCCCATCCAGCCACAGAAAAAGAGAATTACACAAAATAGCAATCCCACAACATAAATTCAACCCAAAACTCCAAAAGACAGTGTCATCCCATATCATCTCCTTTTTTGAAACTCATCTAACCTACTTATACTTACATCAAACAGATAACATGTCAGCACCTAAATTTCTATAAAACTCTTGTTGTTGTTGTTGTGTCTTTCAGCTTTTCCCGGTTAGGGGTCGCCACAGCGGAACTCCGGTCCGCTAATGATTGGCAGTAGATTTTTACGTGCTGAGTTGCCAGCCCTGATGCACAACCTTCAACGAAGGGACCCCCATTCACGCATGTCTCCACACAGAAGACGCTGTAGCTGAGAATCAAACAGGACGTCTTACTGTGAGGTGACAGTGCTACCGCAGCACCGCCACTACAGTAAATTTCTATAATACTCTAATGCTGACAAATGCCAGTGTCTGTTCAGAATAGTGTTAACATTTATCCTTTCTCTTTCTTTGCAGTTGTTTTTACTACTTGTTTTATATTTCATTTCATAACTCTTTTCCTAATAGTAGTATCTTTATTCACAGTCTTATCACTAAGAGTACTGTCAAAATATTCACTAAGAATGACCTTATTATGACCTTCCTCATCTTCTGAATCCACATCACCTTTATCTTGAGGATCCCTTTCTGATATTTCAACCATAGCAGCACCAAAATTATTTATTGGTTTCCCCTTCAACTACACTAATTCCAGTCTTATCATATATTTTCCTCTTGTCTTCTGGGCAATCAGACCAGAAATGCCCAGCTTTATTACATGTCCTACAATGCAATAGACAGTTCTGAGCAATATGGCCAACCTCCCCACACTGTGGACATTTACATTTGTTGGAAAATGTAATTGAATGTGATGCAGAACCACAAAAGAAATATGTCGTTGGTTGTCCTTTATATATTACATAAACTTATAAGCATTAATAACAACACTTGGAACATGTTTCAACTTGCCAACTGTTTCATTCCAATTAACCAAACACTCCTAACCACCATTCTACAATTTACACTTATCATATACTTTGTTAACATCATAAACAGTTTTGCAAAAATCGGAAAAAGAAACTTCTAAATTGCAATTCCGTTATTTCAGCAGTATGAAACTGCACAGTCGCATGTGCTACAGAAATGTTTAAACTGTAAACTGATACAAAGCCCAAGAACTATATAACTGTTTAATCACAAAATCTCAAAATGTGTTCTGCAATAGGTATATGTTCAAACATTAAGTCACAGTAAATGACTTTCCCAGTATGAATAAAGACTTAATGTCTTTAACCATAACATCCAAAGATGTAGCAATATAGTCCCATATAAAATATCTAGCAATGGTGTCAGCATCTTTAGATAAAATACATACAACTGGCAAATGGAACAAAGGAAATCTTCTAACAATGCCCTTCTCCATATCTCCAACAGTCTGTTGTAGAGCCTGTGCATAACTCTACTTACTTGCATTTGTCTCAGCAGTCTGTTCAGTGTGTGAAAAAACTTGCAACTGGCAAACAGAGGCCACAGTAGGATATCAACCTTTGACTTCCTCCATCAATGCACCTATGTCATCAGCAAGACATTTGTGCCCAATTTGACACCAGTTTGCTGCATCCTGATCTGAAGGATCAGCTTCATCCAACATTTTTAAATTAACATCCAATAATCTTCCATCGGATACCTTAATAATGCCAATTTCTTTATTGCTAACTTAGGAGACAGCATCCACAGCTAAAAGTATATTCTGTTCCATGCTGCAACACCCTATGACCCACCATGGTAATCTGGAAATGGAAAAGAGAAGGAAAAGTTCCCCAATCAATAGGTCAAATTTTCCATGGTAATATAAATACCAACTTGAGTCACCCCTGAAAAGAAGCTACTAACCTAGTGGGAATAACCCGGTCAACTAAGTATAAACACGTAAACAGGAAGATAGACATAGAAGGATAGATAGATAGATAGATAGATAGATAGATAGATAGATAGATAGATAGATAGATAGATAGATAGACAGACAGACAGATAAATAGATAGATAGATAGATAGATAGATAGATAGATAGATAGATAGATAGATAGATAGATAGATAGACATTGAAAACTAAAAAGGTAGAACCTTGCCATCTCTTAGCTGTACATTCCTTCGCTGCTTTAAGGAAATCAGTCATTCTCAGGTTTGTGCATTCTGATCTGTTTTCTTATCACATGGTCTCAATTAAAAAGCCAATAAGGCAAATCTCCACACAATCCAACATCCTAGTCTTAGGTAACTCTATTGTGAGACACACTGATGCATCACGCACCAGACTAAGTAGAGGGTCATGGTCAGTTGCCTGTCATGTACTAGGATTCAACACATCATGCAGGCACTCGAGTCCTTGCACTACAAGTTCACATATGACACTGTTATAATACCTTGGGTGCAAATGACTTGAGATGTACCTCAATGGAGTATATGAAGAGAGACATTATAGAGCTCTCAGAATACGTGTCAGTGGCAGATGTGAACTCAGCTTTGACCAGCATATTCCATCACAAAGAATGATGCCACAAGAGGAACAAAAGATTATTGACTTTAACAGTTGGCTTAGCTTCTGGTGCCATTCAAAGCAGGTCCAGTATACATCAGCATGGGAGGATACAGTAGACAGCCCTAACTGCTCTCCAGGGATGGCCTGCACTAACCCTCTCAAGTCTTTTGTAAGTTGACTAAAACCTTGCCTACCCCACAGTACCTTTCTGCAAAAGCTTTCAACATAACAAAACAGAATCTGGATAATAAAGACATTGCAACTCAACACTAGGAACTTTAAAAAAAACTTCACTCCTTACAAGCACTTCTTACCTTAGACAACATTGATACATGCATCATCACACAGACATGGTTCAAGACCACTGAGAGCACCCTATCAGTGCAGGGTTTCAATGCCTACCACAAGTTCAAGTCCATCACACTAGATGAAGGCACTAAAGGTGGTGGTGCTTCCATATTTGTAAAAACAAAAACACTTTGAAACCTCCAGACTATTTAAACAAGATAATGATCTAGAACTACTCCATGTCCATCTTAGCATGAACAATACCCCTTATGCAATCATGGCAAATTATAAGACTATGTCTCCATCAGCCCATACCTCCTACTTAACTAGTATAAAGTCCCTTAAGCATTAGTCCAAACACCATTCTCCTAGGACTTCAAGCACATCCTCTAACAGGTATGCCCAGAGATTTCTGGACTTCATTAATACTCTGTGGACCAGTTAGTCCGCACACCAAACAAGAGCACTAAAAACCTGGACTTGGTCCTCACCAACTTAGGACAGTTCTTCTCCCTACTAGTTGTAACTCTATCTCTGGTCAAATCAGACCACAAATCCATCTCCTTCAGCTTAAGACTGAAGCCAGAAAATCTAATACCTTGGTATTCACAGATTATGCCAAGACTAACCTACTAAAACTGAGTGATGACCTGGCTAAATTCAACATCCCCTTCCAACTCAATGAACCCACTGCTTAAGGGGAAACCCCTTACCACCAAATTCTATGCACATGTGTATAGCAACATAGAAGCATCTGTCCTCCTTCAAAGTAAATACAAAGCCAAACTGAAAAATAAATCCATATGGTAGAACCCAAATATAAACATAACAAAAAAACATTGCATGTAAAAATAAATGTAACTCTCAAAATGCAAAAATAGCTCTTACTAAACTTAACAGGGAACTCCAGATGTTGTTCGAATCAACCAAACCCAGATATGAGATAAAAAGAGTCACTCAAGCAAAGGGGTTACAAAACCTTCTTTAACTAGGCTAGAAACCTTAGAAACAATGCCCAGCACTGTGCAGAGCTAATAGTAAATGATATCACATACTTAAACCCAGAGGACACACATACTTAAACCCAGAGGACATAGCCAATCTATTGGTGGCTAAAGCTCAGACTTCACCTCCCTCTCCCTTCCTACATTCCCAAATCACCTACCCACATCTACACTATTCCCTCAAATCTCTATATCTCAAGTCCTCAAGGCAATATCTGAGGCAGAGAACACTGTTTCTATGGGGTCAGATAACATACCAAGCTGCTTACTAGCCAGCCTGAAGGACCTGTCAGACACCCTACGGAGGCTATTCAGTGTCAACCAACAAATGGGCTTTGTACCAGATGAATGAAGGACAGCAACAGTCATCCTCTTGCACAAAGCAGGGACATAAATGGACTCAGGAAATTATAGAGCCATAAGTCTGACCAGCCTTGTCTGTATGGCCTATGGAAAGGATCATTATGGATTTAATAAATAAGGACATAGAACTTCCAAGCTGGGTGCACACTGATCAACAGCTTCATTTCATCTCTCCCAGTGTAAAATAAATAAATAAATAAATTACATGAGAAATAAGAGCTAGTCATTCTGCCATCTTGAGTAAAATTCAGTTCCATACTACTAAGTACACTGCCTGGATACCAACAAAGAAGACATTTAGAGAACCTGAAATAAATCAACTAGAACCATTGAAGAAAAAACACTAATTGGAAAGAATCTTACAGCTGTTCAGCAAAAAACAGTCCAAGCTCCAGTAGATGGTTTCTGGTCATTTAGAGGAAAAAATAAATAAAATTTACTCTGAACTGATTAAAATGAATGAAACATTTAAGGAGTACATGAAATTGGTACACCTTGTTTGCTGTAGCATAGACTAGATCCAGGCCTGCTGAATCTAGCTTAGTTTGTATGCTTGTTGTTTGTTTGCTTGTTATTTCCCTGAAACGCTAATTCCACATAAAACGCGGCTTTTCAGTGCTTCTGTGGATCCCTAGTGATATCTGCATTGCTTACTGTACTTATTTCCTTGTTTCACTTGAAAGAAAGTTACTGTTTGTTGTTTTTGCATTTAAGTTACCTGTAACACATTGCATTTAAGTTACCTGGCACTTGCTCACCAAGTCAGCACTAAAAAATTAAAAGCACTACACCCTCACAAACTCCCCTTGAGTACCTTGTTCCCCATTGGCCCTTTTTTTCAATTATAAAGGAATTCCCAATACTATTCTAGCATGTCCAAAGGTCATTTGTCAATCTCCTCTCCGGTCCAGCTGGTGAATCTGGGAATCTTGACGCAATGTTACAACTGCCTCATGTACACAGACAACCCTCTCCTCCTCCCAACAAATTCCAGCACATGTGAGAGATGCAACCATATAGCCAAACTGGAGGCTAAGCTCAAGCTCTCTCAACTCATTACTGGCGTAACCAGTCAGGAGGAGAAAGAAACCACACTCACTACAATTCCAGTCTCACATAGACCTACCATGACAGCAAACCAAACACATAAACATACAAAAACATACTCGGAGGCTCTAAATAAAAATCTGCCTAAGCAGCAGAGACCTCCAAAGCAGACACCCAAGCAACTGCTACCCCAAAACAAAACACGTGCAACACATAGCTCCCAAAGCCAGTGTGCCGAACAGTCACAGCCCTTAAGGCTAAAGAAACACCTGATACACTTGTAATAGGTGACTCTATCGTCAGACACACTGACGTTCCGCTCACCAGGCTGAACAAGGAGAAGGTCATGGTTAGCTGCCTGTCAGGCGCTAGGATCCGCCACATAACACAAGCACTCAGGTCAATCCAAGGCAAGCACAAATATGACTCAGTCATTGTCCATGCTGGTGTGAATGACCTGAGACGTACCTCCATGGACTACATGAAAAGAGACATAGAGGAGCTCTCTGAGCATGTAGCCCAGGCTGGTATGACCCTGACCTTGAGTAGCATCTTAACCTCACCAAGAATGATGCCACAATATGAAGACAAGATGATCAATTTCAACAATTGGCTTAAGTATTGGTGTCATTCAAAGGGGATCCAATGCCTGTCAGCCTGGGATGACATGCTCAACAAGCCACGATGCTTCGCTAGGGACGGCTTGCACCTGTCACCCCTGGGCTTTCGGATATTGGCAAAGGCTCTTGCTACCCCCATAGTGCCTTTTTTAGGCAAGGCTCAAAAGACAAACCCATCTCCATAGGTATCACAAGGGATAAGAAACTAAGAGTAATGCTACTCAATGCCAGAAGTCTAAACCTCAAGATGTACGCACTCGAAACTCTCCTTATCATGGAGAACATCGATATCTGTGCAATAACAGAAACCTGGTTCAAGGCTCCCAAGAGCACCCCAGCACTACCAGGTTATACCTCATACCATGCTTTTCGGCCCCAAAACTTGGACCGAACCACAAAAGAAGGGGGAGTATCAATATTCATCAAAGATACCCACACCTACAGGTTGGTGGCACAGCACGAAGCATCAGAGACTATCCATGTGCAACTAACAGTGGGTAAAACTGCCTTCCAGTTTATAGCCTGCTACAGACCACACTCCCAAACCCAGGAACCCCACTCGGCCTTCCTGACAACACTGGAAAATATGAAGGTCTCTCCAAACACCATTATATTGGGCGACTTCAACTACCCAAACATACACTGGGAGCATTACTCTAGCTCCAACACCCTAACCCAAAGGTTCCTAGAATTTATAAACTCAAATGCTATGGAACAACTTGTTACCACTCCCACAAGAGGGGAAAACATACTGGACCTGTTCATCACCAACATGGGGACTCTATGCTCCAGATCAGAAGTGTATCCCTCACTGGTAAGATCAGACCATAAACTAATCTCACTGGATATTCACATCCCGACCCCACCCCCTGACCAGAAAACCACAGTGAAAAACTTCTCTAAAGCAAATTTCACACTCCTCAAAACCGAGGTGGAATCCTTCAAAGCCCCCGGGCCTGTGGAAAATATGGCCCAGACCGCAGAATCCTTTATAAACGCATTCTATGAACACCTTCAGGAATGCATGGATCATGCAATCCCAAATAAAACCAAGACCCACTCCTCCAAAGGCAGATGTCCTGTTTGGTGGACCCCAGCCATAAACAAACTATACAATAGAAGGAGGAAGCTACTACATGATAGAGCAAAATCCCAAAAAGGGAAGGCATCTCTGATCAGTATTAGCAAAAAACTATGGGCACTCATAAAATTGTCTAAGGCCAGCTTCGAGAGAAAAATTGCACAGGACACTAAGGATAATCACAAGGCTTTCTTTAGTTATGCTAGGAACCTGGGTGGGAATTCCCAGATATGCTCAGAATTAGTCCAAAATGACAAAAAATACACCGAACCCACAGACATTGCCAACATCCTAGCTGACAGGTTCAGCACAAACTCCCCCCCCTCCCCACCAAAAGGGCAAATATCTATCCCAGCAGAGTGCTGCCCCCATGACATCTCAGATGCTCAGTTAAGAGCCACCATCTCCAAAGCAAAAAAGACAACATCGATGGGACCAGACGGTGTCCCAGGCTGCGTCCTACATGAACTCCAAGAAGAGCTAAACCCAAACATAAAACTACTGTTCAATCTCAGCCTTACTACAGGATATGTACCCAAAGAGTGGCGTACAGCAACAGTGGTCCCTCTCCACAAAGGTGGTGCCTCAATGGATCCTGGAAACTATCGCCCCATAAGCCTGACTAGCTTGGTCTGCAAAGCTATGGAAAGGATCATCATGGACCTCATAAATAAAGATATTGGGGACCTACAGACACTGGATCCTACCCAGTTCGGCTTTGTTAAGGGCAGATCCTGCCTCTTAAACCTGGTCAATTTCCTTGAAATAGTCACCAAGGCCAATGACGAGGGGAAGGTGGTCCACACAGCCTACCTGGACCTCGCAAAAGCCTTCGATACAATACCCCACTCAGGCATTATAGATAAGCTCACCAGCTTAAATATAAACCCCTGTGTCACTAGATGGGTTGCAAACTGGCTCAAGGACAGAACCCAAATGGTTAGAATTGCTGGAGCCATGTCAGACTCCAAACCAATTACAAGTGGCGTCCCACAAGGCTCAGTCCTGGGACCTCTCTTGTTCGGTATATATTTCTCGGAGGTACAGGCCAACACAGAAGGACTGTGGCTGACCAAGTTCAAAGATGACTGCAAACTGGGCACCATAATCGACTCTCCAGCTGACACAAGCATCCTTCAAAAGGGCCTCATAGAAACAGACAACTGGTGCCAGAGCCATGGCCTCAAGCCAAACGCCAAAAAGTGTATAGTCATCCCCTTTGGCAAAAACAAAGTGCCCACAAATTACCACATAGGTGGTAATCCATTAAGTACAGAAGAAGTAATTAGGGACCTGGGGACCCAAGTTGATAGCAATCTCTCATTTGACAACCACATGGCCAAAGTGGTTAGAAAAACATTTTATATAGCCCACCTAATCATGAAGGGATTCACATCTAGATCAGGGGAGGTCATCGTGCCTCTTTACTCATCCCTCATCAGGCCCATAATTGAGTACAATGCCCCTTTTGGGATGTACCTTACCAGACACCTGCAGCAACTGGAAAGACCCCAAAAGTACCTCACCAAGAGGATCAAAGGGCTCAAACAGATGCCATATGCTGCCCGGTTAAAGAAACTCCAGCTCTACTCAGTGGCATACGGCCTGCTCAGAGGCGATCTGTGCCTGACATATAAAGCCATGTCCAACCCGGAATTAATGGACATGCTGCACCTCAGAAAATCCAAACCCATCGAGCTATGCGCTTGAGACACTTGAACCTCAGCACTGAAATAAATAGGACATGCTGGAGGGACAGATTCATAACCCAGAGGTTCCCTTCACTCTGGAATAAAATCCCAGTCCAGGTTAAGCAGAGTCCCTCATTGACTCTCTTCAAGAGGAATCTTGATGAGTGGATGGGAGATCGTAGGTTTACCTCGGGTATCACTTCTGTGTCACTGTTAGACAGAGGCACAGTATACTAACCTCGAAAAAGGGCATAGCAAAATTAATTTAAAATGGGTGGCAAAAGCCAAACACACTCTGGCTAGGCTTATAGCCTAGTATGAACCTATGAACCTATGAACTCAAATAACAACACAACTCAAAAAATAGAAAAGGCTATAACTAGCTATTCAAATGAACTGATAAATTTGCAAAAATCAGAGGCTGACTTGTAGAAAAGACTGGGTGAGTATGAGATTTCTCAAGAAGAGCTGTTTCAAAAAGAAATCCTAGATTTAGAAATCAAAGCACACATTAAAAACCTGAAATTTTCTGCTGTACTAGAGAAACTGGAAAGAATAGTCTGCATTAATTTTATAAAAGCACAAATAAGCAACTGGTCTGGTATTCCATGGCAGGATTTCTTAATTGTAAGGGCACATTGTGTGTATACTCCAAACTTGCCCAAGAGAAAGCAGCCGAGACCTGTATTAGTAAAGATACTATCAGAAAGATCTGATCCTGACAAAACTGTGGCAGAAAGGCAAAGCATTAAAAATTAGAGGCAGTAGACTGTTTGTGGAAAATAATTCCTCACTGTACACCAGGCAGAAAAGAAGCAAATTCATCCCAGAAATCAGAGCATGTCAAGAGGCTGGTATGAGATTCAAGCTGCTGTAGCTAGCTGTCTTTAGAATATATTTTCTTGGAGGATCAAACTCATTATTTGATGAAGAATAAGCTAAAGAGGAAACACAAGTTTATCCAACAAAAAGTGAGCCATCAAACAAAAGGGGACTCTACTTCTTATTTTCTGACAATGAAGCTCATAAAGAAACTTTGTCAGTGAAAACTTTTCCAATGTTCCAAAGGAAAAAGCTAGAGAGACAGACAAAAAACACAGGAGCTGACTAGAAGAATCAAGAGTACCTTGGACTTGAAACAGAGTCTGGTGTTGGGAGATGGAGATGAACAGGAAGAAGACCAGCAACACTGAAATTAGTGAATAAATGTGAGATTATAAAGCATCAATCACATTTGTCAAATATGGCTTTGTGAGAAAAATCACATTTGTCAAATATGGCTTTGCAAGAGAAAGGAGTTGAGAAAGACTGGACAAAGGCTGACTTTGTTAAACCTGTGGGTGCACTGTAAAGCATATACCCCACATTATGTCATTAATGTTTAGATGGACGGTCAGAGGAAGAAAGTAACTGCAAGTAACAAAATTTTAATAGTATTTGTATAAAACATTTCATTATATAAATTGCATGTTATATAATAAATCAGATTTCTGTAGTATGTAGTCATGGTATATTAAATATGTTAGTGAGGATCTTTTCAATGATTGTTCTACATGACAAAATGTTAAAGTAAACAAGTACCTTTTTAGTTTTAATAAACATAAGCATTACAATGTAAAAAGAGAAGAAAGGCTGGGCAAAAGCAAGTTTAACTTAATATGTGGTTATCTTAGGCTGCTGGGTAGGGTGTGGGGTGTAGCAGTGCACTGATTATATTATATGTAGAGATGAGATGTTATTCTCTTATTTTTGCATAGGTGGATATCTGGATTAATGCACTTAACAATCTAAAAACAAGTGTTCTCTGTAAGCAAGAAGGCTTAAAGCAATAAGACAAAATGATGAATGATATAAGAAGTGCTATGTTTATTGCATAGGCAATGATATTAGCTTTTTTGCCATGTAGCAAATGTTCAGTGAGAATTAAGAAGTGTGAAGCTGATGGTAATTGCCTGTTCTGTTCTTATTTTTCCATGAAAGCCAGCTATCTACAGGTGCAAACAATTAATCTTGAGAGTTCTAAGAATTGTTTGTTTATCAAACTGCACAACCTAAAGGCACAAGAGTAAGCAGTACAGTAAAAAATAAAGTTTGAAATTATTGGAAGTAAAAAAAGAGATATCAGCTTCCCTAGCAGTCTTAATATATTAATGGGTTTAATAGGGCATAATTTAATTTTATTTAAAGACAGCCAGCATACTTTTTCTTAAGGATAAAAGTTAATGTTTTCTGAAAGCATACAAACTGTTTTTTACATCTGGGAGGGGAATATAGATAAGAAATTAACAGACAGCAATCAGTGTAAGTGGGGGCACAGGCTGTAACACGTTTTAACATGAGTAACCTAAATTTTATGTTAGGTAATGCTTGTGGGTGCAACTGTAAATTTGGGGAAATTGTTCTTATCAGATGAGTTAAACTTCATTTTTGACAACGCATATATTTTTGTATGTTTGTTCTAAGTTAATGGGTTATGTGTGTGTTCTGAAAATGTATTTAGATATTTTTTTTTGGTTTGAGGGTTTCATTAAAGCAAAAAAAGTCTTGAAAATGTGACATATGATCAAATGGAGATGATAAGAACCAACTATATAAAAGATCAATCTGCCAAACATTAGTATGTACATGTAACATAAAAGTTGGAAATACACATTCAAAAAGCTGTCATGTATAAAAGTTAGGAAGAATAACTCCTTATCATAATGGCTATACTATCCATGTCATTTCTGGAATACTAATGTCCTTACAGGTATAGACAAAAAGGGAAGAGTATTGACTTATGTTAAGAAATTTGTGTCTTTCAGCTTTTCCCGGTTAGGGGTCACCACAGCGGAACTCCGGTCCGCTAATGATTGGTAGTGGATTTTTACGTACTGGGTTACCAGCCCTGATGCACAACCTTCACCGAAGGCATGCCCCATTCACGTATGCCTCCACACAGAAGATGCTCAAGCTGAGAATCAAATGGGACAACATCTTGCTATGAGGTGACAACTCTACCGCAGCACCACCACAAGAAATACAAAGTGCAAATAACAACACTGCAGGATAAACATTTAGAAGGAAGTGAGCCTGTGAATGTGATAAAGAAAGCATCCCAGGATACATATTCAGGAGAATATCAAGGACAAAGGAAAATGGGAGAATTATACTAATTGCTAAAGAAGCTCCAATAGTGATAAAAGAGAAAAAATATAATAATGGTAGATTTGTGTTAGTAAGGAGCTACTGGCAATGAAGGAGGATTAAACTGGCATGTATTTATACTCCATCAAAACTGCTATTATGGAGCTTAAGACATTTTTGGGAGAAATAATCAGATTTCAGCAGGGAATATTACTTATAGATGGGGATTGGAACTTGATTTTCAACAGTGAGGATGTATCTGGGAACCTACAAGGGAAAATATACAAAGGGCTGTAGATTTTAAAGACATTTATCAAAGTATTTGGTATGGAAGACATGAATTCAGTAGTAGGAACTCAGAGAGAATTTACATTTTTTCCCCAAGATATAATAACTGAGATATACTAGATATAAATTACTTTTCAATGGAACAAGTACATTTAATTGAAAGCTTCAACACACATCCAGTAACTATTTCAGATCATGCACCAATAAAAACTAGGACAAAAATGCAGGGTAAGGAGGTAAAAATGAGATACCCGTTAAAAAGTAAATAAAGAAATACACCAGCAGCTACTAAAAGTTGGACTTGAACAAAGCCAGTAAGAATAAAAACAACAAAACAGTCTGACAACTGCAGTCCAAAACATAAACTTTAATACAAACAAAATACAATACCGATAAGTGCATTCAAGTTAAGAAACTCTTCTTTAGATCTATTAAAAATAAGATACCAACAACTATTTAAATCCATTATTAACCAATCAGTTTCAAGAATCCATCCATTCTCCTTGGGGTGAATTAAAATGTGTATTCCAGTAATCAGATAGTATTGGTTGAATAAAATGTTATAAGTCAATCAAAAAAGTCTATGCTCCTTAGGAGCAAATTAAAAGCGTACAGCATACATAAAATGGTATTGGCCGAATAAAATACTATTGGCCAATCAACATCTGAGGAGCATCTCACACCCCTCTATATATAAATTCAAAGGAAGATGTTCATTGAGAAAATTTTAACAACCAGCATTGGTTGTTTGTGAAGCCATTGACCAATGTCAGCTTCAAAATAATCTATGCCCCCTTAGGGCAGCTTTGAGTGGAATATTGCCATTAAGTACTGGTGATTTGTTAACCTGAATATTGGCTATATGATTCACTTCTGCAGTCTCTGTTTTATTCACAATGTTTCCACCTCTGATGTGTTCTGTTATAATTTGAAGGACTATGAAATTGAACGTATGCCCTAGGTTAGCCAGTGTATGTTTCACCAAAGCATTCTTAATATCGCCTAATTGAATATCCATAGTATGTTATAAGATTCTTACTTTCAATTGTCTATTTGTTTTGCCAACATAGAAGCTGTCACATGATCTGCAGACTGCAAGATAAACAACATTCTTAGTTTTACAATCAGCATAGAGATGAGGTGTATAAGTTTTTCCAGAGATAGGATGTATAAACTGATTTTGATTGTAAATATGCCTGCATGCTTTACATGCATGACATGGAAACATTCCATTTCTATTGGATTTGTTACTGTTACTTAGTGTAGACCCATAGCATAATTGTTGTTTGAGATTCTTACTATTCTTAAAGCAAAACGATGGTCTGTCCTCCACTATTTCTCTGACTTCTTGATCTTTAGTAAGGATCTTCCAATTCTCTCTAATAATCTCACATACACAATCAACATCACTTGAGTAGGTTAACATCACTCCAGTTCTTTGGTACATATGACCTTTCAATATTCTGTTGGGTGGGGATTGCTTAATTTTTCTTGAAAGTCATTCTGAATCCATGTAGAAGATTCTGTGAGACTTCGAGATAGACCTCATCTTGTGTGCATAAGCAGGATGTCCTTAATAGTTGCCCTTTCAAAATGTTCTGATAGATGTGCCCTAGAGGCATGCTGTTACAGTACAAGTTGTTCTTCCAGCATTCCTTTCTTGTATAAGTCTCAAACAGCTAATCTGAATGACAAGAATGATAATGTGAATAACCAGACTTAGTTGAAAAACAGAAGCAGATTCAGAATGAGAGGACACAAAAAGGAAGAGATTAATAAATCAGCAGCAGAGGTTATAGAACAGAGGAAGATAAAAGGAAAACCTTATTTTTCGAAAAAAAAAGCAATCATCCTTAAGGAGAATGATAACAGCTATACAGAATATTATATTCATAAAGTAGTAGAACATATTCTAAGACCTAAGACAACACAATAATGGAAAAAGGAGTTTTTGCTGATAGGGATGACTGCAAGTAGGGATACAGAGAATTGGCAAGAAGAGGCTTCAATTTACTAGAGAAAACTGGCAAAGGAACCAAGATATTGTGAGTAAATAACTAGAGATGGAAAGATAATAGAATGAGTTGAGGCCAAGAACACATTTGGACTGCAGGCTACAGACTGACTTCCCTACCAGGGATTCATATCAGAATATATGCAAAGAGAGAGGGAGATGGAAGTCCTAAGTGAAAGACCTGGTCTGATAAAGTTTTTAACTGAATTTGGAACATAAGCTGCTGTTTTTTTAAAAAAAAGGGTAATTAGTAGAGCATATAAAATATTGCACAATAACTGTAAGAATCAATCATTGGAGGTTAGAGAAGTTTGGGAAGAGGGACTTAATAATCAATTTACAAGGGAACAATGGGAGAACATATGTATGGCTCCCAAGTATGCAACAAAGTCTAGAAGGTTTAGGATTTTTGCTTGTAAGTTTTTTAATAGGTAATTGCATATCCTGAGCAGACTTCAAAGACATTTTCCTCAGGTAGATGGCAAATATTAGAGATGTGATGGGGAAGAAAGGGTGTTGTTTGTCTGGTCAGGATAAAACAGATGGACATTTGTGGGTTCAATTCAAGCAGCTTTATTACACACAGACACATCAGAAATGAGGCTTTGTAACAAACTTAGATAAACGTATAAACAGACTGACTACCACACTTATACATGTTAACACGCTGACTGTTCACTCAAAATGGCACTGCTGCCTGCACGTGCTCAGTATTTATATTCATGTGCTTACATCTGGAAATGCTTCTTAAAGGTACATACACACGCTCTGATCTACAAAGAAGTAACTGGGAACACGTGTTCTGGGAGCATAATGAGCTGGCAGAGTTTAAAAATTCATTATAGAGTACTGTGCCAGAAATATTTGGTGAACCAATGAGAATAACTAAGGAAATAATTCTTTTGAGCTGGGACACAGGATCTAAATTGTCTAGATATAGTAAAACCTTGTTAAGTTTAATTCTGGTGGCTGCCAAAAAACAATTACTAGAAAATGGAAATGAATGTCTAAACCAACTGTATTTGAAGTACTGAATATTGTAACAGAGATAAATGAACTGGACATAGGATCTTTTGAAAAGGGAAGGAGCAAATTACGTAGAAATAAATGGAAATTGCGGGAACAATACATGCAGAATAATGCAGAATCAAATATGAATTATCCCAGCTAAATGTTAATCTCTATGTAATTCACCAGAGGTGGAGTGAGGTTTAAGGGAAGGTAGGAATGCATTAATTTATGTAAAGCTAGACTAAGGATAGTTATAAAAAAGAACGTATGTGATATATAATGTACGTAACTGGAAACGTGCTAATATGGGTTGCTTTCTTTTCTTTTAATGTATATTTGCCTGTGTTTTAAGAGATGATTTAATAACTATGTTAAAAAATATAAATAAGGATATAGATAATCTATAGACTCTTGATGCAAGCCAAACCAGTTTGGATTTGTCAAGGGCAGATCATGCCTACTTAACGTAGTTAGTTTCTTCCAGAATGTTACTGAAGCAATGAATGAAGGCAAATCAGTACACGTATTATATGTAGACCTTCAAAGGCATCCAACACCATCCCACACACAGGTATCATAGGTTCATAGGTAAGTAGTAGGCTAACGGCCCTGGAGTCAATGCAAGCCTAGCCCAATAGTGTTCCCAGTCATTTGGCTTACCAGACATTAGTTCCCTGTGCCCCTATCTAGCAATGCGATTGAAGTGATCACCGGGGTGAATTTCCTATTTCCCAACCATTCATCAAAATTTCTCTTGAAGAGGGCCAGTGAGATGCTCTGCTTGATGTGAATGGAGAGTTTATTCCAGAGTATTGGAAGTCTCTGGGTTAGGAACCTATCCCTCCAGCAGGTTCTGTTTAATGTGGTGATAAGGTTGAGGTCTTTGAAATGAGTAGCTTGGAGGGATTGGGATTTTTTCAGATGAAGCATGTCTAGAAAAACTGAGTCAGACATGGCTCTGTATGTCAAGCTGAGATTGCCTCTAAGTAGGCAATATAAGAAGGAGTAAAGTTCAAGTTTTTTTAAGTTTTTTAGGACTATCTGCATAAGGCACGTGTTTGAGTCTTAAGATCCTTTTAGTGAGGAACTTCTGTGGCCTTTCCAGTGGTTGGAGGTGTCTAGTGAGGTATATGCCAAATGGGGCATTGTACTCTATAATGGGTCTGATGAGGGCCAAGTAGAGAGAGATAATGACTTCTTTTTTCCTGGATGAGAACCCTTTTGTGATGAGATGTGCCATGTAGAAGGACTTCCTAACTACAGTGGCAATGTGGTTGTCGAAGGAGAGATTGCTATCTACCTGTGTCCCTAGATCCCTTATAACAACTTCAGAGTTAAGTGGGTTCCCTTCAATATAGTAGTTTGTGGGCACCGTGTTTTTCCCAAAGGAAATGGCGATGCATTTTTTGGTGTTGAGTCTAAGGCCATGGTTTTGGCACCAGTCGTTGGTTTTCATTAGGCCTTTTTGTAGGATGCCCACATCAGCTTGAGCATCAATAATAGCTCCCAGTTTGCAGTCAGTCAGAATCACTTGGTGTTGGCTTGAACTTCAGAGAAGTAGATACCAAACAGGAGAGGACCCAGAAGTGATCCCTGTGGGACTCCACTTGTAACGCCTAGTAGTCAGATTTGGAGTCAGCTACTTTTACCATGTGGGTTCTGTCAGTGAGCCAGTTGGTAACCCCTCTAGTGATGTAGGGGCTAATGCCCAGATTAGTGAGCCTATCAATGATTCCAGAGTGTGAGATGGTGTCAAAGGCTTTGACTAGATCAAGGTAGGCTGTGTGTACAGCCTTGCCTTCATCCACCACTCTGGTGACAGCTTCAAAGAAGTCTATCAGATTGAGCAGACATGATCTGCCTTTCACAAACCCAAACTGCGTGGGGTCCAGGGTTTGAAGGTTCCCTATATCCTTATTTATATGATCCATAATAATATGTTCCATAGGCTTACAGATCAGGCTGGTCAAGCTGATGGTGAGGTAGTTCCCAGGGTCAGTAGTCGCACCCCCTTTGTGGAGTGGGATGACTGTAGCAGTGCGCCATTCAGTGGAGACAAAATCAGAACTGAGGCTGTAGTTGAACTGGGCATTCAGGTGTGGTGCCAGTTCTTTTTGTAGATCATGTAAGACACAAGCCAGTATATTATCTGGTCCCATGGAAGCTGTATTCTTAGCTTTGGTCAGTGTGGTTTCTACTTGTGCAGTCATGGTAATAGGGAGTTGGTATTCCTTGGGTATGTGGATGGGCCCTTTGGAGGGTGAGCGGGGAGTAAAGTTCACAGTAAACCTGTCTGCCAAGATATTGGCAATATCAGCTGGTCAGTATAAGTGGTGCTGTTCTGCTGTAGCTCAGAGCAAATCTGCGTATTATTATGCAGATTCTTGACATAACTAAAGAATGCCCTATGGTTGTACTTAGTATCTGTAGCAATTTTGCTTTCATAACTAGCTTTGGTGGATTTGATGAGGGATCTCAGTTTTTTACTGAGTTTTCCAAGGGAATTTTTTCACTCATCAGACTTTACCCTTTTCTGCAACAGTTTTTTCCTTCTGTTGTAGAGTTTGTTAATGGCAGGGGTCCACCAGATTGGCTTCCTTTTTTTAGAGGCGAGTGTCTTGGCTCTGTTTGGTATGGCCCTATTTATGCAATTGTGTAAGTGTTCATACAGTGTCTTGGTGTATGATTCAGCAGCCATACTCCCATTCCCCATTTCTATGGATGACGTGAAGCTTGCCACTTCTGTCCTTAGAAGTTAAAATTAGCTTTGGAGAAGTTTTTCACTGTGGTGAAGAGGTGGAGCAGGAGTAGTTGTTCCAACTAATGGAGGGGTAGTTAAAGTCTCCCAGAATAAGGGCATTAGGCTGTACCTTGATGTTTTCCAGAGTGTCCAGGAATGCAGAGTGGGAGTCCTGGGACAATGTGGGGGATATGTAGCAGGCTACAACATGGACTGCAGTTTTTTTCCAGGGATAACTGTACCTGAAGTATTTCTGATGCATTATGTTGGGCAGCAAGTCTGGAAGTGTGTGCATCTTTTATGAAGATGGATACACCTCTGCCTTTCTTTTATGAATATGGATGCACCTCCGCATTTGGGGGTTCAGGCTTTACATCCCTTAGGACTATGGTTCAGATTTGGGGGCTGAAAGGTGTGATATGCATTGTAACCTGGTAGTGCAGAGGTGCTCTCAGGAGCCTTGAACCAGGTCTCTGTTACTGCACACATATCGATGTTGTCCAGTTTGAGTAGTGACTTGAGCAAGTGAATTTTGAGGTTTAGACTTCTAGCATTGATTAGCATAACCCTTAGGATGCGTTTACTAGCAGATATTGTGGTGGTAAATTTGTCTTCAGGGCATTGCCTAAAAAAGACACTATAGGGGTGGCAATGACCTTTGCCAGTATCCGGAATCCCAGAGGTGACAGATGCAGGCTGTCTTTGGCAAAGCATCTAGGTCTGTCTATCATGTCATCCTAAGCAGACAGATACTGGATCCCCTTTGAATGAAACTTAGCCAATTGTTGAAGTCAATCATTTTCTGCTTGTACTGTGCTATCATTCTTGGTGATGGTACGATGCTACTCAAAGCTAGGGTCATACCTGCCTGGGCTACAAGATCAGAGAGCTCCTCAATGTCTCCTTTCACGTAGTCTAGGGAGGTACATCTTAGGTCATTTACACCAACATGTATGATGATGGAGTCAAATTTGTATTTGCAGTGGAGAGACCCAAGTGCATGCATTATGTGGTGAATCCTGGCACCTGACAGGCAGCTGATTGTGACTTTCTCCTTATTCAGCCTAGTGAGTGAGACATCAGTGTGCCTTACAACTGAGTCACCTATGACTAATGTGTTTGGAACATTGTTCTGCCTTAGGGGCTTACCTTGAGTGGCACACTGGTTGTGAGGGCTATGTGTCTTGTGGGTTATGCTTGGATGGCATGCTTGCTTGCTTTTGTGTCTTGGAGGTCTCTGTTGTTTGGGCAGATTTTTTGAGAGAGCCTCTGCGAAAGTGGTCTTGTGTTTTGTGTTGCTATGTGATAGTGGTGGTGTGCTAACAGGGGGGCTATGTGTTGTCTGTGATGCGATGTGTGTGTTAAGCTTCTCCTCCTGATTGGCTGACCCAGTCTTGCATTGAGGGAGCGAAGCCACAAGTTTGGCTATGTACTTGCATGTCTCACAAGTGGATGTGTTTGGAGGTAGGAGGAGAGGGTTGTCTGTGTACATGAGGCAATTGCTGCATTGCCTCAGGATGCCCAGGTTCACCAGGTTAACAGGAGAAAGCATCGGAAACTGACCTTTGGGCATGCCTGGAAAAGTGATCAGCTTTTTAAGTACTGAGTTATTTATGCTTAGATTAAGTATTGAAGCTTTTTGTTTCCTTTATGGAAAGTTAGTGCTAGTAACAGTGGGTGAACTTCCAATAATTGCTACAAGACGTTCTGAACAAGTGCTGGATTTAAGGTCTAATTTGAGTGCTCAGAGGTAAAGGTTTACAAGGTCTAAGGGAAGATTTGAAGAGCAGACTTTAAGTCACCGGTAATGGTTTTACCTTATCTAAGCGGTGCTGCGCATCGCACAAACCTGCACAAACACTTTTTTTAAACAAAAAGATGAAAGGGATAGAAATAGCCCAAAATGGCCAATAAAATACAATTTCTGAGCTGAAACCACTCATCTAGTGACAGATAGGCTGCTCAGAGCTTACCACTCCCACTGATAAGCAAAGACATTTCCCTCTACCTCAGTAAGGTCTGGGCAACACAGAAATCTCAATACAGACCTAAGAACAGCAAATTTGAAATCTGGACTATTTTACCTACAAAAAGGCGGGAAACGAGCATATATGAATTATCCCAGCTAAATGTTAATTCCTATGTAATTCATTGGATAACAAACTGAATCACAAATAGAACCTAGGAATTTAAGGTGTTCTTATCTACATCCTCCAAAAGACCTGTCACTAATGGTGTACCCCAGGGTAGAGTCCTTGGCCACTCCTTTTTGCCATTTACTTCTCAGATGTCAAAGCTACCATTAAGGGTTTATGGCTGACCAAGTTTGCATATGACTGTAAACTTAACTGCCATCATAAACACCCTAGGGGACACTAAGAACCTCCAGCAGGGCCTTGATCCACTAGTTAGTGATCTCTGACTCTATATAGATAATGTACTGTCCTTCAATCACTGTGGACCCACTATTTCAAGAAATTATTATTTATTGCAAAACTTATCACTAAGGGTATATCATCCAGATCCAGAGATCTGAACATTACACTGTATTTTGCACTCATCAGGCTGATAATTGAGCATAATGCCCCCTTCGGTATGTACCTGTCCAAACATCTGACACAACTTGAATGCCCATAAGTCTTTCTTGTTAAGAACATCAGGAACCTAAATCCTAAAAACTAAGCAAACCATGTCAAAGCCTTGTTCCTCTTTTTCAGTATCATACAGGCTACAGAAAGGCAATCTCTGCCTCATGCATAAAGCCTCAACAGACCAAAAACACATTTGCAAGTCCAATGGGGGCAGAAACACCCACTCAGACATCTCAGTCACTTTTCTAACATAAATAGAACATGTTGAAGGGCTAGAGATGCATCACAGACAAACCACTCCTTTGGGACTGCCCTTCTCTCCACATGAAGCAAATTATTTTTCTTACACTATTCAAACAAAATCTGAATGAATGGAGGGGTAACCACAAATTCACCCCGATTTAGCACCTTGTCCCTCATAGATAGGGGCAACATGTAAACTTTCTGTTCCTTTCTGAATTAGTAAAACTTGAAAAGAGACCACAGCTCTGGCTCTTGTGAGTCAGACAGAAATTAGAATAGGTCAATTAAGGAGTCGCACATAGGTTAGAACAAGTCACTTAAGGTAAATCATCTGGGAACAGAGGGAATGGAGCTAGGAACTAAACCTTCTATTTAAGGGGTAAAATACAACATTTCAGAGCTTTACTGGAAAGGCTCACCCAGTCTCTGCTACAGTTTGCTGTGAGGGAAAGGTTAGTTTGCTTTTTATTTGTTGTATTTTGTATTACTTTATTGCCTTTTTCTATTTTGTATACTGTGATTTGTTTTCTTTACACTGTGTTTTACTTGTATTCTGCTTTTAACTGCATATTAAAACTTGAAAAGAGACCACAGTTGTGTCTCTTGTGAGTCAGACAGAAATTAGAACAAGTCAATTAAGGAGTCACACATAGGTTAGAACAGGTCAGTTAAGGTTAATCATCCGTAAACTGAGGGGGTGGAGCTAGGAACTAAACCTTCTATTTAAGGGGTAAAATAAAACATTTCAGAGCTTCAATGGAAAAGCTCACCCAGACTCTGCTACAGTTTGCTGTGAGGGAAAGGTTAGTTTGCTTTTTATTTGTTGTATTTTCTATTACTTTATTGCTTTTTTCTATTTTGTATACTGTAAATTGTTTTCTTTACACTGTGTTTTACTTGTATTCTGCTTTTAACTGCATATTAAAACTTGAAAAGAGACCACAGTTCTGTTTCTTTTGAGTCAGACAAAAATTAGAACAGGTCAATTAAGGAGTCACAGATAAGTTAGAACAGGTCAGTTAAGGTTAATCATCTGTGAACTGAGGGGGTGGAGCTAGGAACTAAACCTTCTATTTAAGGTGTAAAATAAAACATTTCAGAACATTACTGGAAAGGCTCACCCAGACTCTGCTACAGTTTGCTGTCAGGAAAATGTTAGTTTGCTTTTTATTTGTTGTATTTGTATAACTTTATTGCCTTTTTCTATTTTGTATACTGTGATTTAGATTCTTTACACTGTGTTTTACTTGTATTCTGCTTTTAACTGCATATTAAAACTTGAAAAGAGACCACAGCTCTGTCGCTTGTGAGTCAGACAAAAATTTTCCTACCCTTCTACCCAGTTACTGTTGTGTTCTTAAACACCACTGTCTTTCTAGTTGCCTGCCCCTTATGTTAATTTGACCATATATTTCATTTCCTCTCTGCTTTTACTGGCTGGTGTGAGTAAGCACAAAATTACCATTTTGTGAAATCACTCCCCTTCAATTATTTAAATTTATTGGCCATCCTACTGTATTCCATAGTACCAAAATACAAAATCACCACCCTCTTTCAATCTATCTTGCTGTTTTAAAAATAGTGACTCTCCACTAAAACTTAACTTTTTAGGCAGGTAAAACTTAAGTTACGTACTTTCACATCTAACTCATCTAGAGCACACTGCAATGCTTAGTATAAACCATTTTTTTCATCTTGCCTTTAAGCATCTATTGCAAGACAGACCACCAGTTATTAGTGAGCCCACATTTTGCCTATCAGTAGTCATCTTGGGATTAGTGCTTCTGTTTTCTCCTGGTGAGAGAAGGAGTGCAGTTACATTATTTCCTGGAGACTGTTGATCACCAGAAAACTTAATAATGGTTTTATGGGTGACAATTTGGACTCTGTGCTTATTTTCTGATCCTGGTGAGAGTAGGAGCAAAGTGCATTGATTCCTGACTCTTTCTGGTTGGAGAGTGAGTGTCTGTGCTTAACGTACCTGATTAGTCTGGTTGCTGTTCGAGGCATCTACCAGAAAAAGGCTACAAGCTTGCAGACCCTTGCATCATCTGAGACAAGACTGTGGATCATCAAACAGGTCGTGGCCTGCTTCTCTTCTTGGGATTGGTGCTAACAGTTTGCTTCTGGTGAGAGAATACGCAAAGGAGGATTGTATCCCAACAGAGTGAAGCTGTGGTGAGACCAGCATTAGTAGTAGCCAAGCAGTAGCCATTCATGTGACTCCCCTCTTTTCATAATTTTTGACAAGCTAATTCTTTATTTTCTGTAAATACTGCTTGATTTCTTCCTAACTTCTTATTATCTGCCTAAATACTTCAGCCTTAAGTTTTCAGGGTCTATATATTAGTTTCCCCTCAAGTGTTTGTCAGAGCTCTGAACAGACTCAGACACCTTGAGTGACACTTTTCCTGTAAAAGGAATATATAAGGAAACAGCTCCAGTACTTAATAATAATGACCATGCCTCCTGACATGTCTAAAGTTCAGTTCCCTGTGCTTTCTCCTATTAACATAAAACATCCTATTACCAAAAAAATCCACAAAAATTATGGAGAGCAATTAACTCTATTCTACAACCAGGAAAAACAACAACTCCTACCTCAAAAACTGAAAATAACCAAGATAATATCCCAACACAATTCAACAAATTCTTCACTGAAACTGTCCAAGCCCTTGCAAATAACCAACCTTACAATAATATCCCCACATCTGCAGATACACCCCCCAACCAGTCACAATAAACAACTGCCCCAACTTTAGCTTCCACTCAGAACCAACAAAGTCCATTGAAAAACTACTCCTAAAACTCAAACCAACTTCTCTAGCCACCAATAAATTCCCTGCTGAATACCTCCAAATAGCTGCAGAAGCCATCACATATCCCATTTCCATCTTAATAAACAGATCCATCTCCGAGTGTTCCGTACCACAGTTATGGAAAATATTACATGTCATCCCACTACATAAAGGGGGTACCTCCCTTGAGCTCAATAACTACCACCCTATAGCCATACTATCCCCATTATCTAAAATTTTAGAGAGGGTAATACACAAGCAACTAATGCAATACCTCCTAGATAACAAACTACTAGCAACACAACAACATGGCTTTAGACCCTTCCTCAGCACTACCACTGTGCTTACAGCATTTACCAACATCGTCAACAATCACTGAAACAATGGACTCTTTGTATCCACCACATTACTAGACTTGTCCAAAGCATTTGATATGGTTAACCATACAAAACTCCTTCACTCACTATCCACTCTTAACCTTACACTCCCTGCCATCTCCTGGTTTAAAAACTACCTAGAGGGAAGACAACAAGCTGTAATGTGGCAAAACCAACTTTCCCCCTCCCTACCTGTCTCCCTAGGGGTACCCCAAGGCTCCATCCTGGGACCACTCCTTTTTACCCTCTTCATCAACCAGCACCCATCCAACATTCCCAAAGCCTCAATAGTACAGTATGCTGATGATACTACCATAATATGCACAGCCAAAACTATTGACCTTCTTCACTCCCAAACACAAGAATGCTTTTCCCTAGCAGAAAATTGGATTACCAAACAAAACCTCATTCTGAACCCAGGTAAGACAAAACTACTACTCTTTAGCTCCCACAGAACCGCACCTCCCTCCAATAGTTTCATCATCTCCTCTAATAACAATACCATAATCACCCCCACCAATCATACCAAGCTGCTAGGTGTAGAAATAGATCATCACCTCAGATATGACATACATAAGTACATAAAAAACTAGGTCTACTCTATCGCAATAGAAAATTTCTCACCAACCACACCAAAATTGCAATTGTCAGAACTCACCTATTATCCACCTTAATGCATGACTCCCCCATACTTAAAATTTCTGCAAATCTGACCTAAACAAACTTGATAGTTGTTACAATAAGTTAGCTAAATTCACTATAACCGCACCCATTAGAACACACCACTGTGACTGCCTAAAAAAACTCAACTGGCTAGAATTACCACTGCTACTCCAACTCAATCAACTAGCATTAGCCCACAAAATAATAAACTACCCTGATAACACCCCAGCCCTACAAAATCTCCTTCAACCCTATACCACTACCCAAACCTTAAGGTCTAGCACACAAAATCTCCTCAAAGTAACTAAATATAACAATGAAGTGGGTAAGTCTGTCTACAGCCACTATATATCAAAAACCTGGAACTCCCTTCCTGTCCACATAACTGAAGGCAAATCCCCCACCCAGTTCAAAAACCTAATCAAAGCTCACTTCATGAATAACAGACTATGCTCTTGCATCCCCTCTGGCTAATATGTCATTTCTGAAATTTCACCTTACTTAATTAAGACTGTCAAACTACCAACTCAGACCTCTGTACCCACTTAACACTGTTAATCAATTGTACAGCCTAACTCTCTAGTGGTTGGTGTAAACTACCACAGGAATGCTATTCTTTCCACTATCTCCTAAACTTAATACCCATAGTGCCATGTATACGTATCCTAACTCATAAATCTAATCTCATATCATAACAATGTCCTCCTCATCTATATCCAGAATCACCTGCTCTCATGGATCTTTTCATCTTCTCTTTTTCTTTTCCTTGAAAAGATGCTATTCCAAGATTGACATGCTTTGTGATATTTTCAAAAGCAAATACTACATAGTAACAAATAAATGTATCCTACCTACTAAGAAATATTGTATGACTATGTCATGTCTTTAATTTGTTGTCTGTAATAAATATTACTCTTGGAGCTTTTCTCCCCAGGCCTCCACTGAAAATGGACTTGTATCCAGTTGGACACTCCCGGTCAACAAATGTAAAATAAAATAAATAAAATAAAATAGCATTAACCTGGTGAACTTGGGCATTCTGAGGCAGTGTAGTAACTGCCTCATGTACACAGACAACCCTCACCTCTTACCTTCCAACACACAGACTTGTGAGAGATGCACTTATATATCTAAATTGGAAGCCATGCACTCTAAAGCCAAGACCAGAATAGCTGGTCAAGAGCAGAAGGTCAACACCTGCACCACACCACATGCAACACATAGCCCTCCAGAACACCCACCATCACAGCTCTCATATAAAAACACAAACCACATACCCACCTTCACAAAGGCTCTCAATAGAAATCTACCCAAACAGCAGAAACCTCCAAGGCAGAAGTGCAGTAGACCACCACAACACAGCACAAATCACAAGACACATAGCTCACCTACACAGTGTGCGCCTCAACCTAAGTCCCTAAGGCAAACAGCTTGCCCAATGCACTAATCATAGGTGACTTGATAGTGAGGCACACTGATGTCCCACTCACTAGGTTGAATAAGGAGAAGGTAACAGTCAGCTGTCTATCAGGTGCCAGAATCTGACACATAACATATGCACTCAGGTCACTCTACAACAAGTACAAGTATGACTTTATCACTGACCATGGGGGTGTGAATGACCTGAGATGCACCTCCCTGGACTACATGAAAAGAGACATGGAGGAGCTCTCAGATTATGTGGCCCAGGCAGGTATGACCCTAGCCCTGAGCACCATCCTACCATCACCCAGAATGATACCGCAGTACAAGCAGAAAATTATTGATTTCAACAATTGGCTAAGTTTATGGTGTGATTCTAAGTGGATACAGTATCTGTCTACTTGGGATGACATGATTGTGACATGATTGACAGACCTCAATGCTTTGCCAGAGATGGCCAGCAGCTGTCACCCCTGGGTTTCCAGATACTGGCTAAGGATCTTGCCATCCCTGTAGTGCCTTTTTTAGGCAATGTTCCAAAGACCAAATTACCACTGTAACAGCTATAAATAAATGCAATCTGAGCATCATGTTACTCAACACTAGAAGTCTAAATCTCAAGATGCACTTGCTCGAAGCACTCCTCAAAATGGAAAACATTGACATTTGTGCTATAATGGAGACCTGGTTTAAATCAGCAGAAAACACCCCTGTGCTGCCAAGCTATAACTCATTCCACACCTTTCAGCCCCAGATCATGGACCAAATCTCCAAAGGTGGTGGTGTCTCCATACTCATAAAGGATATGCACACTTCCAGACAAGTAGCCCAGCATAATGCATCTGAGATACTTCAGGTGCAACTAACATTGGGTAAGACAGCGATTCAGGTTGTAGCCTGCTATAGGTTCTCAACCATGTCACAAGACTCTCACTCCATGTTCCTAAGCACTCTGGAAACTATTAAGGTCCAACCCAACACTCTCATAATAGGTGACTTCAACTACCCCTCCATCAACTGGGAAAAACTACTCATGCACTTAAATAACCACCACTTCAAACCAAATAATAGCACACGGCACAAAGCAAAGCTGCAAATCTTCATATTAAGAGATTTGCAGCTTTGCCTTGCTCCGTGTGTTATTAAAACTACTCATGCACCAATACACGGGCCCAGCGCTTCCTGGAATTCATCAATTCCAATGCCCTGGACCAGCTCATTCTTACCCTCACTACAGGAAGCAACATCTTTGACCTGGTTATTACTAACATGGGCAATCATTGCTCTACACCAATAGTCAGTTCCTCCCTGGTTAGATCTGACCACAAACTAATCACCATGGAAATCTACATCTCACCCACACCCCCCGCAAAGGTAACCACCATGAAAAACTTCTCCAAAGCTGACTTTGGACTCCTAAAAACAGAGGTGGCTAAATTCACAGCACCCATGTCAATGGAAAATAGATGCATAACTGTCAAATCATACACCAGTGAACTGTACGAACACATACATAAATGCATGGAACTAGTCATACCCAACAGAACCAAGACGCTCTCCTCCAAAAAAAGGAAGCCATTCTGGTGGTCCCCTTCCATTAATAAACTCTACAACAGAAGGAAGAAACTGTTGCAGAAAAAGGTGAAGTCCCAAGACTGGAAAAATGCCCTTATTAGCCTTAACAAAAAGTTGTGATCCCTCATCAAAAACTCTAAAGCCAGCTATGAAGGCAAAATTGCGGCAGACACTAAAAACAACCACAATGCCTTCTATAGTTATATCAAGAATCTACATGGCAATACCCAGGTTTGCCCTGAGTTACTGCACAATGGTACCTCCTATACTGAGCCAACAGATATTGTCAACATACTGGCCGACAGATTCAGTGCCAACGTTACCCCTTTCTACCCCCCAAAAGGACCAATCACAATACTGGAGGAATGCTAGGCTCCCAGCATTACTATAGTACAGGTTAAAGCTGCATCATCCAAGGCCAAGAATACAGCTTCCATGGGACTCGACAATATCCCTAGATGTGTTCTACATGAACTACAAAGTGAACTGGCACCACATCTGTGTGCCCTGTTCAGTCACAGCCTCACCTCAGGCTTTCTCCCTACCAAATGGCACACTGCTACAGTCATCCCTCTCCATAAAGGGGAGGCGACTGCAGACCCTGGGAATTATCACTCCATTAGCCTGACGAGTCTGATATGTAAAGCTATGGAGCACATCATCATGGGCCTAATTAACAAGGATATAGAGAATCTCCAAACTCTAGATCCCATGCAGTTTGGTTTTGTGAAAGGTAAATCATGCCTGCTCAACTGGGTTGACTTCTTTGAGTCAGTCACCAGAGCTGTGGATGAGGGCAAGGCAGTTCATTCACCTACCTTGATCTGGCAAGGCCTTTGATACCATTCTCATTCAGGAATTATTAATAAACTCACCAAACTAGGCATTGGCCCCTATATCACTAGGTGGGTTGCAAAGTGGTTCACAGATAGAACCCACAGTGTGAAAGTAGTGGACTCCAAGTCAGACTGCTGACCAAATCATGAGTGGAGTCCCACAGGGATCGGTCCTGGGTCCTCCCCTGTTTGGCATCTACTTTTCAGAATTCCAGGCCAACAAGGAGGGAGTCTGGCTGACCAAATTCGCAGATGACTGCAATCTGGGAGCCATTATTAACTCCTCAAGTGATGTAGACATCTGCCAGAAAACGCATCATCATCCGCTTGGGGAAAAACTCAGTTCCCACTAATTACCACATCGATGGGAGCCCATCTGAGCACTGAAGGCATTATAAGACATCAGGAGACACAGCTTGACAGCAACCTCTCCTTCAACCACCACATTGCCACTGTGGTCATAAAGTCCTTCTATATGGCACATCTTTTTACCAAGGGTTTTGCATCCAAGAGGAAAAGGGTCATCATCTCTCTCTACTCTTCCCTCATTACGCCAATCATCGAGTATAATGACCCATTTGAGATGTACCTCACTAGACACATGCAACAGCTGGAAAGGCCACAAAAGTACCACACAAAGAAGATCCTCAACCTTAAACACATATCCTACATGGACAGACTCAAAAACCTCTAGCTATTCTCTGTCTCATATCGTCTACTAAGAGGCGATCTCTGCTTGACTTACAAAGCCATGTCTGACCCAGCTTTGTTAGAAATGCTACATCTAAAGAAATCCAAATCCTTCCGCACCACACACTCCAGAGACCTCAACCTCATTACCACAATCAACAGAACATGCTGGAGGGACAGGTTCATAACCCAGAGACCGACCATGCTCTGGAACAGACATCCCATAAATGTCAAGCAGAGCACCTCACTGGCCCTCTTCAAGAGAAATCTTGATGAGTGTATGGGAAATAAAAAGTTCACCCCAGGGAATCACTACAGTGGCTCTACTTGATAGAGGCACTGGGAACTAACGTTGGGCGGCACAATGCCAAGGCACTTCTATGGGCTAGGCTTGTAAAGGGTCCAGGGCCATTAGCCTAGTACACACCTATGAACCTATTTGTACCCAAAGTATAAGGGCTATACATTTCATGGAAATGTATGGCCAGGCTTTTCAAGAGCCTTATGGGTCATTAACCTAGTAAGTGAGCCTATGAACCTATAAAAAAAGGATACTCATAGATGTGTAGCTTCTACATACTGATCTACTAAAAGCATGGCAGGAGGTGATGGTATGAATGTACCAAAGATAACACAGTGCCAGAATCTAAAGCAAGTATTTGGATCTATGCATCTTATGTATAGCAAGATAGAGTTTGTGTGTTTCAGGTGCAAAATCTGATATATTTTACATTATTAGGACATTTCTGTTGCTACCTTGACTGTGTTAAAAAAATAATAAATAACTAAATAAATAAGTAAATACTGAGATTATGACTGTGTCAGCCCCACTACATTCTCTTACAATATTAGTTGCAATTTACTGATGTATGAGAGCTTAGTTTAGGATGGGGGGTGGTGGGGGGGGTTAAGGCTATGTTAGCCAGGGTCCTTGTGTAATCCTAGGTTTGGTTTCATTAGTCTTTGCTTGTGAATTGTATAACACTGTACAAAACACTTAGACAGTATTTAGGTTCTCTCTTTGAAGGCACCTGTTTTTATTAAACTTACCTTGATATGATGCATTATAGGAATGTAATGCACATTGCAGTTGCGTTATACTTTGTCATCATTCTCACATTTTTGACTATGTTTTTTTCCATAACATTATATGACTAGGTATACACAGTACTGAAATAAGTATATACAAAGGGTTGGAAGGACAAACAGTCTTTAACCACAAAAGTAAACACAACACTAGACACCACGTGGTTGAGATTCTGACCTCATGCTGGAAACATGAGTCTAAATGCCATCAACAAAACACATAGTGGCCTTTTCAGGATGAAGAAGTTATTAAAGCTGCTTTGGAAAGCATTTAATGGCAACTGCAGTTACAGAATAAAGAGCTGAAAGTGGGTGAAAGTTCTAAAAAATGTAATTTACGTACCATAGCAATAATCTAATCCCAGCAAGAGACCCATGGAGAACTGAATCAATAATTAAACTTAGTAGTTTATTTAAAATTAGTTCAGCATTTGAATTATTCATGCCTGTCCCCATCTGACAGAAAATAAGGCAAAAACAAGGTGACAGATTTGAGCAGAGTTGTTGTACATGATGTTGCACTCACGTACACTCACCATTTATGCTGGAGCACTGTCCTCCACACTAAAATTAACACAAATCACCATAATTTTTGAATAATTTACTGTTATTTACTGGATTTTCAAAGGCACTTCTTACACCAAGACAAACTGAGTTTTTAACTTGCCTGTTGATTAAACACCGACAATTTCCCTTTGAATAAATATCATTTGTGTTTATTTTTTGTCTACTCCTTTCTTGACAGATTGGGAGGGTGGCCTAATGGATAAGGTGTTTGCCTTACAAACACAAGGTGCGGGGTTTGAGTCTCACAAGGGATAATTGGCTAGGCTTAAAATGGCTCGCAAGAGCAGTTAGCTTAGTACTAATCTATGAACCTATATTCTGTTTATCACATGAACACAGGCAAGACATAAGTGCCCTGACTATGATCCAGGCAACACAGGTTCGATTAGCGGCTCAGATGACTGACAGAGTTGCAGGGAAGGATGGGCATGTCAATCCAAGGGAAGGGCAGCAATGTAGGAATCTTCTAAGATAATCTCTGGTGGAGGCTGGAGAGGTCATAGGAAGGAGGCATGGTCCAAAGTGGAGGAGGAGATGTATCTGGCTGCATTGCCGCTGAGGTGGGGTGATATGCCTTAACATTCTATTGAACACCCACCCCTCAATGTAACCACGTCATCACAAGTGGGGGTGTGAGTTAGTTATACAAGAAAAATAAAACAGACGGAAGTAGAGACAGCCAAGCCCTCAGGATGCCCTTACGATCCTTGACCAAACTCAGCATATCAGATTAAGGCCAAGGGTAAAGAGACTGGCCGGTATACCTGGGGTGTGGACATGGGGCACTGGGGTGCTGCACTGGTAAAATGACAGAAAGGGAAAAAAAACAAGACATATGTGAAACTCACAACAGAAGTTTTTGTTTCTCACCAACTTCTTAGTTCATTGGGAAGCATCCAAAAAATAAAGTGCAGAATTTGGGCCTTAACATAAACTGTAATACTGTAAATATGACTGTAAGAATGTACAACCATAATGCATTACAGCTACTCAGCAGTACAATTAAAGTTAATGCTCACTCTACATAACAATCAAACTTTGTGAATTAATAATAGTGTAGTGCATGGAGTGCTGTGGTTATGCTCCAATATCCAGGAAAAAAAATTCAGTCAAGCACTTCAGCAGCACTAGACCTGAACTTAACAATTGTTAAGCACCCCCAAAGAGGTATCAAGAACTGTTGTCTGAATAAAAAAAAAATGGCAGTGGCAGCCAACAAACAGCAGGAGCAGAATTCAAAACAGTGTTGCTTCTGCCTACTGTCTGATGTTCTTCTTGTTTCACTGTTGCAGTCATTACATTTGGGTAATCTGCTGGCAGGTTGCACTCAGTCAGCCTGAATAACAAAGTCTTGGGTACTGCGTCGGTTGCTGTCTCCTCTTCCATGACATCAGGTCATCAGGGGTATAAAACATGCAGCCGATGCCATTTTATTCAGTCTTTCTTGCCGCACGGTGCCCGAAGCAGGAGCAGTTCACAAGTGCTGGTCGGCCGACTCCTGAAATTTTCGCATTCTAGTTTCAGAACCGAAGTCTTCAAACTAAAGCTAAGTACCCTGTTGGAGAAACCTTTTCTTGCTCCTTACCGATGTCAGTAAAAGGTAATAATTGCATTACTTGTGGGAAGCAAATACCTCATAAGTATTTTCATTTGTACTGTATTCCTTGCCTAGGCCCAGATCATAACGAGCCTTGCTGTCAGTTTTGTGCTAGATTTAACCAACGCACTATTAAGCGTCGGTATATTTTTGCTTCTAAATATTTTGGATCAAGATTTAATTATCCTGAAATGTCGTCAGTTAGCAATCCGACTACCCGAGTTCGCAAAAAAACGCAAAGAAAAAGGCAGAGACAGACCATCGAGGTCCAGAACTGACAACGAAGCTTCTCCTAAGCCAGTCGCCGGTTTGCCAGTACTCAGGCATTTCGCAGCCCCTGATACCCGCTACTTTTGAGTCGTAGGCCTCTACTGAGACCCATTCGGAGTCCGGTATGCCGCAAGATTCTCAGAGTATTGAACCCGCGGATGTCTCTCCCTTGGATGGGTCCGGAGCCGCTGAGCAGGCACCGGCTTCTGAGGGTGTTTTCAGGCCTCAACATTTTTATATTAAACCAATGCCAGCCTCAAAAACAAGGTCAAAAACATATTCTATGTCTAGAAAACTGATGCATGAGCCATGTGCTCAGGCCCCTATGCCTAAAAAGCAGATGATCAAAATGGCTGAGGACTTAATTACCTTGATCAGGGGTTCCAACCCCCCCCCCCCGCTAAGAGGCCTAGGCAAGGCACTGATTATAAATCTTCAGATCAGGTTTCCATTTCTTCTGATTCCTCTTCTGATCAGGAATTTTCTATTCCACCCTATGAGGATTCTGATGCAGAGGAATCCATCCCATCTGCATCTCCCCCTGGGGACTACTCTTTCAGAGAGACTTTGCATACTTTAAGGGAACATTTTCACTGGGAGAGTCAGGACTTCTCTAAATCAAAAAAGAGGCTTAGGGATTTCTTTCTTCTTCCTCAGCATAGGCCTTTGGCAATACCTCCTGTATTAGACATTGTTGATGATGTGTTTTCAGAATCAAGCATGGCTCCTGATTCCCTACCTCCGGCTCCTAGTAAGTCAGACAGATATTACAGGGTTTCTGACTCCTACAAATTTCTATTCACAAATCCTGCTGCTGATCCTGAGACTATTTCATAGGGTCCCAAGGGTGTAAAGGCCTCTACAGCCAAAAATCCTACACCCTCTGATAGAGATTCCAGGGCGCTGGATAGATGGGAAAAGAAGGTTTATACGTCTGCAACCTTGGCAATCAGGGCCTTAAACTGCCAGTTTCATATGCTTAAATATCAACAGCATGTTATGGGCTTACTGAAACAGAAAATTATGTTGATTTCTGATTGTGTGGAAAATAAAGAGTTACAGGAATTATTGCATTCAGCAGAACAGGTTGGAAAGCATACTTTGCAATGTGGTTTTGATTCCTTGGAGGCCTCTTGCAGGGCTGCAGTTACTGGATCTGTGATTAGAAGGCATTCCTGGCTCAAGGAGCAAAATCTGCCTGATCATGTTAAAGCTAAATTGTTAGATGCCCCCTTGCAGCATGATAATCTGTTTGGTAATAAGGCAGAAGAGGTTTAAAGAAAATGGAAGACAAAGCTAAATCTATGCAAACTGTAAAAGATTTCTTGCAAGTGCAACCACCCAGGTTCAGTCCTGTGTCCAACAGAGCCACTCAAGGCAAATCCAGGCACTCAAAAGGCTCCAGCTACAAATCACAGTGTTCTTACAGGTCAAAGCAATGGCGTGCCTCCACCTCCAAATCTGGAGGAAACAAAGAATAACCCTACAGTAAGCAGTCTCAATGACTTTCCTCTACCATCACCAAGCATTTATCTTTTAGCAGCCCCCTTGGGTGGAAAACTAGCACTTCATGCTCAAAATTGGCAGTTAATTACCCAGGACAAGTGGGTATTAAACAAAGTATCCCAGTGGTACAGATTTCATTTCCATACTTTGCCAATTCCAAATGGATGGCCATATCTGCCACAAAATCAGTGAGCAGAGGCTCAGAAACAAGTTATGTCCATCATGGATATGGGGGTTATTCAACCAGTACCAGAAAAGGAAAAAAGGACAAGGTTTTTATTCAAGACTTTTCCTGGTACCCAGAAAAGACAATTATTGGCGCCCAATACTGGACTTATCAATTTTGAACACATTCCTGGACATTCCAAAATTCAAAATGCTGACTTTACAACAGCTACTGCCTATGCTGGGCAGGAACGCTTGGTTAGTGACTCTAGACTTAAAAGAGGCATACCTGCATATCCCAATAAGGGAATCATGCAGAAGATACCTCCGCTTCAAGGCATGTTTTTTGCATTACCAATTCTCTGCACTGCCCTTTGGCTTAAATACTGCACCCAGGGTCTTTACAAAGTGCCTGGCACCAGTAATTGCATTCTGCAGACAAAGAAGCATACAAATTTATCCTTATCTGGACGACTGTCTCATTCAAGCAGAGGACAAGGACACTCTTCTTCAACATCTGGCATTTGTAAAAAGGCTTCTAACATGCCTAAGGTACACAATAAATGAAAAGAAATCCCAACTGGTACCCTCTCATATAATTACATTCCTGGGTGCAAGCTTGAATACAACTGCCCAGATGGCTTACCTTATGCCAGACAAACAAAGGCAACTGACAGCATACTTCAAACAAATGGCAACAAAAACCCAGTTATCTGCAAGACAAATTCTGCAGGCTTTGGAATTCATGGCATCCTGCATTCTACTAATTCCATATGCGAGACTGCATATGAGGAAACTTCAATGGTACCTAAAATGTTTATGGAGTCAACATTGTCACAGTCTGGAAGCAATGATTCCTCTCATTCCCTACCTACAACAGGAGTTTCTTTGGTGGGCAGAGACATGTCACCAAAACAAGGGACTGTCATTAACTCTACCCCCTGCCACCCTAACCCTAACTACAAACGCATCAGACTATGCTTGGGTAGCCCACCTAGTGGGGAGATGCATTCAGGGCAAATGGAGCCCAAAACAAATGCATCTGCATATCAACCAGAAAGAGATGCTAGCTGTTCAGAATGCTCTAACAGCCTTCAAGGACTTACTTCATCCAGGACAACTACTGATAAAGATGGACAACACCATGGTTATGTGGTACATAAACAAGCAGGGGGGGTACACATTCCTACCCCCTTTGCAGACTAGCCATGGCATTGTGGAACACAGCTTTGACTTACCCAATACATCTTCAAGCTCAATTCCTGCCAGGAAAACAAAATACTCTGGCAGACGACCTAAGCAGAAATCGTATGGACCCGCACGAATGGAAACTGTATCCACAAATCTTCAGCATGTTAACACAGAAATGGGGGAGCCCAGACATAGATCTATTTGCCTCTCCCCAAAATTATCAGTTGGATAAATTCTGTACAAGAACTCATCACAAAAAAGCATGGAAAGTAGATGCCCTATCCTTCAGTTGGAAAAACCTCAGTCTATGCCTTTCCCCCTCTGCCTCTTCTCTCCAAGGTCTTACTAAAAGTCAGACAGGAAAAAACAAAAATGATCCTAGTTGCTCCGGACTGGCCTCGCCAGCACTGGTACCCACTTCTAAGGAATATGTCTCAACTTCCTCCTTGGTACTTGCCTCAAATACCTCATCTACTGTCTCAGCAGAACAATCAAATTCTGCGCACTCAGCTCCAAACTCTGAATCTTGCAGCATGGCTGATCATTTAATTATTCAAACAACACCTCTCAGTAAATCTGTGATGGATGTCATTTTGGAAGCCAGAAGGCCTAGTACTAGAAAATCTTATGCTGATAAATGAAAGACATTCTGTGCTTGGAACCAAGCACAAGGAACAGACACAGCAAAGCCCAATATTCCTGAGATTTTACAATATTTGACTGAGATGCTTGACAAGGGCTTATCTTTTTCTTCAATAAAAATCCATGCCCCTGCCATCTTGGCTCATTACAACAAAGAGCCTCCCTTCTTTTCTCATCCTCTGCTTAAACAGTATCTTAGAGGGGCCAATAATTTAAGGCCTCCCAGAAAATCACCAACTCCTGCATGGGACCTCAATTTTGTGCTGGAAAAACTCACCCTGCCTCCTTTTGAACCAGCAGCTACTGTGGATATAAAATTTATATCTTGGAAAACAGCTTTTCTCTTGGCAGTCACTTCAGCAAGAAGGGTTTCAGAACTACAGGCTCTCATGGCTGTAGTCACACTTTTGAAAAGCATTTCCTTACTGTAATTTGATTGTGTCCAAGGAGGTACACTAAAAAAAGGATTCTCCAGATCCAGCATTGAGGAGCTGATATGTCCATTTCTGTGATAAAATAGCGGGGATGTGAAGAAGTATGGGGGAATGAAATATAAAAAACAGAGAAAGGAAAGAAGTATGGCTTTGGTGTGGTTTTTGCCTCATCCACAGATGGCAGCTATAGGGTTGTGGTGTCTTCCTTTTGGGGTACAAAGAAGATTACTGTAAGTCAGCCAGCTCCATGAATCAGAAAGATTCAGCCATCATTATAATCCATATGACCTTGATTATTGACTAACACACTGTAAAAGCAAGCGGTGGAGTATAGGATTGACCAAGAAATGCTGGCAGAGAATGCTAAGAGGGAAGTGGTACAGGCCACTTAAACAATGACACCTGTTGGGGACAGGTGTTTAGCATGTAGCATATGAATCAGGGAGGTATGCCTGGCTGTTACAAGCTGTATTTGCTTAGTCATCTTCATTAAGCACGCATGAAACACATATGCACATGGGGAAGGCTTAGCAGGTCCTCAGTTAAGCAGGCACATACATCTGCCTCCAGTGAATGGGGTTAGGCCATAGGTTCATAGGTAGGTTCATAGGTAGATACTAGGCTATTGGCCCTAGGGCCTATATAAGCCTAGCCAAAAAGGTACCCTGGCTTTCACCACCCAAGAAAATTATTTTCCTGTGCCCCTGTCGAGCAGAGCCACAGAAGTGATCCCTGGGGTGAATTTCCTATTTCCCATCCAATCATCAAGATTTTTCTTGAAGAGTGCTAATGAGGAGCTCTGTTTGACATAGATAGGTAGTCTGTTCCAGACTATGGGAAGTCTCTGGGACAGGAATCTATCCCTTCAGCATGTTCTGTTCATTGTGGTGACAAAGTTTATGTCCCTAGAGTGTGTAGCTCGGAGGGATTATTAAGAAAACCTGTCATAGCTGCCTGGATGACAGCTGCACTGCTATTGGAATTTACATACTTGGGTAAAGAATAGAGCTCAAACATTATGGTCAGTAAAATAGTTACCAGGCATAGTGGAAAAATGCCTATAAAAAGGATTACTAGAAGTCCAAGAGATCCTGCCCTGACCTGCACATCTCCTTACCACCATCTCTGTTCCTAATCTCATATTTCACTTATGTTCAGGACAATAAACCAGCCATTTGGAAAAGTAGGTAGGACCTTGATGGTTATGTTTTTATATGAAACTGTAAAGGGACAATGATATACATGGGGAAGCAACTGCGTTTTATGTTAATGTGCTTCTTTGTATCTTAGTAAAGTTTAACTAAATGTAGTAAGTGAAATTATAAATTCAAAGTAGCCACTGATCTTTTCTACAGAGTTTTGAGCAGGTAACTCCATGAAGATATTTAGTATTAGCAGTGGTTGTTATGTATTATATTGTGGAAGACCGCAGTGACAGGCAGCCCATTTTATTGACTATCAGAAAGCTTTCTTTGTAAGTGCTTAATATGAATCCAATTATTCCTGTTACTCAATCTGCAATAGCTGAAATGGAGAACGTGACTATAAACATTTAAATTAAATATATGAGCACACAGATCACTCTTAATCACTGAAAATGTAATCAGGAGGACTAGGTTCAGTTCCAATGAGGCAAATGAATTTTTATTATCCCAAACTACAACATGCAATTTTATCACCATGGTCAAATTTGAACTTGGTACATGGATCTTAACAGATATCAAAAATATTACTTTATAGAGAGTTTGCATTACCAGAAAAAAGAAGGCTGTATCTGGGAAATTTGAGCTAATAAGGGTGAGCCTATAGCTCAAGATATTTCATAGGTTCATAGGTTGGGGCTATTGGCCCTAGGGTGCCTAGCCATAACAATTCCCTGGCTATTTCTTCACACAATATTTACTTCCCTGGACCCTTGTCTAGCAGGGAGACTGACGTGATCCCTGGGGTAAATTTCCTATCTCCCATCCAGTCGTCAAGGTTCCTTTTGAAGAGGGCCAAGGAGGCACTCTGCTTGACGTATATAGGCAGTCTATTCCAGAGTATGGAGAGTCTATTCTAGAGTATGGGGAGTCTCTGGGTCAGGAACCTATCCTTCCAGCATCTATTAGGATATATTCTGAATGAGTATGCAACTAATCTGTGACAAAGTCTTTCTCAGTATCCAGCTCATGATATCCACAGTATCACCAATCAAGTAACAACAAAGCAAAATAAAGACAAAACATATGTATTGTCTCTGGTTGTTGGCAAGCCTCTCACAACCTACATGCAAGGAGCTCCTCCCCGCACCCTGAACTTTATTATTCTATCTCTGAAGTCACTGCATGTTGGAGAAAGTGAAGTCTCTAACCTAATTCGTGCTGCATTTCTTTTTCTTTTTTATGCAGCGTAAATACTTTATTAATTCCTATATTTTCATTTTTACATATTAGGCAATCACCATGCATGGTGCACTTGGTATTTTGTCACTGACTACTGATCAAACCATTTTACCATTTTACAGTTATTTGTTTATACAATACTAATAAAATGGCCTCATGTTAGAAAACTAGTGCTTAAATTCAACTTTCAATAACTTGCATTGCTAAGCATGCAAATCTCTGGAGGATACAATTAAGTATACATTCTTTAAACAGTGCGCAAAATATAATGTGTACATTAAGACATGTCACAACCAGAATAATTCTGTATGTTAAACCTGCATTAAGTCAGATCGGTTGTGCAAAACATTAGAAGGAAAATATTAGATAAGCTCATTGAGTGCCAGTGTGGAACTGGGGCTTCTTTTGTAGAATCCTGGAAAAAATACTTAAGAAGAGAAGATGTCTTGGGGTAGCAACTTAGATAACAAGAATGATGCTGATTGAAGTGAACGTTCACTAGCTATAAGGAAGGTAGTTAAATGTGGTAAAAATGGACATCTAGAGAGTCGACCTGAGTACATACCAAGAATGATGCTGATTGAAGTGAACGCTCACTAGCTATAAGGAAGGTAGTTAAATGTGGTAAAAATGGACATCTAGAGAGTCGACCTGAGTACATACCAAGAATGATGCTGATTGAAGTGAACGTTCACTAGCTATAAGGAAGGTAGTTAAATGTGGTAAAAATGGACATCTAGAGAGTCGACCTGAGTACATAACAAGAATGATGCTGATTGAAGTGAACTTTCACTAGCTATAAGGAAGGTAGTTAAATGTGGTAAAAATGGACATCTAGAGAGTCGACCTGAGTACATACCAAGAATGATGCTGATTGAAGTGAACGTTCACTAGCTATAAGGAAGGTAGTTAAATGTGGTAAAAATGGACATCTAGAGAGTCAACCTGAGTACATACCAAGAATGATGCTGATTGAAGTGAACGTTCACTAGCTATAAGGAAGGTAGTTAAATGTGGTAAAATGGACATCTAGAGAGTCGACCTGAGTACATACCAAGAATGATGCTGATTGAAGTGAACGAGCTATAAGGAAGGTAGTTAAATGTGGTAAAAATGGACATCTAGAGAGTCGACCTGAGTACATACCAAGAATGATGCTGATTGAAGTGAACTTTCACTAGCTATAAGGAAGGTAGTTAAATGTGGTAAAAATGGACATCTAGAGAGTCGACCTGAGTACATACCAAGAATGATGCTGATTGAAGTGAACGCTCACTAGCTATAAGGAAGGTAGTTAAATGTGGTAAAATGGACATCTAGAGAGTCAACCTGAGTACATACCAAGAATGATGCTGATTGAAGTGAACGCTCACTAGCTATAAGGAAGGTAGTTAAATGTGGTAAAATGGACATCTAGAGAGTCGACCTGAGTACATACCAAGAATGATGCTGATTGAAGTGAACGTTCACTAGCTATAAGGAAGGTAGTTAAATGTGGTAAAAATGGACATCTAGAGAGTCGACCTGAGTACATACCAAGAATGATGCTGATTGAAGTGAACGTTCACTAGCTATAAGGAAGGTAGTTAAATGTGGTAAAAATGGACATCTAGAGAGTCGACCTGAGTACATACCAAGAATGATGCTGATTGAAGTAAACGTTCACTAGCTATAAGGAAGGTAGTTAAATGTGGTAAAAATGGACATCTAGAGAGTCGACCTGAGTACATACCAAGAATGATGCTGATTGAAGTGAACGTTCACTAGCTATAAGGAAGGTAGTTAAATGCGGTAAAAATGGACATCTAGAGAGTCGACCTGAGTACATACCAAGAATGATGCTGATTGAAGTGAACGTTCACTAGTTATAAGGAAGGTAGTTAAATGTGGTAAAAATGGACATCTAGAGAGTCGACCTGAGTACATAACAAGAATGATGCTGATTGAAGTGAACTTTCACTAGCTATGAAGAAGGTAGTTAAATGTGGTAAAAATGGACATCTAGAGAGTCGACCTGAGTACATACCAAGAATGATGCTGATTGAAGTGAACGTTCACTAGCTATAAGGAAGGTAGTTAAATGTGGTAAAAATGGACATCTAGAGAGTCAACCTGAGTACATACCAAGAATGATGCTGATTGAAGTGAACATTCACTAGCTATAAGGAAGGTAGTTAAATGTGGTAAAAATGGACATCTAGAGAGTCGACCTGAGTACATACCAAGAATGATGCTGATTGAAGTGAACGTTCACTAGCTATAAGGAAGGTAGTTAAATGTGGTAAAAATGGACATCTAGAGAGTCGACCTGAGTACATACCAAGAATGATGCTGATTGAAGTGAACGTTCACTAGCTATAAGGAAGGTAGTTAAATGTGGTAAAAATGGACATCTAGAGAGTCGACCTGAGTACATACCAAGAATGATGCTGATTGAAGTGAATGTTCACTAGCTATAAGGAAGGTAGTTAAATGTGGTAAAAATGGACATCTAGAGAGTCAACCTGAGTACATACCAAGAATGATGCTGATTGAAGTGAACGTTCACTAGCTATAAGGAAGGTAGTTAATTGTGGTAAAAATGGACATCTAGAGAGTCGACCTGAGTACATACTTAAGCAAACACGAAATCAGGTAAGAGGAAACACAGTGGTAACTCTTCTTCAATGAAAAAGAACAACAGGCCCACTCAAATAAATAATGAAGACTCTTTAGATCAAGAAGCTTCAGTACATCAAGTTAATGTAATTGTTGGCGATACTGTAGAGTTTCAAACTGACCCCTCTTAATTCATTTTTTTCTTATAAGACTGATAATCTTGTACATAAAAATCTGAAAAGAACCATCTAACTAAAGTAAGTGTCTCACCACAAATTACTATGGACAATCGGAACTTACCAAAAATTGAAAGCACAGTCTCTGTACCACAAATCACTGTGGAAAATTACAATTCATTAATCAATCAATGAAAGCAAAGTTTGTGTCCTGTAACATTCTAATGCATCCACCAGTACTGTATCGTGAAGTTATTGCCCCAAGGGTATCTAAAAATGATTACAAAATAGCAGTTCTGATAATGAATGGAGTGTATGAAACTGTGAACAGAAGAAACTAAAAAGAAGAGCCCTGTGTGGGCAGTTTTAAAATAATCGCTCTATCTAGCACCCAGTGTGAAGATGATTCAACTCCCAGTGAACAGGATAATTGTAGCAATCACGTCTCAGATAAAGTTCACAGAAATTCACATTCACAAAGCACACAAAAACACCCGATGTGAGAATGATTCCATTCCCAGTAATTACAACAACTGTATCAACAATGTTACAAAGTCTATAGTAATTCTCCATCTAGGACTTTTGAAATATAAAGCAAACTTTGTATACCATTCAAATGAGATTCAGTTACTAACCATCTCCACTTGTAAGCCTGTAATGGAGAAAACTATGTGATGCTGACAAATTATATGTTGTTATTTTATCACTGTCAGGTCTTAAACTAACAGGTATTCTAATTCTTACAAGTAAACTTTTTAAAAGGAAGCTACAACTGCAAGAATATTGTCATCCACTGTTATACAAACGACCTTAATCATGGCCCTCTAAATCAGATGAAAAAATCATTAGTTGGAAATTCTATAAATTCTTGAATCAAATAAAAACTGATTTTTACTACAGGCTCTCATGGCTGTGGAGCCTTTTATTACATTTTACCCGGACAGGGTGTCCCTCAGGACCAATTCTTCTTTTATGCCTAAGGTGGTATCCAGTGTGGCTCTTAACCAGGCAATTCACCTGCCAACATTTTACCCAAATCTGCAGAACAAGGGGGAGTGGATTCTGCATTCATAGGACGTACTCAGACAACTAAGATTCTACTTAAACAGGACCAAATCTCTAAGAAAGTCTGAGCAACTACTGGTAGCATTTGCTGCAGGATCAGAGGGGAAGGTTATATCAAAGCAGACTATTTCTAAGTGGATAAGCCACTGCATTTGTTTCTGCTACTTGCACCCTGGTAAACCTGTGCCCAAGGGGATCAGGTCACATTCCACAAGGGCTGCCTCTACCTCAGCAGCCTTTCTCAGAGGGGTTCCAACCAAAGACATTCTAGGGGCTGCTACTTGGAGCTCTGTTCATACCTTCACAAAGCATTATCATTTGCCTCTCTTCTCCAAATCCAGGGCAGGCTTTGCCATTGCAGTTCTGCAGGGCCTTATAGCCTTATAAATGCTGTTTAGTTCCATCCTCCCATCCATAGCTTTGGGATTCTACCCAAATGTAATGACTGCAACAGTGAAACATGAAGAACATAGTACAGTTGTGTACACTTACCATAAATGTAGATGTTCGAGTGTATTCACTGTTGCAGTCCAGGTTACCCACCCGCCATCCCCCTTTTCTATATCTTTTCTTTCCTTCACTATATACTAAAGCCTTTGTGGTGTATTTGCATTTAGATGAAGGTAGAGTTTATGTTGCTAAAAGTGCATTTACATATATTTCTGTTTATGTATATATATATATATATATATATATATATATATATATATATATATATAATTTTGCTCCCCATTTGGGGGGCACCTGACATCTGGGGCAAGAAAAATTGAATAAAATGGCATCAGCTGCAAGTTTTATACCCCTGACAACCTGACGTCATGGAAGAGGAGACAGCAACTGACACAGGACCCAAGACTTTGTTATTCAGGCCGACTGAGGGCAACCTGCCAGCAGATTACCCAAATGTAATGACTGCACCAGTGAATACATATGAACATCTTCATTTATGCTAAGTGTACACAGCTGTACTTTCCTGCAATGTGTCCCTGTCTTTGTTTCAAAATCTTTCCCTGATGTGTCTAATTGTCTGTTTGACAGCGCTCATTCCATACTTTCCCTGTAACTAGTAGTACATGGCGCAAATAAATCTTCATGTACTACAAAGAATTATTATCGGATTTCCATCGCTACTAATATTATGTGTTCCTGACATGGCTGCCAAGTTTCTCCTCTTGAACTTCAAGACTATCTGAAAATACTATCTCTATAAAGGAAATTTGACAGAGAAGTGGAAGATGAGTAATAGAGTCTGAGAAGGACCAAGAGGGAGTGTCGAGATGGAGCGATTAAGCTATAGAGAGTAGGAGGTGATGTGAGAGAGAAGGAGGAAAAGGGAAAATGTAAGCTTATAGGTGATTTTATAGAGAGCAGGTAAAAGTTAACCTGAGAAAGAGCACTGACAGAGCCAAGAGTTACTTAAGTGGGCTTTTAGGAGAGATTTGAAAAGCTGTCAACCCTCTTTTGTGTGAGTGGAATAGAATTCCAGATTTGTGATACATAGCTGCAGAATATAATGAGTTGCCTGCAGAGCTGTATGATTTGGATATAAGCAGTAAGAATTTAGAGATGGCATATAAAGTTCTCATTTGTCTGAAGGACAGACAATGGAGGCTTTGTGGGAGACATTAATTGCAGATGTAGTGACCTTGTTATAGCATTGTTCCAGCTTTCCTAATAGGAAACCTTGTATGCTGCTAAGTATGGGTGCATCACACAGGAGTGCAGGGACAAGGTAGGTTTTGGCTTTTTTTTGGCATGGACAGGAATTATTTAAACTCATAAGGAGAGCTTAGCATTTAGTCTATGTGTGTTTTGTTTTCACTGTGTACCAGATTTGGTAGTCAGAGTTCAACATTTCATCTATGTATGGACACAGTAGTTTAATATGTATTACCAGATCAATAGCAATGGAGTTAGCAGAAGTTATATAGATATTTTTTTCTTTTTTGCAGTGTAAGTTAATTGGGACTGAAAAGTAATAACTTTGTTTTGATGGAATTGAGTAGTTTTGAGTTAAGACAGAAGTGGTTCATTTGAGGAGAATAATTCAAGGGTGAGTTGTTCTAGCTTGCTTAGGTTGTGGGCTAATTGGATAAGTGTGGAGTCGTCTGCATATCGCATGCTGGAGGCATGTTTACTAGCTGTGTGCAGATCATTAATGAAAATGTCAAACAGTAGACGGACAAGGATAAAGCTTTGAGGAACTCCAGCTGATAGGAGAAGAAAGGTGGAGAATAGATTTTGTCATTTCACTGCCTGGGACATATTACTGAGGCAGTTATGGAATCAGCTCAACAATATATTATTAAGACCTAGAAATGATAGTCTGGGCAAGAATTTGTGGTGAGAAATGATGGTGAAAGCTTTAGATAAATCAAGGAAAAAAGCTAATACAAGGGGCACCTTTATTTCCGTGAGGGTTTAGTGTGTTAATAAAATTAAATAGTACAGTGATGGTACTGTGTGAGGGTGAAAACCAGGCTGGGAAGGGGGGAGAAGAGAGTTTTCAGTGACATGGTTAAGTAAATTACGTCATATGCATTTCTCAATGACTTTAGATAAAGGAGAGAGGACGGTGATAGGTTACAATTTACTACCAACTGATCTGTGCGGGGTAAAATAAACATAAAATGTGTATCATTAAAATTATAGTGCATGGTCATGCCATATAAAAAAATTGTGAACCTTCTAAGTAGTAGTAACATGATTATAAATCAGACCATTTCCTTATTATATAATGGGGAGCTGGAATCCAATAGGCCTGCAAGTCACAATAACTCATGAATGTGGTAAATGCTAACATAATGCCTCATCTTGGAAACTTAATTTATAAAATATGTAACACGATAGGCTTCAAATAAGAACCTATTAGTTTACTATTTCACAGCCAAGGACATTTAGAGCTATCACTTGCCCATCTGGTATAGGTTACAAATACTGGTTTTCTGTCTAACACAGCAAAGAGAATAACAGAATCTGTAAAGTCTTCACTTCCAGCCAACCATACCTCTCAACTGTACAGGTTTTCACAGAATGTCCAGATTTTTGCCTCATATGTCTGGTCCATTTTGCATAAAACGATGGTTTTCTGCACATTAGTGGCAAATCATTAAAGACTGAAGTTAGAAAATAATGACAGACATTTGAATTTCATACTTTATACCCATCAGAAAATTCATGCTAGTGCAAAACCTGTTATTCTATCAAATTTCTAAGTTTGTAAGAGCAAACTTAAAAGTTGTACCTATTTTGGGGCCTTTGTCCCACTTTTATTTGTGACTTTGTCCAGATTTTTTGCTCTAAGAGGTTGACAGGTATGCAGCCAACACTTTTGAAAAGCATTTCCTTACTGTAATTTGATTGTGTCCAAGGAGGTACACTAAAAAAAGGATTCTCCAGATCCAGCATTGAGGAGCTGATATGTCCATTTCTGTGATAAAATAGCGGGGATGTGAAGAAGTATGGGGGAATGAAATATAAAAAACAGAGAAAGGAAAGAAGTATGGCTTTGGTGTGGTTTTTGCCTCATCCACAGATGGCAGCTATAGGGTTGTGGTGTCTTCCTTTTGGGGTACAAAGAAGATTACTGTAAGTCAGCCAGCTCCATGAATCAGAAAAATTCAGCCATCATTATAATCCATATGACCTTGATTATTGACTAACACACTGTAAAAGCAAGCGGTGGAGTATAGAATTGACCAAGAAATGTTGGCAGACAATGCTGAGAGAGGGAAGTGGTACAGGCCACTTAAACAATGACACCTGCTGGGGACAGGTGTTTAGCATGTAGCATATGAATCAGGTAGGTATGCCTGGCTGTTACAAGCTGTATTTGCATAGTCATCTTCATTAAGCTTGCATGAAACACATATGCACTTGGGGAAGGCTTAGCAGGTCTTCAGTTAAGCAGGCACATACATCTGCCTCCAGTGAATGGGGTTAGGACATAGGTTCATAGGTAGGCTCATAGGTAGGTACTAGGCTATTGGCCCTAGGGCCTATATAAGCCTAGCCAAAAAGGTACCCTGGCTTTCACCACCCAAGAAAATTATTTTCCTGTGCCCCTGTCGAGCAGAGCCACAGAAGTGATCCCTGGGGTGAATTTCCTATTTCCCATCCAATCATCAAGATTTTTCTTGAAGAGTGCTAATGAGGAGCTCTGTTTGACATAGATAGGTAGTCTGTTCCAGACTATGGGAAGTCTCTGGGACAGGAATCTATCCCTTCAGCATGTTCTGTTCATTGTGGTGACAAAGTTTATGTCCCTAGAGCGTGTAGCTCGGAGGGATTATTAAGAAAACCTGTCATAGCTGCCTGGATGACAGCTGCACTGCTATTGGAATTTACATACTTGGGTAAAGAATAGAGCTCAAACATTATGGTCAGTAAAATAGTTACCAGGCATAGTGGAAAAATGCCTATAAAAAGGATTACTAGAAGTCCAAGAGATCCTGCCCTGACCTGCACATCTCCTTACCACCATCTCTGTTCCTAATCTCATATTTCACTTATGTTCAGGACAATAAACCAGCCATTTGGAAAAGTAGGTAGGACCTTGATGGTTATGTTTTTATATGAAACTGTAAAGGGACAATGATATACATGGGGAAGCAACTGCGTTTTATGTTAATGTGCTTCTTTGTATCTTAGTAAAGTTTAACTAAATGTAGTAAGTGAAATTATAAATTCAAAGTAGCCACTGATCTTTTCTACAGAGTTTTGAGCAGGTAACTCCATGAAGATCTTTACTATTAGCAGTGGTTGTTATGTATTATATTGTGGAAGACCGCAGTGACAGGCAGCCCATTTTATTGACTATCAGAAAGCTTTCTTTGTAAGTGCTTAATATGAATCCAATTATTCCTGTTACTCAATCTGCAATAGCTGAAATGGAGAACGTGACTATAAACATTTAAATTAAATATATGAGCACACAGATCACTCTTAATCACTGAAAATGTAATCAGGAGGACTAGGTTCAGTTCCAATGAGGCAAATGAATTTTTATTATCCCAAACTACAACATGCAATTTTATCACCATGGTCAAATTTGAACTTGGTACATGGATCTTAACAGATATCAAAAATATTACTTTATAGAGAGTTTGCATTACCAGAAAAAAGAAGGCTGTATCTGGGAAATTTGAGCTAATAAGGGTGAGCCTATAGCTCAAGATATTTCATAGGTTCATAGGTTGGGGCTATTGGCCCTAGGGTGCCTAGCCATAACAATTCCCTGGCTATTTCTTCACACAATATTTACTTCCCTGGACCCTTGTCTAGCAGGGAGACTGACGTGATCCCTGGGGTAAATTTCCTATCTCCCATCCAGTCGTCAAGGTTCCTTTTGAAGAGGGCCAAGGAGGCACTCTGCTTGACGTATATAGGCAGTCTATTCCAGAGTATGGAGAGTCTATTCTAGAGTATGGGGAGTCTCTGGGTCAGGAACCTATCCTTCCAGCATCTATTAGGATATATTCTGAATGAGTATGCAACTAATCTGTGACAAAGTCTTTCTCAGTATCCAGCTCATGATATCCACAGTATCACCAATCAAGTAACAACAAAGCAAAATAAAGACAAAACATATGTATTGTCTCTGGTTGTTGGCAAGCCTCTCACAACCTACATGCAAGGAGCTCCTCCCCGCACCCTGAACTTTATTATTCTATCTCTGAAGTCACTGCATGTTGGAGAAAGTGAAGTCTCTAACCTAATTCGTGCTGCATTTCTTTTTCTTTTTTATGCAGCGTAAATACTTTATTAATTCCTATATTTTCATTTTTACATATTAGGCAATCACCATGCATGGTGCACTTGGTATTTTGTCACTGACTACTGATCAAACCATTTTACCATTTTACAGTTATTTGTTTATACAATACTAATAAAATGGCCTCATGTTAGAAAACTAGTGCTTAAATTCAACTTTCAATAACTTGCATTGCTAAGCATGCAAATCTCTGGAGGATACAATTAAGTATACATTCTTTAAACAGTGCGCAAAATATAATGTGTACATTAAGACATGTCACAACCAGAATAATTCTGTATGTTAAACCTGCATTAAGTCAGATCGGTTGTGCAAAACATTAGAAGGAAAATATTAGATAAGCTCATTGAGTGCCAGTGTGGAACTGGGGCTTCTTTTGTAGAATCCTGGAAAAAATACTTAAGAAGAGAAGATGTCTTGGGGTAGCAACTTAGATAACAAGAATGATGCTGATTGAAGTGAACGTTCACTAGCTATAAGGAAGGTAGTTAAATGTGGTAAAAATGGACATCTAGAGAGTCGACCTGAGTACATACCAAGAATGATGCTGATTGAAGTGAATGTTCACTAGCTATAAGGAAGGTAGTTAAATGTGGTAAAAATGGACATCTAGAGAGTCGACCTGAGTACATACCAAGAATGATGCTGATTGAAGTGAACTTTCACTAGCTATAAGGAAGGTAGTTAAATGTGGTAAAAATGGACATCTAGAGAGTCGACCTGAGTACATACCAAGAATGATGCTGATTGAAGTGAACGTTCACTAGCTATAAGGAAGGTAGTTAAATGTGGTAAAAATGGACATCTAGAGAGTCAACCTGAGTACATACCAAGAATGATGCTGATTGAAGTGAACGTTCACTAGCTATAAGGAAGGTAGTTAAATGTGGTAAAATGGACATCTAGAGAGTCGACCTGAGTACATACCAAGAATGATGCTGATTGAAGTGAACGTTCACTAGCTATAAGGAAGGTAGTTAAATGTGGTAAAATGGACATCTAGAGAGTCGACCTGAGTACATACCAAGAATGATGCTGATTGAAGTGAACGCGTTCACTAGCTATAAGGAAGGTTGTTAAATGTGGTAAAATGGACATCTAGAGAGTCGACCTGAGTACATACCAAGAATGATGCTGATTGAAGTGAGCGTTCACTAGCTATAAGGAAGGTAGTTAAATGTGGTAAAATGGACATCTAGAGAGTCGACCTGAGTACATACCAAGAATGATGCTGATTGAAGTGAACGTTCACTAGCTATAAGGAAGGTAGTTAAATGTGGTAAAAATGGACATCTAGAGAGTCGACCTGAGTACATACCAAGAATGATGCTGATTGAAGTGAACGTTCGCTAGCTATAAGGAAGGTAGTTAAATGTGGTAAAAATGGACATCTAGAGAGTCGACCTGAGTACATACCAAGAATGATGCTGATTGAAGTGAACTTTCACTAGCTATAAGGAAGGTAGTTAAATGTGGTAAAAATGGACATCTAGAGAGTCGACCTGAGTACATACCAAGAATGATGCTGATTGAAGTGAACGTTCACTAGCTATAAGGAAGGTAGTTAAATGTGGTAAAAATGGACATCTAGAGAGTCAACCTGAGTACATACCAAGAATGATGCTGATTGAAGTGAACGTTCACTAGCTATAAGGAAGGTAGTTAAATGTGGTAAAATGGACATCTAGAGAGTCAACCTGAGTACATACCAAGAATGATGCTGATTGAAGTGAACGTTCACTAGCTATAAGGAAGGTAGTTAAATGTGGTAAAAATGGACATCTAGAGAGTCAACCTGAGTACATACCAAGAATGATGCTGATTGAAGTGAACGTTCACTAGCTATAAGGAAGGTAGTTAAATGTGGTAAAAATGGACATCTAGAGAGTCGACCTGAGTACATACCAAGAATGATGCTGATTGAAGTGAACGTTCACTAGCTATAAGGAAGGTAGTTAAATGTGGTAAAAATGGACATCTAGAGAGTCAACCTGAGTACATACCAAGAATGATGCTGATTGAAGTGAACGTTCACTAGCTATAAGGAAGGTAGTTAAATGTGGTAAAAATGGACATCTAGAGAGTCAACCTGAGTACATACCAAGAATGATGCTGATTGAAGTGAACGTTCACTAGCTATAAGGAAGGTAGTTAAATGTGGTAAAAATGGACATCTAGAGAGTCGACCTGAGTACATACTTAAGCAAACACGAAATCAGGTAAGAGGAAACACAGTGGTAACTCTTCTTCAATGAAAAAGAACAACAGGCCCACTCAAATAAATAATGAAGACTCTTTAGATCAAGAAGCTTCAGTACATCAAGTTAATGTAATTGTTGGCGATACTGTAGAGTTTCAAACTGACCCCTCTTAATTCATTTTTTTCTTATAAGACTGATAATCTTGTACATAAAAATCTGAAAAGAACCATCTAACTAAAGTAAGTGTCTCACCACAAATTACTATGGACAATCGAACTTACCAAAATTGAAAGCACAGTCTCTGTACCACAAATCACTGTGGAAAATTACAATTCATTAATCAATCAATGAAAGCAAAGTTTGTGTCCTGTAACATTCTAATGCATCCACCAGTACTGTATCGTGAAGTTATTGCCCCAAGGGTATCTAAAAATGATTACAAAATAGCAGTTCTGATAATGAATGGAGTGTATGAAACTGTGAACAGAAGAAACTAAAAAGAAGAGCCCTGTGTGGGCAGTTTTAAAATAATCGCTCTATCTAGCACCCAGTGTGAAGATGATTCAACTCCCAGTGAACAGGATAATTGTAGCAATCACGTCTCAGATAAAGTTCACAGAAATTCACATTCACAAAGCACACAAAAACACCTGATGTGAGAATGATTCCATTCCCAGTAATTACAACAACTGTATCAACAATGTTACAAAGTCTATAGTAATTCTCCATCTAGGACTTTTGAAATATAAAACTTTGTACACCATTCAAATGAGATTCAGTTACTAACCATCTCCACTTGTAAGCCTGTAATGGAGAAAACTATGTGATGCTGACAAATTATATGTTGTTATTTTATCACTGTCAGGTCTTAAACTAACAGGTATTCTAATTCTTACAAGTAAACTTTTTTAAAGGAAGCTACAACTGCAAGAATATTGTCATCCACTGTTATACAAACGACCTTAATCATGGCCCTCTAAATCAGATGAAAAAATCATTAGTTGGAAATTCTATAAATTCTTGAATCAAATAAAAACTGATTTTTACTACAGGCTCTCATGGCTGTGGAGCCTTTTATTACATTTTACCCGGACAGGGTGTCCCTCAGGACCAATTCTTCTTTTATGCCTAAGGTGGTATCCAGTGTGGCTCTTAACCAGGCAATTCACCTGCCAACATTTTACCCAAATCTGCAGAACAAGGGGGAGTGGATTCTGCATTCATAGGACGTACTCAGACAACTAAGATTCTACTTAAACAGGACCAAATCTCTAAGAAAGTCTGAGCAACTACTGGTAGCATTTGCTGCAGGATCAGAGGAAGGTTATATCAAAGCAGACTATTTCTAAGTGGATAAGCCACTGCATTTGTTTCTGCTACTTGCACCCTGGTAAACCTGTGCCCAAGGGGATCAGGTCACATTCCACAAGGGCTGCCTCTACCTCAGCAGCCTTTCTCAGAGGGGTTCCAACCAAAGACATTCTAGGGGCTGCTACTTGGAGCTCTGTTCATACCTTCACAAAGCATTATCATTTGCCTCTCTTCTCCAAATCCAGGGCAGGCTTTGCCATTGCAGTTCTGCAGGGCCTTATAGCCTTATAAATGCTGTTTAGTTCCATCCTCCCATCCATAGCTTTGGGATTCTACCCAAATGTAATGACTGCAACCTTAATCATGGCCCTCTAAATCAGATGAAAAAATCATTAGTTGGAAATTCTATAAATTCTTGAATCAAATAAAAACTGATTTATCACTTTGTGAAATTATTCCATCTTTAAGATAGAGTGCCTACATCTTCACTAAAGCCTTTTTATTCGATTCTTGGTTAAGACAGCCCTGTACAACGTAATGAAACTGATGACAGGTTGAGAAGAGTTCTTTCAATATTGTCAGATGTTTGCAAGTGACAGTTTCCATCTAAGCTTCTATAGTGCAGAATTTCTTATTAGTAAAATTTAAGTGCCCTTTAATTTCTTTTTTTTTTTTTTAGGAAAAAAAAAATCTGTACTCAGAAGACAAGTCCTCAGCAAATACAATTATTTATTATACTATAATAGTTTAAATTTTTTTAGAAAAAATGTGTACTCAAAGACAAGATCTCAACTAATAGAAGACGCTATTATAATATAAGAGCATACTTTTGTAATGCCCATAGCCTGGGAAATAAAAGTCATGAACTAAAAAGAATAGTAAGAGAAAATAATGTATTTATAGTAGGCATTGTTGAATCATGAAACTCAAGTAATTCAACATTTCATGGCTAAATGGAATATGAGTCTTTAAGAAATAATGCCCATGATGGGGTATCTTACAGAGGAGCCTCTATGGGCATTCCGACTGTTGCATTTGTCTGGGCAGGTATATGCCAAAGGAAGCTTAATACTCAATGATGGGTCTGATAATGGCTGATTAAAGTGATATTATAACTTCCCTGGACCTGGATGCCATACCCTTATAAGTTGGGCTAGAATGATTTTCTTACTCCCTTGGCTACATATTGGTCAAAGGCCAGATTACTGTCTGTTTATGCTCCCAGATTCCTAACTACTGGGTCAATTCTTAGGGGTGTCTTATCAGTGGAGTAATTAACCTGGGTGGACTTTTTCTTAAAAGACACTATAATGCACTTCTTGGCATTGCGGTTTAATCCATGCAATCTGGTACCAGTCATTTGTCTGTGTTAGATCATCTTGCAGGATGTTAGCGTCATGGGATGAATCTATAATAGCACCCAATTTGTAGTCATCTGTAAACATGGTGAGCCAGAGGCCCTTGACATTAGCTTTGACCTCTGAGAATAGATGCCAAACAGGAGCAGGCCAACCAGTGAGCCCTGAGGTACTCTGGTGGTGACCAGACTCTTTGTGGAGTTAGTCTCAGCAACTCTGACTTCTTGGCTCCTATCTGTGAGCCAGCTGTCAATCCATTGAGTTCTATAGGGATTTATGCCTAGTTTGGTGAGTTTGTCAACAATACCTCAGTGTGGTATTGTACTGAACATCTTAGCCAGGTCTAGTTAAGCAGTGTGCACTGTTTCCCCCATCCATTGCCATGGTGACCATCTAAATGTCTACCAGATTAAATAGACATGATCCTCCTTTGACAAAACCAAACTGGGGTGGAACCAGTGCCTGTAGGTTGTTAATGTATTTGTTGATCATTTCCATGATAATTCATTTAATGCCTTTGCATGTTAGACTAGTCAGATTAGTGGATCTGTAATTTTTAGGATTGGTTGATAGTCCATCCTTATGAAGAAGAAGAATTGCAGTTCTCCATTCACATGATACATAGTCTGTTTTGAGGCTGTAGTTGAAAAGTGATGCAAGTGGTACTGATAGGTCATATCTCAAGCGATTTAGGAGGCAATATAGGATATTGTCTTGGCCCACTGAGGCTGTATTTTTGGCCTTAGCATATGCTGCCATGACAGGCTTCCTGCTGCTAGTAGTTGGGGGGCAGTAAGGTGGTAGGGGTTTCATGAGAGAGGCAGGGTTAAAGCTGAATTTGTCAGCCAGCAGATTCCTATGTTAATCTGCTAAATAAAGGTGGTACTATTTATCACCAGTTTGGCACACTTTTTTGTGTTACCTTTAAGATTTTGGACATAGCTGAAGAAGCCTTTGTGGCCATCCTTAACCTGAAATGCTAGCTTGACCTCATAATTGACTTTGTTGTATTTAATCAGTACTCTTAGTTTCCTGATTAGTTTAATTAGTGAGCTCTTGTCATTAGGAGAGTTGCTGTTTCTGATTTTGGCCATAACTTTTTTCCTTTTGTTATATACCCTGTTGAGGTTAGGATTCCACCAGAGTGGTTTGTTCTGGGGGGTTATTTTGAACTTCCATCTGGTAAGTACAATATCCTCTATGTAACCATTTACATGGTTATATAGGGTTTCTGTGAACAATTCTGCATAGGTTGTTGTGAACTCCTTGTTTGGAGGGGCATTGAATTTTGACAAACTATTTGCTAATTTAGTAACTTTGTTAATTTTGCATTACCTATGAAACACTATAAGGGGTGGATAAAGTTTTAACCAATATCTGGAAGCCGGGGGGAGGGGACAGGGGCAAAGCAACACGGTCTGTTAACCATGTCTTCCCATGCTGACAAATACTGATTTCCCCTGGAATGACACCAGAAATTAAGCCAATTGTTAAAGTCAATCATTTATTGTTCATACTATGGCATCATCCTTGTTGATGGTAGAATGCTGTTCAATGCAAGGTGCATAACTGTCTGAGACACATATTCAAAGAGATCCATAATGTTCTCTTCACGTAGTCCAGTGAGGTTATTTACAGACATGTATACTATGACAGAATAATACTGATACCTGTGGTCCATTGATTTGAGTGCATGCATAACCTGGCAGGTCCTGGCTCCAGATAAGCAACTAACTATAATCTTCTCCTTGTCCAGTTTGGTGAGTGGGGCATCTGTGTGTCATACAGTGGAGTCTCCTATGACAGGATTCCTGGGTAAATTGTTTGCTTGCCTTATGGGCTTCATTCTTGAGACTCCATTGGGTGATTATATATGTGTGGTGTTTGGTTTTGCTTTTGATGTGTGCTTTAGGGACTGGTGAGGATATGCATTGCTGTTTGTAGGCTTAGAATGTTTTTGAGGTTTGGGAAGATAGTTATTTACTACCTCAGCACAGGATGGTCTATGTGTATGGTGGACATTATATGTTGGGGATATAGTTAGTGTGTGTTCTTGACAACCTTGTCTGTAAGCAAAGTTCCTCCAAGGAATCTGTGTATGTACATCTCTCACATACTGTGTTAGTTTCTTTAAGGATTAAAAGGTTGCCTGTAAACATGAGACAATTGCTACATTATCTCAGGATGCCCATATCTACCAAGGTGGCTATGGATACATTTGGAAATTGTATATCCATGCTGCCTGAGCCTGTATTAGGGTAGGCTTTTATGGTTTGAGTACTAGGTTACACAGAGATCTCCTGGAGTGGCCTCTAGGTTTGAAGACTAGAGTTAGATAGTGGTAAGATATGATATTACTGCTGTTACAGATACAAGCTAGCTGCAATAAGCTTAACTCCATGCAAGTTACAGTCCTAATACTAGTTATATAGGTAAAGTTTACTGTCCAAGCATTTCCATCTATACAGGGCATTTAGAAACATTAGTTGTTGATCTTAAAGATCATATTTAATGGGGTGAAACAAACTTTTGTTTATGCATAAAAAATGTATGCATCCTTATGCATGTAAACACTCTTTTATATAAAAAGAAAAGTTTGTTTAAAACTATTTTCTAAAAAAAAAAAAAAAAGATCCACATGTGGGAATCTAAGCTGCTCCAGTCGTATTTACGACATTAATATGGTGTGAGGAGCCATGTATGTCACTTTGGGGTGCAGCTCTAATTACACTGGATTAGTAGTGTGAATCAAAACTGTTAATTTAACAGGTTGGCAACTATATCATTTCTTCACAAGTATTTACATCCAAAGAAACTCCTTACATTCTGATTTCATACTCTTCCATGTCTGATTTCTTGGTAGACATGTATAATCCTGACCTGCACAAAGAACCAGTAGGACCAGAAGCATCTTAATTACTTGCATCTTATTGTAACAAGTCCGTAAATAAGAATTTCCATAGTCTTACTGTATTTATAATTTTTTGAGTAACTTCTTCCCACATCTGTTTAGCTGCTTGCTCAATATCCCATTTCAACCAAATTACCAAGTATCTCATCTCATCATGACATTACAAAAAGTGGGGGCTGAGTACCAAGTCATGTGTTGAGGCATAGTCCATTACTGTAGCCTTTGTTTTTGCTTTATTTACTTTATACCCTGCTATACTATTAAAATATTTTAGATTATCACATATAATGTTATATCATTTTCTGGATTAGTAACATATAATAGGATTCATAATTATTTGTTAAACAATATTTCCCCAACAGACAACAGCACAAAAAAATTGTCACTTCAGGCCACTTTCAGCAAACAAAGAATGATTTTTTTTTTTACAGGGACAAGCCACCCTGCACCCCCCCCCCCAACAGTGGGGGAGACCCTATCACCAATCTTATGTACACCAACTGCACAGTCGCACAACAGTGAAGAAAGGGCAATAGTTACTATCTGCTGAAATCAGCTTTCAGCTAAAACTCCCGTACGCTGCTGTCAGTCAAACTGTTCTCAGATTCTTTTCACTTTCCCATATAATATGTCATCTACAAAGAAGGACATATTTTTCATAGTAATTCTCCATTTACATCTCATTATGTTTGGTTGCCTTATATCCCTGGCTAATACTGCTAAATAGAAAACAAAAAATAATGGTGAAAGTGGACACCCTTGTCTAGTTCCTGTTCTAAGATTAAACGGCTCACCTCCATACTTCAGCTTAACCTGAGCTCCCCTGTAGATGATAAATATTAATATACTTCATTTCTGTGAAAACCCAAATGTCCCAGATGATCTTTGCAAACCTATACATACACATATTATCCGCCGGATTTACAAAGTCTGGTAGAACGTGCAGGATTAGTCTAAGGGCTATTTTCGGCAATATGGCCGACGTGCGATCCAGGAACGAGCTCCCGGGACGTGCACATGAGCTCTTAGACTTATCCTGCACGGACTGAGCTCCCGTATGCAAATTGCCCTCATTTGCAGGTGAAAACCATGCAAATGAGGGTAATATGCGATCCAGGAAGCTGGCAGCTGTCCATGCAGGACGAGTGCAGTGTGCAGAAATGTACTCGGTTAGTAACCAAGTATATTTCTGCAATCTACAAACTGGAGCTATGACAGCTCCAAATAAAGGCTGCATATCATTAAGGAAGCATGCCAATGGCCAAGTAGAAGGCCATTGGCATTGCAAACTGGTTAAAAAAAAAATAAACAACTTTTATTTTTTTTTTCGCCGATCTCGCTTGTTTAAGCATAAGGCAGTGGCGCGCAAACAGGATCGGGGGGAAATAATAAAAATAAACCTAAAATAAGCATTCTAACTAAAATCATTATTCTGCCATGCAAGTCAATGGCAGACAGAAGACAACCTGGCCAGTGAGTAATGGTTGCTAAGGGGTGGAGGCTCAGTGTGGGACATGTAACTATGCATTAGCAGGCAATCCTATGCAAATGAGGGAAAGGTCAGTGAATCCCAGATTTTCCCAGGGTGTGAGGCAGGTCCCAAGAGTGTAAGAGTATAAATAGCTGGGTGCAGGACTAGGATAAAGGTGACATCATGGGGGGGGGTGTCAGGCATACTGTAAGTGGATTGGAGACCTGTGGCTCAGGATTGCTCCTAGCTTAGCACAGCTAAGCTAGGGGTGTGTCTAAACCTGCCTAGCACTCTTTAGAAAGTGTAAGCGGGTGTGCGTGCCGCACACTGGGTTTTACAGGAAGAAAAAGGAAGTTAAACCAGGAAAAAGCAGCTCTGTGCACAATTGAGCACTCTGTTTGCGTGGCGTGCACAAGGGCTTAAACAGGGAGGCAATGGGAAGGGAAAACAGCAGTAGGAAGGTAATCAAGGAGAACTAGCTTAGCTGACAGGTGAAATGTATCAGAATCAGCCAATTACACAGGCAGCAGACCAGCCCAGCCCAGCACACCACTATAAACTATGCAAACACCTTTCCCCCCTTGTTTTTCCCAAAAACTCTGCACCACCGGTGTATACAGACAGGAAAATTTTACAAATCGAAAGCAAGAGAAAAAGAGAAGAAATGTTAGGGTCTGCTTTTGCTATCACAAACCAGCATGTGCAAGAGGAGAATGTGAATGCTGCTGAGCAACCCATGGGGAGGAGACAGAGAAGATTGTGCAGACCCAGGGTAACCTACCAAGGGCTACATGAGCTGGAGATAGTGGAGCACTATAGGGTGGACAGGGACCTCCTACAGCAAATTGTTGAGCTGTGCCAGCCACACCTGATACACAGAACTAACAGAGGGGAACCCATCCCAGTGGATACCAAGGTATGTGTAGGCCTAAGAATACTAGCTACAAGTACCTTCCAAAGGCCAACTGGAGATATGATGGAGATTTCACAGGCATCAGCATCCAGGGTATTCCACCACTTCCTGGATGCCATGTCAGCATATGTCAGTGAGCACTTATATTTCCCCATCACCTGTGAAGCGTTGGCCAGCAATATGCATCTCTTCCACCAAATAGCAGAATACCCTGAGGTAGTTGGTGCAATATACTGCACACACATATGCATTAAAGCACCACCAGGTGAGTGGGCTAGGGTCTACATCAACTGCAAGGGCTTCCCCTCCATCAACTGCCAGGTCATGTGCACTGCCCAGGGCATAATAATGAATGTGTGTGCTGGCTGCCCTGGAAGCTACCATGATTCCCACATCTGGCATCTGACGCAGCCATACTAGACATTTGCCAATGGGGACATTCCTCACGGTCACATAGTGGGGTATGCTGGATACGCACTGGAGCCATGGCTGATGACACCCATCAGAAATGCACACACAGCTGAACAAGAATTCCATAATGAGGCACACGCACAAACACTAATCATAATAGAGCATGTGTTTGGGATGCTCAAGTCACAGTTCCGGTGCCTGGACACATCTGGTGGAGCCTTGCAGTACTCACCAACTACATGTACCCAAATTGTCCTTGTATGTGCCATGCTACACAATATGAACCTGCGAAAACAGCTGCAGCAGGAACAGCATGGGGCATGGCCACACAGCACCCCCCCCACCAGAGCCAAGGCCTGCACAAGTACAGAGTGACTCAGAGAAGGAACAACCTGAGCCTGCCCCAGTAAGCAGAAGGAGGCATGCCCAGTATGCCCTGGCCTTGGCAAAGAGGCAATGCATAGCACATGCACTGACACAGTAGGGACCCAGAGAATGATATATAGTAAAAGGGATGCCAAACATGAAACTGTATGTGCTCAACCATGTATAGGGAGTGTACTATGTGCATCCGACATAGGCAGCCCTGCAGCACCACTCTCAATACTGGGACACCCACAAGGTAAGTGACTCACACATGCCAGTTGGGGGGGGCACATACCCAACAACAGTCACAGCCAGCAGGATAGGTGTAGACAAACACAAACAAATGCTGTACTATGGCCTCTGAATGAGCCCTATGGGTAACCCCTACCCCAGGCCTACACAGATTACAGCAGTCCAACCAGTTGGATGTAAGTTGTGAAGGCTAGGAAGTCAGAAAATAATATGGAGGTAGCTGAAGCTAAGATCTGTAGTACACTGGTATGCCTCTAGCCAGCATGATAGGTAAAACTACAGACTGAAATGGTGTACCTGACATACCAGTACAGTCCTAGCAAATGTGTAAAAGTGTAAGATGTGCGCCACCATCCTATATACACTTATAGTAACAGTCAGGTGTGCTCCCCCACCCCTGTGTCGAAATGTAGAAACAGTCAGGTGCCCCTCCCCGCTATGCAGAAATGTAGCAACAGTCAATGCCAAATGACCAATGTATACCCTGCAGACACAGCATGCTACCTGTCGGTGTACAGCACAAAGGTCAACACCGCAGTACAAACTACCTGGACTTGATCCACACATGCAATATAGATGGCCATACTGGGCATGCTCACACACTTAGAGGAATGAAGGCAATGTCAGTCAACAGCATACTGAAAGGCCATACTGGGCATGCTCACACACTTACACACATGAAGGCCATGTCAGCAAACACCAGTGGACCAGACATATCTGGCAGTTGCAGTTCGTAGTGCAAACACATGCCAGTATGCACCACTCCTGACTTTCACACACAGTGGATAGGAATACAGACATATATGTAATGACAACACACTATAATAAGCCAAAGGTAGGTTGACACAGATGTGTGGAAGAGGGTGACCGTGACAAGGAGCCATCTGGGCCTGTCCCACCCAACACATAGCCAAAGGGCCCCAAACACATGAGGTGCAGGTGTCACTCACTGCAGATACTAGCCACCAGTATCTCTCAGCATGACAGCATATTGCACGTGCCAGCTGTGCAACATGACTGTACAAGGAAGTAGTCATCTAGTAGCTGTATACATATACCTGTGGCATATGACCCCATGTGTGCCCACATGCAGCATGTCAACCCCTACATGAATGGGTTATGGCCCATGCACACACCGCCCTCCCCATAGCAGTATCATGACAAGCCTGCTGAGGTCATCCAATGTGAAATACACCTTTGGGAGAGCTGTAGCTCAAAAATCCCCATGGCACATCCCATAACTGCGTACTGCTGTAGTGATAAACTAGTTAGGTATTAGTCCTAACCCCAGACTTGGCAACTGTGTGAGTGTGTGTTTGTGTGCATGTTTCTCTGTCTCTGACTGTGCAGAGAGAAATGCTTTTTAGGCTACTCACACTCCATACTGTTCATATACACAACTTTGGCAAGGCTGCTGATGTCACTCACCTAGAAATGCACCTCTGGGGAAGTCATAGCCCAGTAATCTCCATAGCACATCCTGTAACTGTGTGCTGCTGCAGTGTGATAAAATAGTTAGGTAGGTGTTCTAACCCCAGACCTGTCAACTGTGTGCTTGTGTGTGTCTGACTGAGTAGAGAGCAATGCTTTTTAGGCCACTCACACCCCGTACAATTCATATACCAACTTTGGCAAAGCTGCTGATGTCACTCACCTAGAAATACACCTCTGTGGAAATCATAGCCCAGTAATCTCCGTAACACATCCTGTAACTGCGTACTGCTGTAGTGTAATGAAGTAATTAGGTAGGTGTTCTAACCCCAGACTAAGCAACTGTGTGTGTGTGAATCTGTGTGTCTCTGACTGAGTGATGAACAATGCTTTTTAGGTCACACACACTCCTTAGAATTCATATACCCAACGTTGGCAAGGCTGCTGATATCACTCACCTAGAAATACACCTCTGGGAAAGTCATAGCCCAGTAATGTCTGTAGCGCGTCCTGTAACTGTGTACTGCTGTAGTGTGATTTAGAACTGTGGTAGCGTTCCATCACCACCCATGGCAGTTCTGGATGTTTTGCATGTGTGTCAATGTCTGTGTATGGAGCAATGCATCATAGGCTACTCACTCGCAGTACATTTCAAATGCCCTACTTTGCCAATCCTGCTGATGTCATTCATTGTGAAATACAACTGTGGGGAGAAAGCTCCCTGCAATACCTGTGGTGTGACCTATAACTGTTCCATGCTGTAGTGTGATATAGGCCTTAGACAGGGATTCTATACCCACACATGACAGTTGTGGATGTTTTGTGTGTGTCTCGCTGTCTGTGTAAGGAGCAATGTATTTTAGGCTAGTCACTCCCAGTACAGTTGAAATGCCCTACTTTGGTAATCCTGCTGATGTCAGTCACTGTGAAATACACCTTTGGGGAAAAAGTACTCCAGTAATGTCCATGGTGTGTACTATAACTGCATAGTGCTGTACTGTAATAAACTAGTGAGGTAGGGGTTCAACTCCCAGACATGACAGGTGGGTGTGTGTGTCTGTGTGTGTGTAACTCGTATCCTGTGTAGAGGTGAGTGTGTGACACATATGGCCAATGTGGAGGGGGTTTTGCTTATTACTTTTATGGTGGCCCTACCATATATCACAATGTCATCCATACAGGGATAACAAATGTAAATTAGCTGGGAGGCTGGGATGCAAAGCCATATCCATACACATGACATCAAGGCCAGCCAATCCAAATTAGCAACCCCACTATTACCCAGAGCACACACTCAACCCATGTGTCATAAGCACACACATGCCTAGGCAACAGCCAATATGTGGGTAGCACACTGCATATTGGCCACTGATAGTAACTATGCAGTCATAGCAGTGGGCTACAGAGGGCATGTTACCCTGCCCATCTGTCCAATATGCACTTAATGCAGACAGTGCACATCCACCATGTTCCCCAATGGACACCTGCACCACCTGTGGTGCCTTCACATGCGACTCACAATGGACATACCATGCCTGACAACATGCCCTGTACGATCAGATGACACTGACATCAGGGAATGCTGTTGGCATGCTATCAATATAGGTGAAGGGTAAACCTGCTGCCCATTACCAGTTCCTGCCACAGGTGGGCAAGACTAGCACATATGATGATAATCTGTGTTCACAACATGGGCCAGACACCCCAGGTACAGTTCCACATGTCACTGTACATGCATGTGAGAGGTGTGCACATCCCAGACACCATCCATGTCATGGACTAAGGAACACATACATGGCATGTGGTGTACAGCATTGGCCACCACAATAGTCACCCAGCTGACTGGATGGGGGATGCAGTACCCACCTGTGTGGGCAAATGCAGTAACTACAGGCCTGAGCCACAATGCAGACCATTGTCATGTGGCCTGATGTCAAGGTATACCCATTGCCTACCCTTGTACAGCCTGCTGGCACAATTGACCACCACTCACCCGTGCAGACATGCACCCATGCATGTCAGAACTGGCACCCTGTGTGTTCGTGTGTGTGTGTTGTATGGTGTATGTCCACATCCACACTCACTACAATCCCCAGGGCATACTGAAGCATGCTGTCTGATGTCTGACATCTCCTCATACTCTTTGCCCATACGGCCTCTGTATGACCCATGTGGTGCATGTGATACCTGCACATTGATGTGTTGTGGGAATCCCACTACTGATGAGTTGCACTCCTGGCCCTGACAAGTGTGTCAATGTGTGTGTGTCCCTGTGTGAGTGTGCCTGTGTTGACGCTGGCACCTGTTCATGCAGACAGGCATGTGCACAACACCTACTGTATATCTACCGTATCCTTGTTACAGATGTCACTCACACTCACATATATGTTCTGAGTGCTCCACATCAGGTAACCCATGTGGTGCATCCAATAACTGCATCGAACTGTGATAGCACTACATAGTTGTCGGGGATTTGATAACTTGTGCTGGTAGGTGTGTGACACAAACATGCTTCAGTTTTATTCTCCCACCCCTCCCTGACATGTATCTGCCTCTGTCTGCCTCCCCCACTCCTTCTCTGGTGGATGTGGAGACCCACACCTGCCTAGCTTAGGCAGCAGCATGTGTATTTTACGTGATGCTCATGATCGGCTGATGGCCTCTGCATGAATTGCAGCCCTCCCTGAGCTGATTGCATGTGGAACAGCTGTGGTAACAATCCCATAGCCAATTGCATGGAAACACACTCCAATACCTAGGAACATCATGGTGGTGTTGGGCCTTTGCAGTCATTGAGAGCAGGAACTAGATCTGATGTTTGGCAAACAGCATCCAAGATGGATTGGGGATTTACCTCTAACAACATACACTGTGGAAAGAGGGCAACCAACAGGAGGGGGATGTGCCTGACCTGACTACAGACTGTAAGTGCTGCTATACTGCATTTGGAGTAATGTTGGTTTAACAGTGTTTGTCTGGATATGCCTGTCATACATGTCGCAAAACCTCCCATGTCAGTTCCATGTATATGAGGAATCCCCATCTGCAGGGTCATCTGCAGACTGGGCAGTGTTGTGCCTATGGTTTCATGTGTTAGCCACAGTGCATCAATCTGTGGAATGCAGAAGGTAGTGTGAGGATTGCAGTCTGTAGATGGTGAAGGCTCTGACAGTTACTGACTTCATATCCCTCATAGGACTTATGTTGCAACAAACCATGTTACAATGGAAAATATATGAGGTTATCACAGCAACATGTCTATACTGGCCCTGTGTATGTGCTGTCAGCCACACCTCTGTCAACCTTTGTACATATGGCGTGCATGAAGTGGTGCATATGTGCTGTACACCATAAATACTGTCATCATAGCTGATAACAAGCCAGTGATATATCAGATTGCTACATGTCATGAACAGTAGTGGTCATATTTCATGACATAAGCTGGACATTCTGTGGATGTTTGTACAGTACTGAGGTCTGTGTAGTGATGGTGAATGTTGGCAGTCTGTGTATTGTTAATATGTACTTCAGCCTGTGTACAGACTGTGGTAGATGTCATTGTTCTAGCTCCCCTTCTATCAGATGTTACATGCTGCCCCACTGTATGATATCGTTTTATCGTACATGTTTGTAGGGCCATACACACACACATGTCCCATAACATAGACAGCCATCATACCAAATTGTGTAGCAGCCCAGTATATGTAGGGTTATTCTTTGAGTGGCACATATGAGGATGGTGTAGAACAGATAGTCCATATACTGTAATATTATGCTAGCTTACCATATGTGGCTGTGGTTCACATTGGTTGTGGTTATGCACTGTCACACAGGTGTATCTTACCCTGTGCTGTGACATGGCTGTCGAGCCTGCTATATATGCTGGTACATGTGCATTCCCTTATATGAGATGTAGGCCAGTGTTGAGCCAGTCTGCCTGTAGCCTGCAAAGTGCATTGTTACATGCCTAGCAGCTTAGTGTACTTAACCAGTGGGATGTTATGTGCAGATACTTGTCAGATGTACTGCTGCTGGGTCTTCCTTAAATGTCATGTATGTCAGACAGAGCAGTGGGATGCTGTACAGATGTATGTCAATATCTAGTCGGTGGTATGTGTCCATGGCACCCCTGTACCAGCAGTCATTATGTGTCAGGCCAGACAGGAGTGTGTGAATCCAACACCTATGGTGCCAAATGTATACCAGTCGTTATGTGTTATACCCGTCTACATGTCTGTCTACATCCATATTGTCAGGCCTGGTACACATGTGGTGCACTAAGGATTATGTGTATACCTCTGGACTGTATAGGGTGTGTCTGAAGTTCCACATATAGTGGCCAATATCTCTGCTGCACTCCACAGGGGCATTACATGCTAGCAGCGGTACCTTACAATGATTCCCTTAGGATGTCTGTCAGTAGCCAATGGCACACATGTTATTAGCAGATGTCAGCATCCACACACACCATGTCTGTGAAGACAATCCCAATAACAGTAGCAACATTCTAGTAATACACCTGCTATACATACCTGTCATCCACTTGCACTATGACTTTGGGACTGTAGGGGCTGGTGTATGGCTACACTCCATGTCCAGGACATATGGTGGAAATATATGTACATATACTTATCCAGATAACCATATATATATATATATATATATATATATATATATATATATATATATATATTATATAACATTATACATGGCTGTGATGCATGGCTTCGGGTAGAGGGTGATGGCCCTCTTCCTGGAACTCACTGCACCCATGTCCACAGCATTGCTGTGTATCTGTTCAACACCCTGGCATGTACTGTGCACCATACCTTACAGGTGTACACACCATTGCAGGATGTGTATCTGTGTGTCAGTTGTGTTTCTGCCGCTGCTCACAGCCTCTGTGTGTTTCTGGATTACATGTGGACATGTGTTTAGTGAATGCTTGATGTGTATTTACAGATGTTATCATCAGTGGTGCATGTATGAGTGATAGACTACCATTAGACTGACCACAGACACAATGTACTGTAGCTATGATGAGTGTAGAGTCCATTATTGACCATTATTGAGCCCTAGCTGATGTTGCCTGTGGTACACATAGGTGCATAGGTGAGTACTGGTCTACTAGTCCTGGGGCCTACATAAGCCTATCTACAGAGGTTCCCAGCCATGCACTACCTATTAATGTTATTTCCCTGTGCCCCTGTCAGGCTGTGGCACAGACATACTACCCAGGGTTAATTCTTCATTTCCCATCCAGTTGTCAAGTGTTTCTGTAAAGAGGGCCAATGTCACGCATTGCCTGACATGTATGGGTAGTCCGTTCCAGAGTGTGGGAATTCCCCAGGACAGGGCCCTATCCCTCCAGTATGTTCTGTGTAATGTGTTAATGAGGTTTAGGACCCTGGAGCATGTGTTTGCAGAGGGAGTGGAATGTCTTTATGTGTAGCATGTTCAACTGCTCTGTGTATGACATAGTTGTGTATGTTGAGCAGATGTCAGCTGTGCCTGGGCAATGTGCACTAGAGTGTAGCCACAGTTGTCTGAGATGGACTGTGTATTGCACGTGTTTGAGGCTGGTAATCCAATTAATGAGGTGTGTGCTCTGTCAGTGCACATGTACAGCATGCATTATGGGTAGATGTGTTAGATGTGTACATGGCCTACACCGTAGCTATGACATGCACAGTGAATTGCCAAGCATAACCTTAAACCATACTCACCGGCATCCGGACACTGCCATGCTGGTATCCCAGAGGTACATACAGTGAGATGGGATAGAGTTGATGTCAGTGGCTACTGCTGTGGCATTGCTACAAGGTGGCTGCAATAATACAATACAACAACAGCTGAAGTCCACAGTACTACAGATCATGCATTACTGCTTATCAGTACTACACAGCAACCAACCCCACTTCTCACATATGCATGATCTACCTGTACAGATGCATACACTACAGTCATCTACTGATATGCCCTGGAACCTTACCTGCATGCCCCATGTCTGGTGTGTGTGTAGCATCCACCTCCATGACTGTATAAGTCTGTAGCTCTTGTGGGTGGGCAGGTGCAACCAGGCTCATGAGCAACTCCTCCACTCTGGTGAGGGGGGGATGCATGATATGCCCCCCCCCTGCTGCAAGGTGGTCACCCCACACGACAGCAGCACGGTGACGTACATGGTGGAGCAGGTCACTACAATGGTGGCGGACCTGCTCATATGTACGGCTGTGCATCCCCACCTCATTACAACTGCAGACCACATCATTCCACATGGCTGTTCACTCCTGCTGGTCCTGGCTTATCCGTGAGAACAATTGATAGTTCTGGATGTTGCTGGTGATTATAATTTAATCCTCAGTGGCACTGTAGGTGGGATTCCTCGGGTGTGCCATACTCCCCGAAAAACATAATGATGGAAATATATCTGAGCAACACATATGTCAATACAATACACATATCAGTCTCCTGCCACCATATCAGCTCCAACTTAATGTTCACACAACGCTAGTGGTATGTCTCCGTTATATGTACCATTGGGTCATATATTGTATTGTACAACACTTTCTGCTATGTGTTTATAGACATGCTCCCTGTGGGGATACTGGATTTGCTGGGCTGTTACAGAGTATTTTACCTGCATGCCATTGTCACTGCCACTATGTTTCCACATATGTATGTGGTATGCCTGCTATGTGATTGCTACACATCTGCCATACTGTGATATTGGGGATATCTATGCATGCTGTTGGACATGTTCTGGGATTGTGTGGACTATTACAACCCGCATATGTTCCATGACAATTACACACCAGTATGTGTAGGGGTTATTTGCCAGCAGGAACACCACTCCCCCCTAATGTGCGCATGTTACCAGTCCACATCACATCCATGACCCACTATGAAACCTCATTATCTACTGTTCCGTCACTACCTTCATGTGGAACCACCTCAGGGGATGGTGTGTCCCCCCATGGAGCACCCAGTTAGGTCGAGGGTCTTGTGCATAGGGAGCTCCACAGAGACATGGGGTATGTGCTACATCACCTGGAGACATGCAGTACACATACACAAGGTTCGACATGCCTGTTCCTCCTGCCCAGCCTGAAGCCCAGGCACCTTTATGTCCATGTAGATGCTGTTGTGACTGTTCATGGGTGGGCACCATGTTCCCGTTGTTCCCATGTGGGGGCTCAATGGCCTCCACATTCCAAATGTAACTACCCATCCACAGTGTTTAACCACCACATGTGTCACATACCAGCCCTGTATGCTGTCTTGTTTGTCATCCAACCAGACTTACATACCAATATGTGCCTAATACCCTTCACCAACATATATATCCCACCTTCTCAAACAATTGTGATGTGTTCCCAACATGGGTTACACACCACACTCCATCTTGCAGCCATGTACTGGTGTGTAGGTATGTTGTGTATTGATGTGTGATGTTCTCTCACACATGTCATGGCAGGGGACATGTATTGACATAAATATATATATATATATATATATATATATATATATATATATATATATATATATATATATATATACACATACATATACAGATACATATGTGTGTATGTACATATATATATATATATATATATGGATCAGCTCAAAATCCTGAATCTCAAAATCCTGAACACAAAATCCTGAACTCAAAATCCTGAAAACACAAAATCCTGAAACTCAAAATCCTGAAAACACAAATAATGCTAATAGATCCATATATATATATATATATGTGTGTGTGTGTGTGTGTGTGTGTGTGTGTGTGTGTGTGTGTGTGTCTGTGTGTGTGTGTGTGTGTGTGTGTGTGTGTGTGTAGACATACACACACATATTATATATATATTATATAGATATCTGTCTATATATATATATATATATATATATATATATATATATATATATGTCTGTATACATATATATATATATATATATATATATGCATATATGTGTAGATATCATTATGTGTTGTTTATATACCTATACAAATGTATAACTGTCCAAGGTTCTGTAGACATACACAGCTGTGAATATGTATCACACATATATGTATCTGTATGTGGGGTGCATACGAACATGTGGAGCACACTCATGTAACCCTCTTTACTTCACAGCTGAATATGTGAACACAGACTAACATTAGGGGGTATATATGGTGACAAACTTTAGATAAACATATTATACTGCCAACTGGCAGTTGGGCATGCTTTGCTACACTTTAACTTGACTGTCCTGCAGGTGGTATGGTCTCTCACCCATGTGTCTATCATGGCAGTATTAATACCCCCACCAGCCATTGGCCACAGTAATTTACAGAACACAGATATCATGGGTAACATCTTTGCCATTCACTGCTGATCTACACAATTGAGAGGTATGTTCCACTGCCCACTGGGACTGACACTACTGTCCAGTGCAGTTGTTGAGCAGAACATCTTTACAGGAACAAGTACTGATGGCACATACACATCCTTTCACATTATACATCCTATTATTCTATGCCATATACTACATGCAAGTAAATGCATATCTCTTTCACATACCTGTTATGTTTTTTCCGTTGTAACACAACCCAGAGCGTTGTGACCTTTCTTGAAGTTTTTTCTTTCTCTCTCTCTCTCTCTCTCTCTCTCTCTCAGTCTCTCCAGTTGAGTGATTAAGCTGATTTGAATAGATTGCAGCATGTTTTTGTTGGTATTGCACATGATCAGATGGTGGCCTCTGCACCAGTCATTGTCCACCAGTTGCTAATTGCATACAGCCTGCTGTGTAGTACTTCAGATAACCACTGTCATGGCAACCCTGTACTTTAAATTGCTGCCTTCTGTGGATGATGTCCCTTCACCTTTCCAGTATGGATGACATCCTTCCTGTGTGTGGACATCAGTGTTACCGACAGCAGGTAGCAATACTCTAACAGCAGAACCTGCAGACACAGGCCAAATCCCCATTTGGGTAAGGTTCCATACCTACAGACAATGTGAGTATTGTTGTTGTGTGCATTGTATCGTGCTGTTCTTACAGGGCTTCTGTGTACATGGTATTGTTTCATGGAATGTTGTCTGTCTGCATAGCTCTCAAATGTGGGCCTGTCCATATGATACCAGGGGGATTGGCTGTTAGGTTTTGTCTGTGCACCACACAGGTATTGTCCAGATATATCTGTGACATTCTGTCTGTTGAGTGCTATCAGTACATGGCTACATCCATTTGTATTTCAATGTCGTATTCCTGCATAAGGCTATGCTGCAATGAATCCTGTAACACCTGCAATTTCCAGGGTGTGTAACAGCAATGATGCAAACATGGTCCTATGTTCCTGCCTCTGTCATACACATATATGTGAGTCTTTGTCCTGCTGTGATACAGGAAGGGTTGTTAGTTAATGGCCTATCATTATTTACTGCTAGCATTACTGCTATCATCCCAGTCATGTCATAGACTCCCACACCAACTGTTGGGCCAAGTCCATATATATGGGGGCAACAGCTGGAGAACACATATGTGCCCTTGTACATTCCAGAGATAAGTGTGTGGTACACAGTATTCCTTGCCCTTGTACAGCCTTTTATGGGAGGGTTCTATGCCATTAACCTAGCCTATGACACGTTTTCAGGGATATAACTGTTAAGACGAGGGTCATTCAGTGTGATTGTGAGATGTTAGGTTAAGCAATGTTATGTACAAGATACTGTGACATTAGCACAAGTGCTACTTTTCCCCCTAGAGCTTGACTACAGGGTGCAATTGGAGGCTGCTGAACCATATCTGTAATTGTTGATTTTTAAGTATCCTGAAGGCAAATCCTGGTTCTACTGTTGTACTAATTGAAGGCCTTGGCCTGGACAGCATAGTATGGTATATATACACATTGCTTGCATCTACTGTTTTGTGTGGGCCTTGCATTCACCACTGATGATTACATATTTCAAACCTTATGTGGTGTAAGTAATGGCATACATTATTGCATAGTACAGGACTAAAGGTTATCTGTGTATGCATACCTGTGTGTCATGTCATGTCCTTTGAATTGTGGGTAGGTATATGTTTAATATCAGTATTCTCATTTGTGGGAATGGTTGCCACACTACACATTTCACAGGTGGCAGTTAAAGGATGTACTTTGCACCCAGTACTTCCACACTACTTCTACATATGTATGGCTACTGATACCTTTTGTGTGTGTATATGTGTATGTACCTATATATATATATATATATATATATATATATATATATATATGTGTATATATATATATATATATATATATATATATATATATATATATATATGTATATATATATATATATATATATATATATATATATATATATATATATATATATATATATATATATATATATATATATATATATATATATATATATATATATATATATATATATATATATATATATATACACACATCTGTGTGTGTATATATATATATATATATATATATATATATATATATATATATATATATATATATATATATATATATATATATATATATATATATATATATATATATATATATATATATATATATATATATATATATATATATATATATATATATATATATATATATATATATATATATATATATATATATATATACATATGAACATATGCATTTATGTATATACAACTGATGTTATTTGATTATTTGTGAGTCATACATTAATATATATATCTACATATAGCTGTCTATCTGTCTACATTTACAGATATATATCTGTCCATATGTCCATGCATGTTCGGATCATATTTTGGCCTGTTCCTCATTCACTTGTCAATTGTCATGGATGATCGCAGAATTGAAGTCAGTAACTAGTGCCAACATGTTTGTGTTTCAGACTTCATCTCCTTCCACATATGTGTTCTAATACATATAACTGTGTAACTAGCAACATTTTAAGTGTATTAGAGCATTAGTTGACATATATCCCTATTTGTACCCACAGTGTGTCATACTTTGTCCAGATTTCTTGCATTAACAGGTTGTGTGGTATGATATTAATATATTTCCTGTACTGTTGACTGATTGTGCTGCATGATATGTTTGTGAAAACTTCAGGTTATATATATCTGCCATGGTTTAGTGATAAATCACTTTGTGGATGGAGTGCAGTGTCCTGGGATCGAGCCTTGGAGAGGCAGTTTATTTTGTTGCTGGGCAGAACAAGGGACGTTGCCTACAGAGTGAGTAAGGCACTTTTAAGCAGTTGTAAGCAGGTTTGCGTGGGGGTGCATGATGGTAAGCACTGCCAACCTCCGCTTATGTTTTCTTACTGTTAGTTAGCTTCACATTTCTCAACCTGTGTAGGCATAGCTTACCCCCTTGCAAATCTGCGCAAACCCACTTAGCGCTGCTTAACAGTGCTTACAGCCGCTTACCCACACGCTAATTCCTTTAAAAGCAAAGAAAAAGGGGTGGATAGGAAAGTGGTGAAAAACAGGGTACAAAGAGGGAAAGACAGTAGGGAAAATAGCTAGGCATGTGCAGGAAAGGTATAGAAAAGGTCCATAGCTGCCCATTTCTTCTACAGCAACAGCTGTACATATACACTATATTTTCAGGTATATTTGGACCCTCAAACCCCTGGGAGAGGGGTGAGGACAACATATATTCATTGTGATGCCAATTAGACCAGATTACATGTGTCCAGTGGACACTTGTGCAAAATGGACAGCTATGTATGGGGTGAGATTTTTTTGTGAGAACAGATAGCCTTTTTTTTGTTTTCAGGTGAGAGTGGGATGTTGGGGGCGGGTAGTAGGTATATTTGGGAAGGTAAGTTGGGTAGGTTAACAGACAAGACACACAAGACACATACAGGGCCATTATATGACACATGTGGGGGGTAAACACCTTGGATGGGGAGGGGTGTTTGGAAGTCGCAAGCCCATGAGCCCCCAACTGGAAACAGTGGGACTAAGGTCCCCACCCATGGGCATGTGCTGGGGGCTGTGTAGGAGGGGCAGGTTCACCCTCTAATAGCATCACTCAGCCCTCAAGCTGGCATAGCTTCTCTTGATACTCCAGATTGAGTTCCTTAAGCACCACGGCCTGGCCCTGTTGACAGGTGACAGGTTCCCCTCTACGCCAACTATGAGGGGGGGTGAGCCCCATCCCCTGCAGCGGTTCCACCTGAAGGTGGCGCAGGACCCACGGATGAGGCGGTCACAGGCTGGGCCCCAGCTGTGCTGGTGCCCGGTGCCATGGCCAGCTGAGGTGGGACAGGTGGGTCTGCTGGGACCACCCTTCGCATACGGTCTGTGTTGTCACAGGTTTAGGACAGATATGGGTTAGTAACAGTTAGCAGCATTCAGGATTAGTTATAACAGCATGCATAGGTATTCCCATTAACCCAACACACCAGATTTCACACAGTTGCAGAGCAAGCAAAACACATGCATATATGGAACAACAGTGGCCATTACAGGAGCATGCAGGTTTCATTGATGGCAACAGGCCACCAATATGGGTGTATTTTCACATGGCACATGCATAGAAACAAATGTGAATATTTATAAACCATTAGGACATATGTCCCAACAAAAGTTTGTATTGTCCACATACCAGTTGAGGAGTGTCATTGGGTTATTATGCACATATGGTAGGGGTGAGAGAGATAGTTTAATTAACAACTTAATATATCCTTGTAGTTTTCACAATATTCTTAGTCACTGCAGTTGTATTTCCCTTACATGTATTATTACAATGCACAATGGCCTTATATTGTACACTGGTATGTTTATAAATTATTATATATGTGACCTGTGTCTTATATACAGGCGTGACAGGCTGCAGGTGTTAATGCAACATATGTTGAGAATTGCTGTCATACACTTTGGGTGAGGTGCTAGAATGACAGGTTTGTTTCCATAAACATTCTCTGACTATGTACATGTTTGACTATCAGTTATATGTCATTGACATTTCTTGGATCATCACACTGGATTTTCAGGGGAACAGGGTACCAAGCTGGTGATATATAACTTGTCAGAGATGAAGTGAACAAATACATGATCAGTCATTTAATTTTGGAATAAATGGCTAGAGCTGCCTACTAGATTCTGCAAAACACAACATAATCTTTCCATGTTTTTGTAAAGATTGCATCCAGAGATACTTCAATGGAATATCATATATGTTATTTTGCATAAAATAAGGATTGGTGGATAAAAACATTCTGCCCTTCAAACGACTGTGTAGGACAAGGAAACTCCAGGACCTCCAACTCTGAAACCAATCTAGCTGAGTTAGCTGTAGCAATGGAAGGATGAAACTTCAAGGGAACAAAAAGTCCTGTTCAAATGGGGGCTTCTACACCTTTATTAGCATTAAATTCAAATTCCATGGAAATTACCTAAATGTAAGGCCTAAGATAAAACAGTCTATTAACAAACATTTTAACAGTTTAGCAGTTGAAAGAGAGGGTAGGACAGTTAGTGAAAAGGATTCCCAAATTAAGTTACATTTGCAATGCAGGACAACTTTCCAAAGAATAGTAAGACCTTCAAAGAAAATGCAAGTGAGAAGAAAATTAAGTGTATACCAGAAGGTAAATTATTTCAGTGTAAAATCTAAGACATTCAGTTTGATAAGCCTCTGAATAAATAAAGCTATACACTTTTACTGGTTTTAAAAGAAATCTTCAAATAAGAGGAGGAAGAGGAAAATGTGAAAAGTATGCTTTCCTTGTGATTTCTGAGAACGTATTAAACACATCCTCCAACAACCTGGAAGCTGTACTTTGTACTGGGAAGGATGAGATCCTTTATTGTGTTTTTTTTTCATATGGAGAATGGGAGAATGAGTGCCTCTGAGCTGAGTTAACACTGAAGGCTCTGATGCAGGACACAGCTTAGATGGTGACATAGGGAATTGTGCTTTTTTAACAGATGAAACGCTGACTACTGAATACTGAAGGACAGAAATAAATCTCACAGTGGCAAAATTATTGGCCTGAATTTGTCCATAACAGACCTAAAAAAGAAAATAATTCATGGGCATTCAGAACTGCCATATAGCTGAAATACTTGATGTCCTTAAGAGGTCATTTGCATATATCCCATGTGCCTCTAATACAAGAGGTTTAAGGAATCACGCAGTGGAAATTCCATCTTAGCTAGATTTTTCTTGTAGTTTTTACTGATTGATTTGTCTATGTCACCTTTTTGCTCATTGTTTTAGTTTGTTAGTTGGGATATTTTGCAGACACCCTAATGGTTATGGATATCAGCTGGGTACAACAGCCCTGTGTTTCTGAAGGGTAGCCAGTCTATTTATGCTCTGCCAACAAGTCCATAAGAAGATTGAAACATGCATGTCCATGTACACTATGTTCTTCTGGTACCTCGGCCTGTCGCCTTCTCAGGAATAATTCATTAATACAAAGTGGTTTAATTTATACAAAAAAGTGCCCAATCCATCAATTATATAATCAATGTGCTAACTGGTATACAATTAAAAACTTATTAAACCTTTTAACAACACACTGTTAAACAGTCTAATATTTGCTTGTAATTCTATACAATTTCATCATCATACAATATACATTTATTACACAATATATAAAATATTGAAATTCATCTATAAAGTTAAATTACTATCCATGTTCATTCCCCTTGGAAAAAGTGTTCTATAATTAATAATAGGTCTATATTATAAGATCGAAGTTTGAAAACATCGTCCAACCAGATGGTGTTGAAGTGCTGAAGTATAACCAGTAAGAAGTAGTAGCACAACGTTGCGAGTCCACAGATAGGATTTATTAATACAAAAACACACAAATAGTTGTCGAGGCATGGGAAAATCCTGAATGTCATCCAAACACTCAAGATCATTGTCACCATGGTGAATATCATCCATGTCAACCTCCATATTGAGGCTAGCTCTGAGTCTATTGTCTATCCCTCCAGGACCGTGTTCCTCCTGCTGCTGCATATAAAAAAACAGTTTATCAGTTGGATAAACTCTACCTTGCTTATATTGTTTGTTATCCCTTTCCATTTTTTTAACTTTTTTCTTGAATATATTGTCACATTTTTGGTTCACCCTACTGATAATCTTGTAATACAAACTTTCATACTGGGAAAACAGTAAATCAGTGTTAATGTTTTCATTCAACATATTCACTTCTTCCCTTAATCCAATAATCATGGATTCATAAACAGCAACAGTTTTGACCAACAATTCCAAACCCCACTTATCAAACATTTCAGAGAAACTCTTTACAGTCACATTGTCATAATAAATTCCATAAGGAAACTTAAAAACCCTTAGTCCCTGTGGTACTAACTCTTGCTTAATACATTCATTTAAATAGCATATTTCCATTTCACACAGTTTAAATTTGAACAGCTTCTTTTCAAAATCATAAATCATTTCCCTTAAAGACGTGTATTCAACATGCTTAAAATTTCTAGACTCAGAATTCAAATTATACAATCTACTACCAGTTTCGTGAAAAGAAAAATGTCTTTGTATTAACTTTCCATATCTGTCAGTTTTGTTATTACTAGTTGAATTTTCATTACTAGCATTATTTTTTCCCCTAGAACCACTATTAACATAACATCTTTCCTCACCCAGTTCATGTTGCTTGTTTCCCAATTGACATGGAAAGATTTTATTTTTATAATTACATGAACAGTTTGTACAATAGGGTTCTTTGTCTTCCCCACCTCTGCATAGAGGGGGTTGACAATGGCCATTAGAGCCATGAATAGTGTTAATCTTGTCAGCCATTGACTTAGAAACAGTACCCGGTTTAGAATTGAAAGTTGCACGCTCCTGGCGTTTTCCAGTATGCCTGCTAGTTTCCACAAATGCTGACTCAATCTCTGCTTCAAACTGCACAGGACAGTTGCTTCTGAACTGTCGTTTAGGTGGAAAAACGCCTTGTTCACCTCCCAAATGAATAATATGACCAGCGTTGGGTGTAGAAACGCTTCTCTCAACTCCATCATGGATTTGCGCCGATGTGCATCAGGTACTGTTTTTAAGCCAATAGATTCCCAGGGCTGAATGAATACATATTCATTGCCCCTATTTTAAAAATGAGAGCTGCAAAACTATAAAATAAGTATATATAATGTTTTGCAAGTTCTTTTTGTTGGTTTTTGATTCAACTTTATTTATCTGTCCAACACATTGTGATGGTTTTAGTATTTATATATTTATTTTAAAGTTCTTTTAAAAAATGTGTGTGTTTTTATCTACTTTCATCTGTATTTGTGGAAAGTTGGTAAGTTGTCATGAATATTTTAGTTATAGGATTTAATTGGTGTCAATTAAACAATTGTTTTAACTACTAATTAGATTGAGAGGGGTATATAAGCAGGCCCAGCCTTCATTCTTTCATTTTACATCTGAGAAAGTCTGGTGGATGAAAACGTTTTGTATTGTGTGGCGTTTATGTGATTAAACCTGCTGCTGCTTACACCTACAGGCTCGTGTTTTATTATTACATTCGGCCTCTTTGGGTGCCTGTTGTGGTTTTGTTTATATCTTATTTGGATGTACAAATATGTAAAGATATGGCTTTGTTAAAAACAAGTGTACATAGGTAAGAAATACAAGTGAATAGATATACAAATATGAAAAGCATGCATGTTCATCATTTTTTTCAGGGAATAGTGAAGGGACAATTTACAAGAGTCAGTAGGTTATATACTGATGGAATTAGATGCAAGGAGCAGATGGAAGAAATGGCTAACGAGTTTAAGAATAGAGGTTATTGTGACAAATTAGTCATGGGAGTTATGAATAATGTTTTGGACAAAAGGATGCAGATAGGTTGTCCCTACTTTAGTGAGCAAAATGTTATCGAGCCATCATCTAGAGTAGGTTCACATAAAACAAATACAGTTCAATATGCCACCATGTATAATATAATGACAAGAGAGGTAGAAAAAATGATAAGAAGAAACTGGACAATTCTTGCATCTATGCCAGAGAACACAACTATATTGGGAGATAAACCCAGGTTTACGTATAGAAATGGCATGAATTTGAGAAGAAAATTATGCTATAAAGACTTTAATGTCAATAGTACTGGTTCAGTAATAAATAAATTTGAGACATTTCCCTGTCATAATTGCAGTTGTAAGAATCTATGCAGTCTAACAAAATTCCAACATTCAATAACTAAAAGGATATATCAGTTTAAATGTCAGGCAACCTGTAATACTACATCAATAGTATATGTAGGGACCTGCTTAAAATGTGAATGCTTCTATGTGGGGAAATAACCACGTATGTTGAGAGACTGTATTATAGAGCATAAATCAGAAATTCATTGGAATATAAATACTAATGCTTTAGCAAAACATATTATGGATACAGACCAAACGCATGATTTTAAATTTAAGGTAATACAAATAATACATAAGAACCTTAGAGGAGGGGATGCCAATAATAAATTGGAAATAGCAGAATATAGATGGATAATTAGACTTGAGGCTGATGTTTTTCCAGGGTTAAATAATAGAATAACAATAAAACTGATTTTAGCAGAAAAACAAATGCAATATAAATAGGATATGTTTGATATGCTTTTAGATGAATACTATAATGTTTTTATGAAATGAACAAGGTTTTAAAAGTGTTTTAGATTGTAATTGGTTGATTAATGCTATTAGTTGACTGTGTCATGTGTTCAACTTGATTAAATATAAATTGAATGGTTATTTTAATGAAGGTTAAACACTGATGAAGGGTGATTCCAGAAAGCTCTGTTGTTATTGGTGAATAAACTAAGCGTTTCTACTTTTGGATTTGTTCTTTTTTGGCTTTACTTGAGAATATCCTGTGTAGTCAATTGCAGTTTCAATCTTTAATTTAACACAAATCTGTCCTGCCAACAAGACCTATTGATATCACAGACCAGGTTCTGGTCGCACAAACGGGTTACTCGAGCGGAGCTGCGGATATGCAGCAGTCCCATCAAGGTGGGGTCTGAGATTGCTTTGTATGCCAGGCAGAGGTCACCTCTGAAGAGTCTGTATGAAACTAAATAGAGGGACAGGGCTTTTAGCCTATCTGTGTAGGGTAGATGTTTGAGGCCCTGGACTCTCCTGGTGAGGACCCTCTGTGGTGTCTCCAGCTGCTGCATGTGCTTTGCGAGGTACATGCCAAAGGGGGCATTGTACTCAATAACTGGCCTTATAAGGGAAGAATACAGGGATGTTATGACCTCTTTGTCCCTGGATGAGATACCTTTACTTATGAGGTGGGTCATGTAGAAAGCTTTCCATACAATGGAAGTAACATGGTGGTCAAAAGTCTGGTTGCTATTAACCTGGGTGTCAAAATCCCTCACTACTGACTGTGTGCTTAGTATGTTGTTATTAATATGATAATATGTGGGGACATAGGAGGGGGAAAGGAGGATGGGATGCCAAGAATAGATGAAGATCGACAATACAGATGGAACGTTATGGTAAGACATAACTTCTTTATCTGATGTTGTTAATCTTCATCTATTCTTGTCTGATGGGACAGAGTCCCCAGCTACTTTATATCCTGGGTGATGCTATGGAAGGATATTCCTGAGAACCATAGAACCAAAGGCTGCTCTTCCCATGGAGACCAGATCCAATTTGTAATGAGTGATAAAGGTATGCAGAGTATCCCAAGTCACTGCTGCGCATATTTCACTCATGGAAGCTTTAGAATGGAAGGCAGCTGAAGTAGCCATAGATCGAGTGGAATGTGCCTTTGTCTTGGGAGTTTTAGGTCATTTTTGTTATAAATGAAGGAAATAAAATCTCTTAATCATTTTGTCAAGGTAACCATAGAGACAGATTTCCCTAAGGTTGCACTGGAGAAGGAAACAAATAATTTGTCTGATCTCCTAATTCTTTAGTTCTGTTGAGACAGAAACATAATTGTCTGTGAACATCCAACAGGTGTAAGCAATAGTCACCTTTATGAGAAAAATTTGGAAAGAAGACAGGTAAATCTATAGTCTGATTAAGGTTGGACTCTGAGACTACTTTTGGAAGAAAGCATGGGTTTGTCCTGAGTGTAACTCTATCCCTATGGAAAATCAAGTAAGGGGGGGCTTGAATATAAGGCTTGCAATTCAGAAACTTGTCTCATGGATGTGAAAGCTATAAGTAATAGTGTTTTCCAAGAGAGGAACTTCAAGTCACAAGTAGCCACTGGTTCAAAAGGAGAAGCTACTAGAGACTGCAAAACAATAGTCAAGTCCCATGGTGGGAGGGGGTCCTTAACTGGGGGCTTCAAATGGATAGTTCCCTTGAGGAAGACCTTACAAAGTCTGTGAGAGATTAAAGGCAGATCTTCAAAACCATTGTAAAAGTTAGAGATGGCTGCTAGAATGACCTTAACAGTGGAAGCAGAAGCTCCCTTACCAAAAAGAATGGCCAAAAATTCCAAAACTTTCCCACTGGGGCTGAAAAGGGGTTGAGGCTACTGTTGTAAGCCCAGACCAAAAAGCTCTTCCATTTACTAAGGTAGAGGTTCCTGGTTTATGGAATTACAGTAAGATTTTTCGCACTGGGGATGGAATATCATAATACCTGGAAACTAATGGAATAGGAGGAAGCAAGCAGTTAGCTTGAGACTTTGAAGACTGAGATGCAGCAGTCCCTGAGGATGAGATAGAATGTCAAGAACTGGATCTAGAGTCCATGGACGGTGAACTAGATGAGGCCATAGGAAGAAAAAACAAATTTATTGAGGCTAGAAGGGTGCAGTGAGTATTACTTTGCTTCTCAACTTGGCTGCTTTCTTGATGAAAAGAGGGATCAGAGGGAAGGGGGGAAAGGAATAAAGGGGACCCACAGCCCAATCAAGGAGAAGAGCATCTCTCAGGGACTCCCCCTGAGGTTGGATTAGGGCAAAATAGCTTCTGCACTTGTTGTTTTGGGGTGATGCAAAAAGTTCGCAGAAAGGCTGGCCCCAGCGATGAAAGATCTTCTTTGCTACCTTGGGATATTGAGACCACTCATGAGGCAGTAGAATACATCTGCTTAATTTGTCCGCTATCACATTCGAAATATCCAGGATGTGTGTTGCGATCAGAAAGTGTTTGGAGGCAATGGCCCATTGCCACACTCGGAGGGCTTCTCAACACAGGGGATAGGATTTGGTCCCCCCTTGTTTGTTGATGTACCAGACTATGGACATATTGTCTGACTGAATCGCAATCGTTCCCTGAGGTAGGGCAGAGTGGAATGCTTGCAGTGCTAGTAGCACCACCCTCAGCTCCACAATGTTAATAAGCATATTGGCCTCTATTGCAGACCAAGTGCCTTGGACTGTCTTTCCCAGATAATGCCCCCCCAACCCCATCTGGGAGGCATCCATGGTCAATATGACCTTGGGTTGAAAACGGACAGAGGGGCAGCCCAAAAGGATTTGATCAGATTCCATCCACCAGGACAGGTCCTTTATGCAGTGGCTTGTAATGAGTATGGTGTGCCTCACTGGATGGGTTAGAATGGGCCACTGATTGGCAAGAAGCCATTGTAGTAATCTCATATGAAATCTCGATAGTGGGACCAGAGTGATAGCTGCTGCCATGGACCCTAATGTTTGAAGCACTAGCCAGGCTGGTACTTTGTTTGAACCCATGAGGAAATGAACTTCAGATCTTATTTTTCTATAGCCTGTGGGGAGGCAGAGAAGCCACACAAGAGATAGAGAGTGTTGAGATGAGCTCCTATAAATTCCATATCCTGAGAGGGGGTCAGTTGAGACTTTGTAAAATTGACTTTGATTCCTAGCTGGAGGAACAATTGTAGGGTGAGATCTGTTGCCTGAAGCAGTAGATGCCCGGTGTAAGTGGTGATGAGCCAGTCATCTTAGATATGGAAACACCTGGAATCCATGCAGTCTAAAGTGAGCTGCTACTGCTGCCATATATTTGGTGAACACCCTGGGAGCTGTGGTGAGACCAAAGGGCAGCATACTGAACTGATAGTGACTGGCTCCTAGCCAGAAGCAGAGAAACCTTTTCCAGCATTTGTCCATTTTTATGTGGTAGTATGCATCTTGAAGGTCTATAGAGCACATCCAATTGTAATTCAGAAGTATTGACTAAACCATAACCATCCAGAATTTGGACTGTTGAACAAAATTGTTTAGAATGCTGAGATCCATAATTGGTCTCCAGTCCCCTGTCTTTTTTGGCACTAAAAAGAATCTTGAGTAAAATCTGTATCCTATCTGGACTGGTGAGACTTCTTGGATGACTCTTTTTTCTAGCAGCATTTGTATTTCCAAAGCTGCGTGATCCCTCTGACTGGGTGGATCATCAAGGAGTCTTATTTGAGTTCCTGAATAAAGAATTAAAGGAATAAGGTAACCTCTGGAAATAATTCTTAGCAACCAGGCTTATATGGTTATTTGTTGCCAGGTGGTTGGGTGCAAAGAAAATCTATCTCCAACTGCCTCCAGAGGTAAGCAATCAGTCCTCCCTGGTTCTGCAGGACACCTCTGCCTTTAGGATGGCATCTTCCATTGGAATTCCCCCCTCTGCTCTGAGGGGAGTCTGTACCACATGTGTCCCAGAAAGGCCTGTGGGACTTTTTGAACCTTATCTTCTCACATCTCTGATTCCTGGAATAGGCTTGTCAGAGAGCAGAAAAACATAAGCCCACTGCAGAGAGGGTATTTCCATCCTTCTCACACCCAGATAGAGTTTCCTTAACTTTGGAGCTGAGCAAGGAGGATCTGTCAAAGGGAGTATTGATGAAGGAAAACTTGAATGGCTCTGCAAACTCACACAGGTGAATCCAAGTGTGTTGTCAAATAGCAACATCTGAACCTGCTGACCTGGTCGCCCCTTTGCCTGCATGTGCAATTAGCCTCATGGATGAATTTGAGTTAGACTCCAGGGTAGCTAACTGGGAGGCCACTTTTTCTTGGACCTCCCCTCAGCTACAGCTCCTGCTGGGGTACCCAACAGCTCCTTGACCAGATCACTCTGAAGCCTAGTAAAATATGCCAAAAAATTCAAAGACGTAATGGTAAAGGTCGATGATGAGTAAACCTGCTTCCCAAATCTGTCCATCACCCTAAACTCCCAGTTAGGGGAATGTACAGTGGAACTTTCCTCAGCCAGTTCATTTTTAGTGGCAGCCACTACTACCATGGTATCAACTGCTAACCCTTTTGCTCAATGCTGATGATCCTCAGGAATGGAGAGTATTTTATTTGGTCTCTGGGGAATTAGTTCTATCGAGTCAGAAGCCTTCCAAGCCCACTGAGTGATCAGTTTAATGAGATCGTCAGCAGGAAAACTCACCCAGGAAGTAGATGGGTGAGCTCCAAAGGCCTCCAAGTGTACAGACTCATCAGAGGAAGGGTCTTTGGGCTTCCAGTCACTCCTCTGTTTAAGGATCTCCAGGATGTCTCCAAAGAAGACATCTTCCAGAGATGACCGAGGGGAACCCTCCCCTCATCAAAATCCATGTCCTCAGTGATGGACTTTTCAGGGGAGTCCAGATGTTTCCTCTTACACAACTTCTTCCGAAGGGCGTCTTCAGTGGGAATATCTGGAGAGCATCTGCAAGAGGGGTCACACTTGGTCGGTATGATTTGTGTCCTTGGAGCTCACTGCCCAGACATGGTGGTTGGTGGTAGCTCTGGGTAAGTAGAGGTCAAGGGGTGAGACTGCAGTAACACAGGAGCCACCTGGGAAGAAGCAGTGGCCAAGGCTCTCTCCATAGCTTGGAAGGCAGGCTCCCCCTGAGGAGGGATGGGAGTCTGGAACTGATATAGAAAAATTCAGAACTGGGGCCACATCTCACACCGAGAAACCCACCTGCCAGAGCAGCAGACAAGGAAGGGCCCTCAGCCGGAGAAGTCCAAATGGTAAGGTCAGCACTGAATAAAATATAGGAGCCAACTGAAACCCTCCGGACCTGATGGTGGAGGCCCACACCCGGGGACCTGTCAGTTCTGAAGGTCCTGGGAGAGTCAGAACCATGCCCAGAACCAAAGACAAGTCAGATGTTGGTGCTGAGACCATAGAAGTCTGTGTGGATGGAGTCGATAGCTCTAAAGCCTGCAAAGAGGTCAGCAGAATTCCCCTGTCCAAGAAGGGGGATGGTGCTGAGAAGATGGAGGAAGACCCCTATTTGTCAGATTCTGATCTACCAACCTCACTATATCCACTTCAGAAAGACTCCTGGGGGAGTGAACGGACAACCCTGAGGGGGATTCAGATCTCTCTATGAAGGGGTTTGGGAGTTGACTTAGAAAGGTGTCAATTGATGGTGAATATGTAGTCCTAGTTGCCAGGGAAGATTTGTTCTTCAACACCGGAGCAGAGGGTAAGAGCTGCAGGTGCTACAGAAGATGTTGGTACCCACATGGTAAATAAAATAGTTGGTGCCGAGGTAAGGGTCATTGCTGGAATCGGTGTTGTAGTTGGTGTTGATGGCACCAAGGAAGTTGTTGGTGCGGAGGAGCCACAGCTGTCCAAAATCTTTAGAACCTTGGATTTCAGTTCTGAAGAGGAACCAGTCAAAGGCTGTTAATGTTTTTAGATGTCGGTGCCAATGGAGGCATCTGCACAGAGCAAGTAGATTTTCCACCAGATGCCTGAGGAGACTGCTCAGCCTTGGACAAAGCTTCCTCAAAAGGGGCCTTAAAAATCCCTTTAAGTATTAATTTGTTTCTATGCTCCACCAGAGCTCTATTACTGAAACCCTGGCAGATAGACCACTCTGCATCAAGATGGGAAACACCCAAGCAGTACACACATTTTTCATGACCATCCAAATTTGGCATTTTACTGCTGCAGTCCTGACACTGTTTAAACGGGTTTATATTATATGCACGAAAACTGAATCGCGTTAACACATATTGAGCGACACGTAAAGGGTGAAAGCCCAAAACATCAAGTCCCAAACACAACAAAACCAACAAACAAATACTGTCACTAACTGTGGTATGCAGGGGGCAAGCCCCCCTGCACCCCCCACACACCCCCTACTTAAATATACCAACTCTGAGATTGCACTCCATTGAAGCAAAGGGAAGAATTACCTACTGTAGCCTCCGTTCATATCTTCGATATTTTGAATATTCGCTCTTTATGTGTCACTCAATATGTGTTCGTGCGATTCAGTTTTCATGCATATAATATATACCCATTTAAACCTAGTGGCTGACTTTGGTTTGTCTGCCATTTTCAGACTAGAAAGGGCAAAAAAATCAAGAAACACACAATCGCTCAGTTTTTGAAAGGAAAGAAACCTACCAACGATGATAGGTGAGATTACCAATGGTAAAGGAAAAGGGAGAGAGGGGAACTACCAACTATGGTAGGCAAGACGTACCCAAGGGTACACGTTAAAGAAAGGAACACTCACACAAAGAGAAAGGGTAGACAGGGATCAGTTATTTCTAAAAAAAACTAAGAATGGCAACAAAAAAACATATTAGAGAAATGGAATAAAGTTATAAAAGTACTTAGCTGCGAATCAGAGACTGACACGTCTTTTCCATAACAGTGGCAAATGAGATCTGAGGTAATGTAGAGAGGGGAATTATGGGTAGACTACTAGCTCAAGAGTTTGTTGGCTGGTGCAGGCTATATAATGGCCAGATCAGTTCCAAGGGTTGGAATCGTAACCAATCAGTCAAGAATAGATGAAGATTGACAACATCAGATCAAACATTATACTTCAAAATATTACTATATATCATATAACCTTTGCAATATTACATAAATTATTCAAGTCCTGCCTTTTAATAAACAAGAAATATCTGTATTAACTATCACTTACTACACAGGCAATCATACATTTATATAAATGAAAACTAACTACACCAACACAATCCTAGTCACGTACATTTTACATCACAAACCATACTGACACACTTCCAGTTGCAAACATTATACATCACTTATACTCTGCCCAGTCTTTCTCACTGCCTTTTAGCCCTCATTCCTCCCTTGTATATATTGTTGCCACAATTCCATTTTTTCCTATGTAGTTTGCTCCTACCCTTTGCAAAAGATCTCAATTCCAGTTCTTTTATCTCTGTTACTATATTCACTACTTCTAATATACTTGGTTTAGATTTTGATTTCCATTTTCTAGTAATTCCTTTTTTGGCAGCCACTGTTATTAGACACAGCAAGGCCTTATCATGTCTAGGGAATTCTGATTCTATATCATAGCTCAGAAAAATCACCTCCCTCATCAGACCAATCTGCCCACCCAGTATCTCCAACAGTGCATCCCACAGGGAATCCTTAAGGTCCGCCAACTCACCACACTCATAGATTCATAGGTTCATAGGTAGGTACTAGGCTATCAGCCCTAGGGCCTATACAAGCCCAGCCAAAAAGGTACCCTGGTTTTTGCCACCCAAGAAAATTATTTTCCTGTGCCACTGTTGAGCAGAGCCACAGAAGTGACCCCCGGGGTGAATTTCCTAGTTCCCATCCAATCATCAAGATTTTTCTTGAAGAGTACTAATAAGGAGCTTTGTTTGATATAGATAGGTAGTTTATTCCAAAGTATGGGAAGTCACTGGGACAGGAATCTATCCCTCCAGCATGTTCTGTTTATTGTGGTGACAAGGTTTAGGTCCCTAGAGCGTGTAGCTCGGAGGGATTGGGACTTCTTTAAGTGGAGCATGTCCAACAGCTCTGGGTTTGACATAGCTTTGTATGTTAGGCAGAGATCACCTCTGAATCGGTGATATGCGACGGAGTAAAGCTGGAGTTTTTTGAGACAGTCTGCGTAGGGCATCTGTTTGAGGCCGGTAATCCTCTTTGTGAGGTATTTCTGCGGTCTTTCCAGTTGTTGTAGATGTCTTGTGAGGTACATACCAAAAGAGGCATTGTACTCTATAATGGGTCTAATAAGTGATGAGTAGAGGGGAACAATGACCTCTTTTTTCTAGATGAGAAACCTTTTATGATGAGGTGTGCCACGTAGAAGGATTTCCTGACTACTGTGGCGATGTGATTATCAAAGGAGAGACTACTGTCCACCTGTGTCCCAAGGTCTCTTATCACACTTTCGATGTTAAGTATACTACCACCTATGTTGTAGTTCATGGGTACAGAGTATTTACCAAAGGGGATGACAATGCACTTTTTGGCATTGAGCTTGAGGCCATGGCTTTGACACCAGGCATCTGTCTCAGTGAGGCCCTTCTGTAGGATGTCCACATTGTTAGGAGTTTCGATTATAGCGCCTAGTTTGCAGTCAGCTGAGAACTTCGTTAGCCAAAGACCTTCTGTGTTAGCCTGTACTTCAGAGAAGTAGATACCAAAAAGGAGAGGACCCAGGACTGAACCCTGTAGTACTCCACTTGTCACTGGTCTGAAGTCAGATTTGGAGTCTGCTACTTTCACAGTGTGGGTTCTGTCAGTGAGCCAGTTGGCAACCCATCTTGTGACATAGGGATTTATACATAGTTTAGTGAGTTTATCTATCTAGATAGGCTGTGTGAACCACCTTACTCTTGTCTGTAGCTTTGGTGACTGCTTCAAAGAAGTCTATCAGGTTTAGGAGACATGATCTGCCTTTTACAAACCCGAACTGGGTGGGGTCCAAAGTTTGGAGATTACCAATGTCTTTGTTTATACGTTCCATGATGATACGTTCCATGACCTTGCAGACCAGGCACATCAGGCTAATAGGGCGGTAGTTCCCGGGGTCCATGGTGGAGTGGGATGACCATTACTGTGTGCCATTCAGCAGGCACAAAGCCTGAGGTGAGGCTATGATTGAACATGGTACTTAGGTGGTGTGCCAGTTCGTTCTGTAGTTCATGTAGAACATAGCCTGGGATGTTGTCTGGTCCCATGGATGCTATGTTCTTGGCTTTGGAGAGCGTGGTTTTTACCTGTGCAGCTGTGATTACAGGAACTTTGCACTCTTCCGGTATGGAAATGGGCTCTTTAGGGGGTGAGAGGGGGGTAAAGTTAGCACTGAACCTATCTGCCAGGATGTTGGCAATATCACTTGGGTCTGTATATTTAGTGCCATTGTGCTGTAACTCAGAAAAGATCTGAGTGTTGCCATTGAGATTCTTGACATAGCTATAGAATGCTTTGTGGTTGTCTTTAGAATCAGTGGCAATTTTGTTTTCGTAACTAGCTTTGGAGGATTTTATCAGGGATCGCAGCTTCTTACTGAGGCTGACCAGGGAGCTCCTCCACTCATGGGATTTTACTCTCTTTTGCAACAGTTTCTTCCTTCTGTTGTACAGTTTGTTTATGGCAGGGGACCACCAGATTGACTTCCTTTTTTTGGAAGATAGCGTCTTGGATCTGTTTGGGATAGCATGATCCATGCACTCATGCAAGTGCTTATAAAGTGCAATTGTGTAGGATTCAGTAGTCATAACTGTATTGTCCATCTGCATGGGTGTCATGAAGTTCACCACTTCTGTCTTAAGAAGCATGAAGTTGGCTTTGGAGAAATTTTTTACCATGGTTTCCTTAATGGGGGGGTGGGGGCAGGATGTGGGTATATAGGGTAATTAGCTTATGGTCAGATCAGACAAATAAGGAGTTGACTTCAGGTGTGGAACACCGGTAACTCATGTTGGTAATGAATAGATCTAGGATATTGTTGCCCCTGGTGGGGGTGTGGATAAGTTGATCCAGGGCACTAGAGTTTATGAATTCCAGAAAGCATTGAGCAAAGGAGTTGGTACATGAGTAGTTTTCCCAGTTAATGGTGGGATGGCTGAACCCTAATATTTTCCAGTAGATCAAGAAAAGAGGAGTGGGAATCCTGGGGCATGGTGGGTGATCTATAGCAAGCTGCAATTTGAATTGCAGTTTTGCCCAGAGTTAGTTGCACTTGGATAACCTCAGCTGCATTATGCTGAGCAACTAGCCTGGAGGTGTGGATAACCTTAATGAATATGGACACACCTCCACCTTTGGTGTTCTGATCCAGGTTACATGGCCGAAAAGTGTGGTATGAGTTATAGCCTGGTAATGCAGGGGTGCCGTCTGGAGCCTTGAACCAGGTCTCAGTCACTGCACAGATATCAATGTTCTCCATTTTAAGGAGTGCCTCGAGTGAGTGCATTTTGAGATTTAGACTTCTAGCATTGAGTAGCATCACCCTCAGTTTTTGCTTGTCTGTTCCTGTTACAGTGGTGAATTTGTTATTTGAACCTTGCCTAAAAAAGGCACTATAGGGGCAGCAAGAACCTTAGCCAGTAGCCGGAATCCCAGGGGTGACAGTTGCAGGCCATCTCTGGGAAAGCATCGTGGTCTGTCGACCATGTCATCCCAGGCAGACAGATACTGGATCCCTTTATAATGACACCAGAAGCTTAGCCAATTGTTGAAGTCAATCATTTTGTCCTTGTTCTGCGGTATAATTCTGGGTGATGGCAGAATGATACTCTGGGCTAGGGTCATACCTGCCTGGGCTGCAAGATCGGAGAGCTCTTCCATGTCTCTTTTCATATAGTCCAGGGAGGTACATCTCAGGTTGTTCACACCAACATGGACAATGACAGAGTCATATTTGTACTTGTTGTGGAGTGACCTGAGTGCATGGGTTATGTGGTGGATCCTGGCACCCGACAGGCAGCTGACAGTAACCTTCTCCTTGTTTAGCTTGGAGAGTGGGACATCAGTGTGCCTGACTATAGAGAATCCTATGACTAGTGTGTTGGGTACGTTCTTTTGCCTTATTGGCTGTGGTTGAGTGGCACACTGAGTCTGTGGGCTATGTGTCATTTGGGTTGTGTTGGGGGGTGGAGGTTGCTTAAATTTCTGCTTTGGAGGTCTCTGTTGCTTGAGCAGATTATTATTGAGAGCCTCCGTGAATTTTTTTGTGTTTCTATGTGTGGATTTTGGTGATGTAAATTTAGTGAGACTGTGATGAGTGTGGTGTGGTGCAAGTGTTTACCTTCTCCTCTTGACTGTCAAGTTCAGTCTTGGTTGGAGAGAGCTTTACCTCCAGTTTGGCTAGATAAGTGCATCTCTCACAGGTTGTAGTGTTGGGTGGTAGGAGGAGAGAGTTGTCTGTGTACATGAGGCAATTTCTACATTGCCCCAAGATGCCTAGATTCATCAGATAGACAGGAGAGAACATTGAGACATGCCTGAATAAAAAACTATTTTCCTCTAGATAAGTTAGGAAAGTGAGTACAAGAGCTGTTTTTCTCTAAGCAACTGAGGAAAGTAAGTACCAAAACTGTTTTCCTCTAAGTAATGATGAAGGTTGAGTGCTGTAGTAATTAGTAGGTTATTTAGTGCTTACAACAAGTTCTGAACAAGTGCTGATCATGAATAAGCAAATTCAAGTGCTAAAACTAAGAATCTGTATCTGGACTAAACTAGTTACAGGAAAGGGGGGAACAAGTGCAAATGCAGGCTTTTAAATAAAAAAGTGGAGAGGGATGGAAAAACTGCCCAAATGGCCAATAACTACAATTTCTGGGCCAGAACCACTCCTTATGTGGTAGATAGGTTACCTAGTGCTTACCACTACCACTGATAAGATAGAAGGCTTCCTTCCAACACAGAAAGCTTGGGGGGGGGGCTCAGAAGTTTACATACCGTCCTGGATACAGCAAATCTGAATCTGGATTACACTAGTTACAGGAAAGGTAGGAAACAGGCTTAGATTGTTTTTATATATACAGAAAAGTAGCTAAAACAGCAGTAAAAACAATTCAAATGCAGTACACGCTAGCACACCTAAGTATGTAGGAATGTTAGACCAAACAGTTTAAGAAAATGCAATTAAATTAAAAATGACTAAAAACAAGTGCAGAATGAGTCTATTAGGTAGAAATATGTTCCCAATTACCTCTTTCTTCCCCTTCACATCTCCAACATTTACTGTCTGGCTGAGGAAAAATTCTCTGGAGTTTAATTGGGGTATACAAATATATATGTAAACATTTCCAGGCAAGAATCCTAAATCTTCTAGATTTTGTTGCATATTTGGGAGACATGCATATATCCTCCCATTGTTTCTGTGTGAATTGCTTATCCAGTCTCTCTTCCCAATCCTTTCTAATCTTCTCTGATTGATTCTTATAGTTGTCATGCAATATTTTATATTCTCTACTAATTATTCTTTTTTTAATGGAAGCTTCTGTTCTATATTCTATTTAAAATTCTACCAGTGCTGGTCTTTTGTTTAGAACACCTCTATTTCTTTCCCATTGCTTGTAGCCTGATATCAATCCCTGATAGAGAAGGCAATCTGTAACCTGCAGTTCAAATAAATTCTTGGCATCTTAATATTCTATCATCTTTCCCTTTCCAGTTATTTACTCCCAATACCTTGGTTCCTTTGACAGTTTTCTCCAATAAATTCTGGCCTCGTTTTGCCTTTTGTCTGCATTGCTAATTGCAATAATCTCTGTCAGCAGAATCTCCTTTCTCCAGTCCCATGTTGCTTTAGATCTTAGAATATTTCTGCTGCTTTATGGATATAATATTCTGCATGATTAGTGTTATTCTCTTTAAAGGCCTGCATTCAAAATCCCAGTCTCTCCGTATTTCTTCAGCTTCCCCTGTGTTTCATCATCATCCCTTTCCACTTTGAATTACAGTCTCCTGCTTGTGCTATATATAGGAGTCTTAACTGTGTATCTCTGAAACACCCCTTCAAATTGGGTAATCCCAATCCATCCTGTTCCACTGGAAGAATCATCTTATCCCACTTGACTATTGCTGTCTTCCCCTCCCAGATAAAGTCCTTCAACTCTTTATTAATTGCCACCCACAACATCTTCTCTGGTTGATAAAAATATGCCTGGCCCATGTATAAGACTAAAGGGACTAAAAACATTTTAACTGCTTGTGTCTAACTGTCTATATCCATAAAACAAAGCTTCCATTTTCTCAGTCTTTGTATTATCTTTTGTTTAGTCTCTTCACATATATCCTTAGCTGCAATACTAGAATCATATTTAATCCATACTCCTAAATATTTCATTTTATCGTGTTCCCATAAATATGGGTATTCCTGAATCAGTTTGTGTGTGAGTACATAATTTACTGCTATTGCCTTTGTTTTAGCTTCATTAATTTTGTGTCCCAAAAAGATCTGAAACTGTCTCAAAATGTTCTACAAATCTGTAATGTCTTTATTTGGTTCTGTTAGGTACAAAATAATATAATCTGCAAATAAAACCAGCTTTTCTTGACTGCCATACCAATTATATCCTTGAATTTCTGAATCTCTTATACTGCAAATAATAAAGAGGACAACCCTGTCTGGTTCCTCTGCTCAAACAGAAATTATCAGAGAGGACCCCACCCACTTTAATTTTTGCCTCCATTCCTAATCAACCTTATAATTTTTATCAGGAAATGCAAATGTTTCCATTGCCCTACTCATAACGTCCCAGCTTACTGTGTCAAACATTTTCTCTACATCAAGACTCACCAACAACAGTGGTATTTTACCAAAACTATGTAACAAAGTCAAAGTGATAACCACACAAAAGAGAAAATGCTCAGGAAAGTTGCAACAAACACGGATACCAATTCCATTCAGCACGTTCATTCAATTTATTAACTAAAACTTTATCAGAAAACATTTACACACCCACTCTCCATCTTTTTAAAGAACACTTCATAAAACCATATGACATATTTCTCCAATGATGTTTGAAAATTAATTAAAGAAATATTTCTAAAAAATAATATAATATAAACACATAAATACATCACAAATACTACAGACTTGAAAAACAAATATTAGAATCAATTATAAAAATGCATATGGAAATTGTTTCATTTGTAAAAAAACACTTAATATGTTTTTTAAACCTGGTGTATGATCAGCATCCAGGTCTAATTTCTTAGAAGAGAAGAATTGGTAAAACAAAACCTGTAGTAATGTTTTATATTGAGCTGTTGCGGCTGTATAATTTCCTTACGGTTTGCTGAATGTTAATAGTTTATGTTGTAGTGTTATTAACTCTAACTGTACATGCTAATGGAAAAAAGTAAAGGGTGATGTTTATTACTGATAAGAACCATTTAAAAGAATTAAGTAGAATGAGAAATTTACACAGGAAATTAACAGCTGCTGTGTGCTGTGAGTTGTCCTTTTTACATGCTGTAATCAAATTCTAATGTCAGGATGTGAAGTTTAGATCAGAACATTAGTTCACAATAGCTAAAATACACGTTCAAATTAAACAAGCAGGGATTTTTTTATATATAGTCAATATTACTTGTAATACTAGATTTAATAAGATGAGTAAACATCTTATGAATAATATGCAAATGCACAAGGAATGAAATATCTAATCTGTAAGATTAATAAAAGAGCAGTATCAGTAAGTTAAGAAATATATACGCATACTATAATCTGTAATAGAGAGATGATGATTAAACAGCTGTTTGATGGGATATTTTAGAAATACAAATATAGAATAAGGTAGGATATTACTGGGAAAAAAGAAAAATATATATTTTAATAACAAACTGCTTATAAGAAAGATATGTATTACACATACATGCATGGGGAAAATATGAATGTACAAGATCTCACATAATGTATATAGAAAATCATATTAAGTATTTGAAAATAATCTGAAAACTGAAATTTGCACTTGGTCACATGAACTTTGAAGCTTTTTGCATATTGCATGTTATTAGATTCACTAAGGCTACCTGAAATAACTCATTATATATGTCAGAACTACAATTTGAGCGATATAATGCTGAATCCATACACCCATTCTGATAATAAGAAAAGCAGATTTTTTTCAATATGTTTTAACCCAGGAAGGGAGAATGGGATTTGAATTAAGCACATTGTAACTTTTGAATACAATATAGACTGCAAATATTTGTTGACTCTATTGAAATGGCAAGGCACTCTCTTTGACCCCAGTAATATACATAGTTTGGGAAATACTTTAATATGCTAAAGGATGGTTAAATATTTTGATATTTGTCATGTTAACAGTGTTACACAATTGATCTTGAGATTGAGATACAAACACTTGTACTTTAAAAAGTAATGCAGATTGTTTTTACATCTATAAAATATGTGTATTTCTTATAGCATGATAAATATATATGTGCATTGAGTTCCCTTTTGTATAATTGTTTAGTTTGATAAAATTATCTGTCACCTGTAAGTTTACAGTATCTTTATCTTTTCAGGTCCCACTCTTTTCTACTTATTTAATTAGAGATTTAGTTATAATAATGTTCAATGCGTGAATAATTTATAAATATTTAATGTATAATTTATACTACTATTACATAAATAGGTATATAGTACACTATTTTCAGATTATTTAATATTTGTGATCAATAGAAGATGATTCTTGGCTTTTTATATAGTAATGTGGAATAGTTTTAATTAGAAAAATATATAATTAAATTAATATTCTTTTATTATTTTTGACTTATATATAATGCATTAACTATTTGTAAGTCATGGTAGCTTTTGGCTAGTTTCTTGATGGATGTTTAGGTATTGGTAGGTAGTGAGAGTCTTTGTTTTTGTTATTTATGAGTTTTAGTACTTTTGTTTGTAGAAAGGAAGAATTAAAAAAAATGTAGAATGTTGAGACGGTGTTTGAGGAATGCATTAGAGTCTTATATATAAATAAATTAATATGGTGGAAAAATGGGTTATATTATCTTTTAAAATAAATCTTTTTAAATACACAACATGGATAATTTTAATCTATTATCTATTAATGTAAATGGATTACATAATGGCAATAAAAGGAAATCATTAATGACATATTAAAATTAAATACAGGAGACATTATATTCTTCAAGAGACTCACTTGACTGATAAAGATATATTTAAATAACTTAGGTTACAAAATATTATCATCTGCTTCTTTTAACAAAAATAGAGAAACCACTATACTTTGGAGAAAATCTACTGTAATGTGTAAGGTCCCAAAGGAATGCATATATTTGTAATAATTAAATATAATGGCAAACTCTATACGGTAGATGATTTTTTTACTGGCTCACTGGAATAGGTGCAAGAGTGGCTAAAGATCACTAAAACTTATTACAAAGTCATAGGAAGTGCAGTTTAATTTTAGCAAGGTATTTTAACTAGTTATATAGTATAGAAGATACAAGTGAACAGAAGAAAGCTAAAATACTGGCATCAGCTAAAGCACTAAACAGATGGATTCATTATAATAATTTAGTTGATTTAATAGCAAAAGCAGAAGAGAAATCATTGTTTTTCCACTCATTATTCATATGTGCATGGGACACAAACTAGAACTGATAAAATGTATGCCTCTACAGATTTACTTAATAAAGTGAATTGTTTTAAAACTATTCCTTGTCCTTTATCTGATCATAATCCACTATTAATATAATAATGACTATAAGAAAATTTCAGATTATTTATACAATCCCATTATATGTGATGAAATTAAAACAATTTATGAGTTACCTTAAGGAACAAATTGAGAATTTTTCATATTTGAGTGATAATGGTCAGCTTAGTAAAGTCATACTATGGGACTCCTTAAAAATGCATATTAAAGATAGAATGGAAAGATGGGCTAGTAATGAAATGAAAGAGTGGAATAAAGAGTTAGAAATACAAGATGAAATGTACAAAGCAAAGTTTGAACAACAAAGAAATTAGATAATACTAAAGTTATTAAAATATTAATGACAAAATAAACAGTTTTAATGCATAAAGTGGAGATGGCTTTAGAAAAAATAAAATTGCACAGTTATGCGATGACTTCAAAAAATCTACATAGAATAGCTAATAGAAGTAAGATTTTAAGCAGAATTGCACAAATAAATAATATCAATAGGACTGGAAATCTTCACACCAATATGTTTACTTCAGACAAACAGGAAATGCTTAATACTTTTTTAAATCCATGATAATCTTAATAAAATAGAAAAATAATCTTAATGATTACAATATTGACAGGTATTTAAAGAAAATGTTACTAATAAACCTAATGACCAACAAATATGTCTGTTGAATAAGTCCATTGTCCTAATAGAAGTTAAAGAAGCTTTAACAATGAGAAAATAGTAAAGTTCCAGGTTAGATGATGTAAGTATAAAATTATATAGTCTGTTTCCATTAAATATTTTAGAATTACTGAGTGATATTTTCAGGATAATTCAGTGATAAAATAATTCCTCTCTCATGGAAATTTTCTGTAATCTCACCTGTCCATAAACAAGGAAAGGATAATAAGTTAGTTTCCTCATGTATACTTATTTCATAATTAAATGCAGGCTACAAAATATTTACTTCCACCTTCACTACAAGATTACGAGATATAGAAGATTAATTGATAAAGATCAAACAGTATTTCCAGTAAACAGATTAATGTATGATAATATAAAAAGGATAGTAACTATCTTAGATTTAGCAAAAGCAAAGAACAATAAATTGGCCCTAATTAGCTTATATAATGAGAGAGCTTTTGATTATGTAGATTGGAACTACTTGTTTAAAACTTTAGAAGTGTTTACATTTCCAGAACAATTTAATTGAATATTAAAACATCTGTATAGAAACTCCAAAGTATAAGTTAAAATTGTATGATACTTTTCTCAAGGATTCACTTTAAGCAAAGGTGAAAAGAAGGGTGTCTCTTGTCCCCTCCTCTATTTGCATTAGTTATTGAACCCTTAGATAATAGTATAAGAAGCAATGAAAAAAATGATGAATTCTCAATTAACAAGGATTGTCAATCTAAAATGCAACTTTTTGCAGATATTATTTTATGAACTATAGGAGATTTAATTATTCAATTAAAAAAATAGATGAGGAAATTGAAAAGTTTCAAGAAGTACTGCTGCTAAAATGTAATAACAATAAAACTGTAACTTTAGTATTAAATCAGTTACTAGATAGTAAGTTTAAAAATAAATATGAATATAATTGTGAAGGAAAAGAACTAAAATATTTAGGAATAAAGATCTATCAAGATGAGAATAAGATTATTAATAATTGTGAAAAAATAATATGAGTGAAGAGGAACTGAACACTATTCCCCCATTATATGAATATATGAATGCTAGAATGCCATGGTGGCATGGCGGTAGTGTTGTTAGCTCACAGCAAGAGGTTCTCCCATTCAATTCTCAGCATGGCTTGGGAGTGCCTTCTGTGTGGAGTCTGCATGTCCTCTCTGCAGTTGGGTAGCATTCGAAAGACATGCGTGTGTAAATGGGCATGCCTTCGTTGAAGGCTGGGCATTGAGCTGGCACCTCGGCATTTCATAAAAATCTACTGCCAATCATTAGCAGACCGGAGTTCCACTGTGGTGACACCTTACCGGGAAAAAGCCGAAAGACAAACAAACAACAACATGAATATATGAATGCTGTCATGCAAGTTAAATTGACCTACAAAGGTAGCTTGTCCAAGTTACATAATTATAAATAATAATAATTATAATCATTTTGATGCAAAATTCTGGAACTTTTAGACAGTAGTGGACAGAGTGGTAAAATAGTTGGCAAGAATAAAACTTTGTTACTTAAATCAGTTAGTCAAACTTCTTCAACTTTGTACTGGAAAGTTTTTATGTAGAAATATATACATAGAATATTTGTTACTCCCTATAAAATCTCTAAGTTTAGTAAAATTACTTCCTCAGTTTGCTGGAGATGTAGTAAAGTCTTAAAGCTGATTGGACACACATTTATGGATTGTGAAAATGTAAATGTATGTTGGGAAGAGGTAAGTATGTTTTAAGGGGTTATGGTCTGACAATTGTTCTTTAACTAGATCAATAAAACTAATGAATTTACCACTTCCTTTATCTGTAAAAGCCAAACAACAAAAAATCTTCTGGAGTATACCGGCAGTACGTAGAAAAGGTATTACAAAAATGTTGAAATCAAACTCAGCTCCTACATTCAAAGAATGTTTATACTTAACAGCAGTACTATGTAAAACTGAAAAAGAAGTTATCAGAATAAGATCTATAAATCATATTACAACTTTAAGTGGCTTGGATAGCCTTGAAATGTTGCTGTTGAAATACTAAGACTCTTAATGTGTTCATTGTATAACATTACCTTGATGATGCAATGTTCAGTGTATTCCTAACAGTGTATAACAGTACATGGCATTGAATTTCTTCCTTCCTGTAAATATATTTTAAATATGTTAAATGAATTTAAAAATTCTTTAAAAAAGAAATGGAAAGTTTTTCAACACCTTTGTTGAATTATCACTTGTGACATAGGCAAACTTCCATTTATATTAAAACAATCAAACCATATTAATAAGTTCATATTTACAAATGTTGTAATCACATACCTTTTTACATATCCTATAATCCAAGTAACATTAAATAAATGTTGGTGCATACTGGACGGTGCAGTGGTGCAGCGGTAGCATTGTCGCCTTACAGCAAGAGGTTCTCTGGTTTGATTCTCAGCTGGAGTGCCTTCTGTGTGGAGTCTGCATGTCCTCCCTGCATTTGTGTGGGTTTTAGTTTCCGCCCATGTTACAAAGACATGCATCTGGAGCATTTCACCCTTGCTGCAGCTGAAAAGTGGCTTCATTCCAACTCGGACTTTCCCGGTAAACAAATGTTAAATAAAAATAAATAAATAAAATAAATAAAGGATTCAGTTCCTGCTCTCTCTTAAACTTCATTTGTCCTCCAAAACATTTTTCTTCATGTATTTTTCCTAAAGTTTCAATTTTTCCATGTAGTTTACTCATACCCTTTTCTAAAGGTCTCACTTCCTGTTCTTTTATCACTATTATGATATTCACTGCTTATTGAAAATGGTGACAATATGACAAACCATGTACGTTTGACACAACCACAACACTGGAGATAGACGGTATAAAATATGCACATTTACAAACAACTCTACACATTAAAAAATTATGACAAATAAACTACCTGTATACACAACTAACTAATTAAATCACTAAGTGCTTTCAGCCATTAAAATAACAAACTTCCTCAAATAAATCAAGTAAAAGTGACGAACATTTAAATATACGATAGTTTATGCTCATTGGTGTTTCCAGCCAATTCAAGGTCTCACTAATTGGTCTTCATGAAATCTGAAAGCCAATAAGAAATATTTAGTTCAAACTAGCCTCCCATTGGTGAAATACTAGTTAAAGAATATTCATGAATGTCACCCAGGCAGTCAACCGTAATAGGTGAACTGAAAAGGTTAAAACCCAATAGTTAAAGTTTCAATGCTCAGAATCCAATTGGTAGATCAAAATGCTCCCTCAATGATAATTGGTCTACTGCTAAACCAACCAGCATTTTACAATACTAATTTTTTCAAAATTTTAATAACATTTACAGTTAATGAAAAAAATAATAAATATTATATAATAATAAAGTTTACATGATAAAATAATACAATACATCCTACTAAATAAAAGACCAGTCAAATAAATCTGAAAGTCTAATTTCAATGGGTATCAAAGATGTCTTGTTTCTTTTTTAATTATAAAGACAATATAATTTACCAAAACTACACACTTATTGTTCAAGTGCTTTAAGTTTCAAAAGGTGTACGATGGAATACCCTGGCTGTACTCTGGCATTTAGCCAGTTTTGCCATATTAACTCCTTCTTTTCTAATTGTAGTGCTTGAGGTCTGCCCCTCATATTCCTACTAACAGAGTCAATAGCCATATACAAAACGGTGTGTCCAGGGAATTTGCTAACATGCTTCATCAGTACACTGTTTGGAAATTCTGTTAGATGTTGTGCTCATCCTCATATATCCTAGCTTTTAATTTACAATCTGTTTTTCCCACATAAAAACAGATACACTTCTGGCACCTAGCAATATACACAACCCCCTTAGTTTCACAATTATATGTACCTCAAACCTGAAATTGAGTCCCTTTTATTGCAACATATGTACCCTAACTTGTACATTTACAGTACTGGCAAAAGCACATCTTTTTATCCCTCCCTTCTTATTGTTTTATTGTTACTGTATTGGTATACCTTAGAGCCCCTGATATAAAAAATATTTTAGAAAGGAACAATAACATACAAAACAGTATATGGGTGTTTTGTCATAAGTTTTACGTTTTTAATGTGTACAGTTGTATGACTATTAAATGTGCATATTTTATACCATCTATCTCCAGTGCCATGATTGTGTTAAAGTTACAATATTCACTACTTCAAATTTAGTTTAGTTGATTTAGATTTTGATTTCCATATTTTGGAAGACACACAAATTAAACTTAACGAGGCCTTACTATATCTAGGCAACTGAGATTGTGTATCATAGCTAAAAAAATAAGTTCCATAGTTACACTTATTTGCTTACTCAGTATTGTTGACAGAGAAATTTTAAAAATCTGGCAACTCATGAGAAATGGAAAGTTTTATCCTAATATGTTCATATTACTGATTATCCTCCTCTTGTAAGTGGACCAGAAACCATATGCCATCTAAGAACTTAGGTGAGTCCCATAAACCATATCTAATGGAGCTCTCATCAATCATTTAGAAAGAGGTAGAGAGAAAAGAAACCTAGGAGTGCAAATCTTGAACTAAGGACAAAGTCAAAGAGCTCTTCCTATCCAGAGTAACTTCTGATTTTATTAACTCCTTATACAGTATTGATTGCTCATTTCATATACATCCTTGCTAACAGGTTAGCTGTGCTATGGCTCAATAAAATGAGTTTGGCATCTCCCAAATCCCACTTGGGTTAAACTTCACAAAGTTCCTAGAAATGTGGTCTTTTGTAATGAGGAATATAAACAGTTTTGTTTTATTCGGAAACCAAGTTCCAAGGAGCTCAGAAAGGTGATTACATAACTCATGTGCTTCAGACTACAGTCTGCCCAGAAGACAAAGATCTAAGTAAATGTAAATATTAATGCCTCAGAACCAGAAAATTGTTATTGTTAGCACAAGTTCCACTGCAACTATTCTGAGAGTAGTGCTTAAACAAAAATGGAAGACCACAATCTGGATTGTTGATGATTTGCTGGAACCTGAGAAACTCTCTGTGGTGTCCAAAAACTAGAACATAGCACAAGCATCCTTGCAAGTACAATTTCACATTTCAAGATGCAACAGAACAGGTACATAACAATTTGAGGAATCACAACCCTGAATTTCTTAAAAGCTTAATGCTTTGAAAGAGAGGGAACTTTGTAAACTGTTTTTTTTTCTTAAAAAAAACTTTTACTGAAGAGGCTATTCTCCAGTAAAGTACAATTTAAGCAATCTTATAATCAGTTACATATTTTTCTTAGCAAACAAATGCTGTTTTCCAACTCAGTGAGCACTTTGTTCGGCCACAGTTCTGATGAAATGTGTTTCCAGGTTTTCGAGAATCTTGCTCTTCTTTGTCTGACCATTAAAATATCCTCAATGATGAAGACTGTGCTGGAAAAGAGAAAGTATGAGTTGAACGAGTTAAACACAGAGTCATTTATATAATTGTGGTTAACCAAATCTTACAGTCCAGCACCAAACAATATCCAGTAGAAAGATGATTAATCCAGTGGTTGAAGAGCATCACCTCTGGTGAAATTTAGAACTAAAGGACAGAAAACCATGAAAGGTAAGTACTGCACAAAAGTTTGCTTGTAATATAAATGATCTTTCTATTTTACTTTGAAACCAATGTATCTGCTTTCAAATGAAGGAAATTAAACTGCATCTCCTTCATTTGAAATTTATTGTCCAAATTATAAATCAATGGATTAGCTTCAGCAGCAAGAAGATCCCTCATAAGAAGAATAAGGTTTCCTAACTACAATATCAGTATAAGGCTCACAGTTAAGTAACCCCCCCTGCTGTCAAACCAGAAACTGCAGTAGTGAAATAATATTAATAATTTTCTTTATACTATTTTCTAAGGTTCCCCATTATAAACCTGAGATTTGTATTTGTAAGTCCTTTAACTGAGGAAAACAAAGCATAGTTTAGAAGGAAAACAGTGAATCTCAAAATCTGCTGTACTGCCATTAAAGCATTTTTCCAGGGGGAGGATTCAATCACAAAGGTGTAGCCAGGAATTTACAAATTGCACACACAAGAGCCACGCTGCACCCCCATAAAAGCATAGGTCATTCCAGAGCACTGAATTACACTGTGGCAACCATACTGCATCCCCCATAAAATCTATAGACCATGATCTGGTGACCTCTCTACACAATCTTGAGCAGAAATTCCTCGAGCTTCAGTAGTATGCAAAAAAAAAAAAAAAGAAAAGAAGAACAGCATAAGGCTGAACACTTTTCTCACTAGGAAATCACTGCTGGATCAATTTCTAAACGTGCACTGTCAATAATTCACTTTCTATGGAAATGTCTTCATTCTTCATGTAAGTCCAACCTCAGGGTTGGTATATATAAGTTTGGGAGGAGAAGGGACTTGCCCCCTGCAAAAACAAGAAAAAAGAGTTTTTCACAATCTTGGTTTTCGGGCATTTTTTTACATTCTGTTGAAGCATCAATTTTCAGAAAGTCAGCATTTCATATTGGAACCTGAGCTGGCACTGCAGTACATTATCACTTTGCCCACATCAACCAAACTGCCATTTGGTTACAATGCTGTACTGCAACAAGTCATTGTAGAACAGCCGGAAGACTTCACATACAAGGCAATATACCCTCTATGTCACAGATTTCCATTCACACCAGTGCTGGCATTCAGCCAAGGGTGTCTGTGCCACATCTATTCCTAGAGGTCCAACCACATTACTGTTAGAGTTCAGCACCAAGCCTGTGTGCTACTGCATGGCAGCTAATTCTATAGATCCATTTATACAAAGAACAATAAGTAGCAATAACAAACGTTGGAGCTGCAAAGTTAACTTTCATCCACTGCACTCAGGCAAGCTAACAATCTGCCCAATGCCAGAGTAACAACATTAATGCATCTAAGCCCATCATAATATGTACCTCTGAATTCAAGGACTTTAAAAAAGAAACAACTATTAAAACGTTATGGTCATCTCTGAAAATTCAAATGCAAATTTTTCAGCCCTCGTGTAGCTTCAGCTGTCACATATGCCAATAAACTTTAACTCCAGTCTAAGAAATAACATAAACCAAACTGTCATAATCAGCACCAAATTTATTGAGAAATGTATAAATAAATCATCTTGGCAGAATGCAAAATTGATAAGGTATATAATAAAATAAAAAAGCTAATTAAGGACTAAAAGAAATCAAATACCTCCCATATTAAGGACTGTCAAAAACCTCAGCAACATTTTGAAATTTACCCTAAGGAAATTAAAATTAGCATTAACAGCCAAAGATAATCAGAAGCCCTTCTTTAACAGCATCAGATAATTAAAAAATAAAACTCATCAATGTCCTGAATTAATGCATAAGGGTATTACCTATTCTGACCTTAAAGATACTGATAACACACTTGTTGATAAATTTGTGCCAATTTCACACCAAAAACAAAAGCTATAGCTAAGGTAAGGCTTATGAGGAGGCTGCCTTAGGTCCACACTGTTAGGGAGCACAATCAGCACTCTAAAATATGTGCCAGTTGGTCTTTGCAAGTCAGTGTTACAGTCTATTTTGTATGACAGTTGGCATGACAGCAGTATTTATAGTCACTTAAGCAGCTGTGATTAAGATCATGACTATTAAAATTATTTGCTTGCAGTGTGTGTGTCTGTGTGCACACTCATATGTTAGAAAATGTAACATGATGCTAGTACAACTTTTGAAAGATGTATAAACTTTTTCAAATGGATAAAAATCTAATAGTTCTTTGCCCAGAGAATTTTTGTGTCTTTATCTCTACAACTCTGAACAGAGGATGCCAGTTGGGGGGTGAGGGTGTCCAGGACACCAGTTAATCTAGTTGTATCCGCTAGAAACACTTACAGAAGTTGCATATTTCCTGAGTCCCCTCCTCCCAGCAAGGTTATTATGGAACATGTCTTAACTGCATTCTCCAAAGCTCAAAATACCACCTTTATGGGGTCTTATAATATACCTAGCTGCTTAATTAACATCACAACTCACGTCCTTGCAAAACTCATCCTAAAATTGTTCAACTTTAGCATAGCCACAGAGTATATTCCTGAGTTATAGAAAATGGCTATTGTTTTGTTTCTCCCTAAAAGGGGATACACCTCAGATCTCAGGAACGACAGACACATCAGCCTAGTAAATGTAATTTGCGGAGTCATGCAATGCATTAATTTGTATCTAATTTCATAAGCTCTGATATAAAAATGATTACAGCTGTAGACCTGCAACAATATAGTTTTGTCAAAAAGGTATTGTCTATTAGTTTAGGGAACATCTTCAAGAAAGCTACTAAAGTTATAGATAGCAGCAGTGCAGTTCATACTTAACCTGGATCTAGTCAGGACAGTTGACACTAAACCCCATGCTGGAATGGCAAATAAGAGTAAAAGCCTAAAAGTAGACCCTTATATTGTAGAACAAAGAGCAAACTGGCTTATTGGTAGAACCCACATAATTAAAGGAGAAAGAAAAATAGTGGTTAGAGGCATGCTTCAGGGCTCAGTACTGGGCCCCTTGTATTCAATATCTGCTTGATGGATCTCCAGACTATTAACCTAGAGATATGGCTAACTAAATTTGTCAGTGACTGCAAGTCAGGTGTTGTCATTCATTCAGCAGTTGATATAATGTTAGTACAACAAGGGCTATACCATACAAACCAATGACATGTTAGGAAATGGGCTTAAGTTAAATGCAAAGAAATGTATCACTGTCACCTTTGGTAAACAAAACATAACAGCAGCATACATTATAGACAGCACCCCACTCAAGAAAAATATTGTCATCAGAGATTACGATATCCTTGTTCATAGGTTCATAGATACTTACTAGGCTATTGATCTATTAGGGATCTTAAGAAGCCTAGCCTTACATTCTCATGGTAGTTTTTACTCCTTATATACTGGATTCAGATAACCCGAAGATGTGCTGAATAAGGATATGTTTGGACATTTACATGTTTCTGTTATCCATGAAGGACAGAAGTGGAAAACTAGGGGTGAATTTGTGGTTACCCATCCATTAACTGAAATTACATTTGAATAGAGTATGAGAAGTACTTTGCTTTATGCAAAGTGAAAGATGGTCCCATAAAAGCAGTATCCACTGTAATACATACCTACCCGTCCAACATATTAAAATGAATTTTGTAAAAGAGATAGAGATTCCCTGAGTGGGTGATTATGATACCATTTTACTTTGGAATGTGTAATAAGTCTGAGAGAACATGGTCTGCTGAAGCTCTATACATGAGGCAGAGGTCACTTCTCAGAGGCCTGTATGATACTGAGAAGAGGGACAAGGCTTTAAGATGCTATGCATAGGTTTTACAATTGAGGCCCTTGTTTTCTTTAGTGAGAAATTATTGTAGTCATTCTAGTTGTGACAAGTGCTTATATGCATAAATACCGAAAAATGCATTATACAAAATGATCAGTCTAATGACCTCTGAGTACAGTAGAATTATTACATCCCCAGACCTGAATGCAATACCTTTAAATATAAGCTGTACAATGAATATAAACTTCCTTACAACAATGAATATGTAGTTATTAAGGACAGATCATTGTCGACATGGACTCATAGATCCCTAACTACGGGATCAATGTTTAGGGGTGTGTTGTCTGTGTGATAATTACAAGAAGAGTCATGCTTGGTGAAGGATATGATTATACACATCTTGGCCAAAAATAATGTAGGGACAAAATCTGGGACGTTTTTAAATATTACTCTAATTCACTTAAAAAAGTTAATAGAACAGAAGGTTTTGTATCAACAAGCATTTTCTGAAAATAGGAATTATGAAACCCTACTGTGTGGCATTGCTGAATTGTCTGCAATCGTTAATGATGTACCACAAAATCAAACATTTTATGACAGACAGGACAAAAAGATGAGAAAAAAATCAAAGAAGTGCAAAATGAAGGACAGTTGAGATTTGCAGAGAAACAAGCACAAGGGCACTCATGCATAAACATGAAAACACACACACTGAAATCACGATTCCAGTGCCCCCTTCCTTGAAGAAATGTATCCAGCTACACAGATTGCATATGCTTTCCAGTGCCCGTTTTGAGTCTCTCAATTCCCAGTGTGAGGGGCTGTGACCCCACACCCCTCCTGTATACATAGATAAATATCTATATTGATATGGATATAAATACCTATCTTTCTATATATCTATATCTATATCTATATATGTATATATAGATATATATATATATAAATATATATATATATATATATATATATATGTATACACACACACACACACACACACACACACACACACACACACACACACACACATACACACACACACATATACTGTATAGAAAATGTGTGTGTGTGTGTGTGTGTGTGTGTGTGTGTGTGTGTGTGTGTGTGTGTGTATATGTATGTGTATGAGTCTACTTCAAAAGCTCAAAGTACCAGAATATCGAAGACAAACTCATCTAGACAACATTGCAGAATCTTCACATCATCGAGCATCTGGAACATTGAAAACTAACCCCGGGAAAAGAACCACTTGACCACAGGACAATACAAGAAACAACAATACAAGAAAACCCTCCAAAGTGGGCAGCTTCACCCCCACCCCCCCAACTAAATATACCAACTCTGAGATTGCACTACAGTCGTGAAAGGGCAAAGTTCACCATGTTGTGAAGACTCGGTGATGTCATCTCAATGAATCCGTCTTTGATATTCTGGTACTTTGATCTTTTGAAGTAGACCCACACATATACACATATATAAGCACACACGCACACACACACACAATGTAGATATATACATATATATATATATATATATATATATATATATATATATATATATATATATAGTATCCGTTGATCCGTTGCTTTTGTCAACATCTCTCTAATCAACACGTGTGTAAGAGTGGGTAATTTTTGGGGTTGGGAATATGCCCTTTCCCCAAGAATTGTGTGATCTTGAAGTTAGTATATATAACAGGGGGTGTGAGGGGTGCAGGGGGCATGACCCCCCACAAAAAATGTTTTCCTTTTTTATGAGTGATTTTTTTTTATTTTGCCTGCACCAAGATTATTGCTCAGTACATTTGTTGTAGCATGTCAACATGTAAGGTATCAATGATTTTGTGTCGACGTTATGCACATCAACATTTGATCATTCAGTATATTTGAAAAGACTCGTGTGTGTGTGTGTGTGTGTGTGTGTGTGTGTGTGTGTGTGTGTGTGTGTGTGTTTATGTCTGTATATATATATATATATATATATATATATATATATATATATATTTATATATTAATGTTGAGATCTTCACACCTGTAAGGGAAATAGTCTGAGGTACTGCAATTCTAGATTTAATATATATTCATTTTCATGTGATTACTCCCACTGTTCCAAGAATCACGACTGTGATCCTCACACTTTAAACAGAAACCCTCTTTCTAAAGAAAAGGCATCTAGAATGTAATCTGATTAATAATGTCATTCTGATAATTAGCCATAAAAGACAAAAGATTCGGAACTATTAACAGCATAAAATCATATTTATTTTGTTACCCCCAAAATAAAATATTTTAATCATCTTGTAAATAATGTTACTCCTACTGGTTTTGTCTGCAGTCCATCTGATGCTAATCTAGGGAGAGGGATATGAACATCATTTCTCCATAAAACTAAAAGCTTTAAAAGTACACCAGGTTCCTGGGAAACCATTTTTATAAAGCATCAGCTTTCTGATGCAAAAAAGGAATAAAGAAAGACAAAGAAAGCTGTAGCTCTACTAATGTATGAACTATTTTTATCGCAAACAAACAACTGTACAAATCTCCTTTCAAAATGCTGAACCATTAGCTGAACTGTTAGCTGTAGCATTTACATCTTCTTCATCACTTATCATTGAAACAAGGGTGATGCCACAGTATGAACACAACATGATTGATTTTAATAACTGGCTTAGTTTCTTTTTTTATTTCTTTTTTTGCTCAAAGAAAAATTTATTGCTCTTCTTTTTTATTTTTAATGGTCTAGTTTCTAGTGTCTTTCCAGGAGAATCCAATACCTATCAGCATGGGAGGGTATTCTTAACAGACCACATTGCTTTGCCAGGAATTAACTGCTGCTGACCCCCCCCCCCCCCGCGTTTTCGGATTTGGTTACAACTTTATCCACACCCTTAGAGCTGTTTTCAAGAAATGTCAAAATGACAAAACTACCAACATAGCAAAAAAACTCAAAACAACCTCACAGTGTTGCTGTTCAATGCAAGGAGCCTAAGCAAGAAAATTCACACCCTACAAGCTCTCCTCACCCTGGAGAACATACGCATCTGTGCTGTTAATGAGACTTGGCTTAAAGCTGCAGAAAGTACTTTGGCAGCACAAGGCTGCAGTGCCTTTCACACATTTAGACCAACAGCAGCACAGACAGGCTAAAGGTGGATGTGTCTCAATCTACATTAGCTACAAATACAACTCCAGGTTGGTTAAACAGGATGATGCCCTGGAGTTCATCGACATCCAAGTCTCCATACACAATGTTCCTTACCATGTCATGGCCAGTTACAGGTCACTTGCTATGACTCATGCAGCTCACAACTTTTACCTAGACCTACTAGAGTCATTCACCATCCACCCGAATACCCTAATCATGGAAGACTTCAACTACTCCTCTATAGACTGGGAAATGTATACTGCCTCTAACTCACAGGCACAGTGTTTCCTGGATTTTATCAACACAAACACCCTGGACCAGATAGTGCGCACTCCAACCAGAGGAACAAACATACTGGGCCTACTAATCACCAATATGAGAGAGCATTGCATGCCTCCCTGTGTCACATTCTCGTTGCTGGGGTCAGACCACAAAGCTGTCCCTCAAAATAAAAATCATCCTGGAAAACTCAACTAAACCCGTAACAGCTAGGAAATATTCTAAAGCAAACTACATCCTATTAAGCAACAGTTTGGCAAAATTAATGGCTCACCAAACCCTGAGAACACAGCTACCTATACAGAATTATTTACAGAAACCTTGTACAAACATGTAAATGACTGTACTAAAGTTGCCGTAGTTACAAAATTAATTCCAGATCTAAAAGCAAAAATAAACCACACTTGTAGAATCCTTACCTTAACAGAGCATATGACAAAAGAAAAACAAAATCATGGCCAAAATCAGAAAGAGCAACTCTCATAGAGACAGAAGCTGTCTGATTCAACTGAACAAGAAACTAAAAGATCTAATTCAATTCCACAAGGCTAATTATGAGGTCAGGACAGCCTTCCAGGCTAAGGACAATCACAAGGCCTTCTTCGGCTATATAAGTAACCTTAAATATAACACTCAGCAGTGTGTGAAAAACTGGTGGTAAGTGGCACGACCTTCACTGACAAGGGTGGCATAGCGAATTTACTGGCTGATAGAGTTAGCTGTAACTCCACCTCCTACCCCCCCCCCACTACCCCATGTGAAACCCCTTCTAGCATCGTAACTGTCCATGCTCTCACTAAAGCCAAGAATCCTGCTCCAAAGGGCCCCGACAACATCCCTGATTGTCTCCTAAATAACCTAAAACATGACCTAGCAGGACCACTTGAGACACTCTTCAACTACAGTCTCAAAACACATGGCACATGCCAGGTGAAGGGAGAGCCACAACAGCAGTTATGCCTCTTCATAAGGCTTGACCATCATCCAAGAACTACAGACTCATCAGTTTATATAAAGCCATGGAACAAATTATCATGGAAATGATCAACAAGGACAATGGCAAACTAAAGACACTGGACCCATCCTAATTTGGCTTTGCTAAGGGAAAGTCTTGCCTACTCAGCCTGGTAAACTTCTTTCAGAAGGTCACCAAGGCTATGGATGAGGGGAAACAAGGTGCATACCATCTACCTTGGGCTAGCCAAGGTGTTCTATACACTGACTCACTCTGGTATTGTTGACAAGCTCTCAGAACTAGGCATAAATCCCTACATTACTGAATGGATTGCTGGCTGACTCACAGATAGGACCCAAGAAGTCAATATTGGTGAGACCATCTTCAGCAGGAGACCAGTCACCAGAAGAGTACCTCAGAGCTCTGTGTTGGGCCCACTCCAATTTGGCATGTATTTCTTGGAAGTTGAGGCTAATGCCAAAGGCCTCTAGTTCACCAAGTTCACAGATGATTGTAAATTGGAAGCTATCATACATTCTTCCATGACACCAACATCCTACAAGAAGGTCTAACACAAACAAATGACTAATATCAATTATACGGATTAAAACTCAACACAAAGAAATGTATTATAGTGCCCTTTGGGAAATTGTCCACCCAAGCTAATTGCTCCATCGATAAGACGCCTCAAGAGTTGACCTGATAGTTAAGGATCTGGGAACATATGTAGACAATAATACGACCTTTGACCAACATATAGCCATCTTCTTCTTCTTTCGGCTTTTCCTGGTTAGGGGTCACCTCAGCAGATCACCTGTCCCCTCATGATTGGCAGTAGTGTTTTACAGTGTCAAGTTGCCAGCCCAGCACCCAACCTTCCACAGAAGGCACACACATGCACGCACTCATGCCTAGGGCCAATTTTGAGTGTCCAATCCACCTACAGCATGTCTTTGGGATGTGGGAGGAAACCAGGGTACCCAGAGGAAACCCATGTGACCACAGGGAGGACATGCAGACTCCACAGAGAAGGGACCCCAGCTAAGGATCGAACCGGAGAAGCTCTTGCTGTGAGGCGACAACGCTAACCTCTGCACCACTATGGCTGCCCATGACCAACATATAGCCATTATAGTAAGAAAATCATTCTATGTTGCCTAACTCATAAGCAAGTTTATGGCCTCCAAGTCGAAGGAAGTTATAGTACCACTGTACTAAGCCCTTATCAGACCCATCATTGAATACAATGCCCCCTTTGGCATGTACCTAACCAGGCACTTGCAACAGCTGGAACACCCTCAAAGGTTCTTCACCAGGAGAATCAAGGATATGAATACCCTGTCCTACACAGATTTCCTTAAGGCCCTATCTCTGTATTCATTCCCCTAAGGGTTACTGAGATTCTGTCTATACCTGGCATATAAGACTTGCACATCCACAGAACAAACAGAAGTACTAGATCCGAGGAAGAATTTTGCATGCAACATAAATAGAACACACTGGAGAGACCAATGTGTGAAGCAGAGTTCATCCCTGAACCTTTTCAAGTGTAGCCTTGATCACTGGATGGGAAATCTCAGATTCACCTCTGGTCTTGCCCCACGTCTCATAATGGACAGAAGCTGACAGTAAATAAACGAGTACTCAACTAATACACCCCATAACCCTTAGCTGCCTACTTGCTAAAATACCCCACCATGTAGGCATCCAAGGAACTCGGGGGCAAAACTGGGTTAGGTTACACAAGTTGACTTGTAAAGACCCTGGTGGTCATTAGCCATGAATAAACCCCTGAGTATGAACTCTACACCAGTTAATTCCTGTACATTATTTTCCTTTTCCTCTATATCAAAATCCAGGATGTGTTCAGAAAACACTTCTATTTCTACCAGCTTACTTGTTCAAACAAGGTTGAGAACCTGAAATAATTTAAACATGAGTAAATATTGGAAAATCAGACTTTAAGGGACAAGTAAAAAGCATTTTTCTGACTTGTCAGCTTTTCTATTAGTGTTGTTAATTTGATTCCATTTTTTCTGACATAGAAGCAGATGAACTTTAACTGGTGAACAGAATGTTGACATCATTTTAATGTCATGGTTTAAGGTTACACAGCAATTTCCCCTCATACTTCACAAAAATGTAAACTCACTGGGAACTTTAGTACTTTTTAAATTATTTTTTCTAGTGCAGTCTAAAAAAAAGATAACACTCTTACTCACTGGCTTCAGACAAGATCTGATTCACACAGCTAGCTTAGAACTTTGTCACCAGCAGTAACCAAAACAAACAAAATAAAACACAAAAAATACCTCAAGCAGAAATACTTCATAAAAATACAACCTGGCAAAGCAAAATTACCTTTGACTGTTCTACACTGAATAATACTATGGAATAGTAGCCTCTTACTAGTCAAATTTTCACTGATTGTTTCGACTTTTCCCGGTTAGGGATCACCACATTGGAACTCCGGTCCGCTAATGATTGGTAGTGGATTTTTACGGTACCAAGTTGCCAGCTCGATGCCCAACCTTCAAAGAAGGCACACCCATTCATGCACGCACCTACCTGCATGTCTTTAACGTCACTCAACCACGGGGAGAACATGCAGACTCTATACAGAAGGCGCTCCAGCTGAGAATCAAATGGGAGAAACTCTTGCTGTGGGGCGACAACGTTAACCGCTGCACCAGCACAGTCCATACAAGTCAAATTTTCACTCACACAGTTGTGAAACTAAAGCAAAACAGAACTTTGAGATGCTTTATACCTGATAATTTCTATTGTATTTTTTCCTCACAGACTGGTGTACCCAAACTGGCAATACTCTGTCATTTCAGCCAGTATGATCCTTAAAATTATTTATTTATTTACTTTAATTAGTTATTTTCCTTTGATTACCAGAAAAGTCTGACTGGTCAAAGCTCCTTTCCAGTGTTGGTCTGGGGAAAAAAAGCTCCATACTATATACATTTGTTAATATGAGTTAACAGCATAAGTATACAATAGAACACTGACATATTTAATTTAACAAGTGAACACCATGTATGTTACCTACATGATATGATACATACAGCACTTAAGATCACTAACGTCTGTAGAACATTCAGCATTAGTTTACAGTGTATACATGTAAACACATTAGTTTTAGTACACTGAAGCAAATGAGACATGCATATTTTATCCAAACAGTTACAATTCAACTGAATACTATAACAAGGAGGAAAAAGTGTGAAGAGTTTCATATTAGTCTGGTTTGACTGCATCATTAGGGGATAAGGAGGGTCAGAACAACAATATGACTATTTTGCTGGCAGGTATATTTTGAATGAGATTTTAAACTCTAAGTGGAATAGGATCCTGAATAAGATATTGATGGGTATGTTTTCAATGAGATTTAAATTGCATATGATATGATATATTTCTAATACCCTTTTGGGAAAAGTCTACACAATTAAGCAACATCTACAGAGTGTTGCAATTATGGAATTTAGATTAAATGAAGACTAGATGTTGGTTTGTTAAGCACAGTTCTCTGTGAGGACAAATGTATAACAATTGTTTTTATATAATGAATTACCTCTTCTGTACTGCAAGAAAAAAGATTAGACACAACTGAAATGTTTAGAGACTATACTTTGGATTCCATGTGGCATGATTTCTTTTAGTCTTGTTTGAAAAACGAAATCAGAATTTCCTCTCTAGAGTTTGAATAAGCAGCTAGTATATTTTGGAAAGTGACTGACATCCTAGTCAGCCATTTGCTAGCTTTGCAGGGAGAACTACAAACAAATTATGAACTAGTTGAGTTTCCTTTTCCATATTCATTACTCTTATGAAAAGGTTTACAAGAAAGATAGAGGTGGAGGAAATATCATCCACAACATCTGGAGAAAAAGACATGGGAAATCTCCTGAAATGCATGCAACTGAGAACGCTGACTGAGCTGTTATTACCATGGAAGCTAAAGGAAAAACTGGGTTATTGAAACTGAGGACTGACTACAGACACAAGTCATATGAACTATATTATTTGGAAAAAAATCATTTAAGGGTGTGTTTATAATTGTTAAAGCACTCCTACCCTCTGTTACCAGAAGCCAAACGAACAATGAAAGATTTGTATTTTTTTTGTGTGAGATTAACTGTCAGCTTCTGCCATATGTTGGTTTCATGGTACACGAGAATAAAGCCCTGAGTATAGCTCAGATGACATTGGAGGAGTAAGATAGGAGAGTTTGGAGTGAGTTGCAGAAACCAGCTTAACCATCCTATTGAGGGAGGAGTAGCTCAAGTCTATTGGATTGCCGACACTCATCAGAGACTGGACATTAAAGCAACCAGTATAAAGATCTGGCATATAGTTAAGTTGTGGCTATCGTCAGCATATCAAAAAAACATGAACATGCTTCAGGAATGGTATTGCAGAACAGCTTCAGCAGACATGCACATCAATCCAGAATTAGGCCATCTTCAGAAAACTCTCTGATGATGCCTGTGTGGCAGTCCTCCAGGAGAAAGCTAAAACTGATGGCCTGCTGACATAAGGAAATGTGACATTTAAAAGTAAAACTATAAGCAAAGCCATACATTTTGTGAAAGCCTTTTTTGCAGAGCAAAGACCAAGGGGAGGGATGAAGAATTAAAAAAGTAGAAACTGAATATACAGAAAAAAAGGAACCTGTTATGACAATGACTGTACTGTTATGAAGGAATGCGTATGCTAGGCCCAAGCAGCATCACTATTTTCGTTTTTGAAGAAGGGGCACGATTGCCTAAAAACTAATCCTGCATACATTGTGAGAATGATAAACTGTACTCTGCTGAGTTGTCATATACAGTGCAAAACATCAATCTTTTTTTTTATTTTATGTATTTGTTAATCAGGTATGCCGAATGGACACAATAGCCCTTTTTCAGGGTGAAATCAGGAGTACTGTCAGGCTATGTGACTTATAAAGAGTCACACAGCAGGCTAATATAGGTGTAAGGAATCAAACCCTGTACCCTGGGCATAGGAAGTAGCTTATTAACAGCTCAGCTCTTCAGTCTTCTGCATTAACTGCCAGCCTGTGACATGCAACATGGCCCTCTTCTTTAGCTTAGCCGTATCATTTTCATATGGACATTTTATGCAGTGGTACAGTATCAGGGATGTAAGACAGTAATGTAATGATTTTGTCTGATCTCCTGGTTGAAATTGCAGGCTGCAAATTCTCTTACCCATCAATCCTGAATTAAATGGGTACATATTTTGACATCATACCTTTCAACTGCCCGGATATTCACCTCATATTTTAGTCAATTCCTCATAAAATTTGTAATTTCCTGGATTTTTGTGCCAAATCAACAAGGGCTGAATTCACTAAACAGAGGCAGGTATTTGAATTTCAGACTTCATATCCTAAAAAAAATGCATGATAACACAAGACCTTTTATTCTAATAAATAAGTTTATAAGAGCAATATTTAAAATTTGTCTCTATTTTTGGGGCTTTGTCCTTCCATTATTTTTGGCTTCGTCCAGAGTTCTTGTGCTAAGAGGTTGAGAGCTATGTTTGACATTCAGAGATCCTGTTCCTAATTCCTTTCAGGGGACTTGCCCAATCAGTAAGGTGTAGAGGTGAGCAATTGCCCTTGTGGGGAATTTGGGTAAAACTCCTCTGATAGGGGAAGTTTTCTGTCTCCAAGAATCTCAGCCTTTGTGCTGTCATCATCACTGTTGCTGTTGTCTGTGTGAACCAGAAGAAGGTTAAAAGCACTGGCTTCGCTGATTATGCATTTAATATTTAGTGGAGAATGATATTAATGCAGCAGCAGAGGTAAAATGGCTGTTCCCTTTTATCTGAGAATTTGACTTTCACTATCCCATCTTGACTAAACAACAGGGAGTATACAGAGCTAACTTTGCTGTCCTCCTGGCATAAAATGACACAAGTCATCAGATTCTGGCTACTGCAGTTTTTATTTCTGTCATTAAAGTACTAACATCACAATAAGTTCACATTGTTTAATTCTCCTGCATACACTGAAGCAACCTACTTCTCCATCTGAAGCTCTTGCTTAGGGCTAGACTGGTGCCCGAGTGCCTCCAGGTCACTTTCCTAGAGAGAATGCTCATAGTACGTTAAGTGGGTGATGCAGCTTATCACCCAGAGGAGTATTGTGAAGGCTATGAACACTTAACTTTCTAGACCAACTACAGTCACTCACACCTTCTTTGGGAAGTGGGTTTACCATGAAAGCTGAACTTTTCTGGATTAATATTGGGCTGCTGAAGCAACTGTGTGATATCTTTTATGATTGTTCTGCCAATATCAACTAGCTAGATAGGATTTAGAATATTTTGAAATATGTGGTACCCTATAAAATATTCCTTTGGTAATGTAAGTAAATCTCTAAAGATATCTGTCATAAATAGCCTTATTCATAGAGACACTTCAGGAGCTTGTATTGCCACATGGAGGCATGACTTCATACTGGATTCTGTCTATACAGTTGTGCATGTCCTCCATAGACCTGAAAACTCAAATAACCTATCCTGAAACTCCATTTGGTGAGTTATGTTTCAGAAATTAGACTGAATAGAGGTGGATAAAGAATACAGAGGTGTGCCACATCTTTGCTGAGGTCTTCTGAAAGACTTCCTAGAAATCATAAATAATGGCAAATTAGATATCCATTGGTGCAACTCAAGGGTAGCCACAGGACTCACTTACGCAAAAATAATGTCCACTGTTGTACTCAACTTCTGTAAAATAGGAGCAGGGGCTATCACTTCAGATGACTCTCACCAGAAGTAGGGACTGACACACTAATAAATGGTTGTCTATTAATGGGCTAATAGGCATTAGGCCAATAATAGCAGTTCACTAGAAGGTAACTCTATTTTAGTGGAGATGATGTTGATGGCTATACCCTTTGTGCTGGCATTTAATGAAACTGTTGTGTGAAGACAGGCACATGGTATAGGTAGCACTGGTGTGCCTGAGATGGGCAGACAGACTATGATCCAAACTGGAGGCACATGTGTAACTATGGAATTTAAAGAATGGTGCTGATTTATACTATGGAATTTAGAGTGGTGCGGATTTGTACTATTGAATTCAAAGAATGGTGCTGATTTATACTATGGAATTTAGAGTGGTGCAGATTTGTACTATTGAATTCAAAGAATTGTGCTGATTTATCATATGGAATTTCAAGAATGGTGCCGATTTATACTATGGAATTTAAAGAATGGTGCTGATTTATCCTATGGAAGATGAAGAATGGTGCTGATTTATACTATGGAATTTATAGAATGGTGCTGATTTATCCTATGGGATTTAACAAATTGTGCCAATTTATACTTTGGAAGATAAAGAATGTGCTGATTTATACTATGAAATTTAAAGAATGGTGCTGATTTATCCTATGGAATTTAAAGAATGGTGCCGATTTATACTTTGGAAGATAAAGAATGTGATGATTTATACTATGGAATTTAAAGAATGGTGCTGATTTATATTATGGAATTTAAAGAGTGGTGCTAATTTATATTATGGAATTTAAAGAATGATGCTGATTTATACTATGGAAGATGACTGTGTTAATTTATACTATAGAATTTAAAGAATGGTGCTGATTTATCCTATGGAAGATAAAGAATCTGCTATTTTATAGTATGGAATTTAAAGAATGCTGCTGATTTATCCTATCCAAGATAAAGAATGGTGCTGATTTATCGTATGGAATTTAAAGAATGGTGTTGATTTATACTATGGAATTTAAAGAATGGTGCTGATTTGTCCTATGGAATTTAAAGAATGATGTTGATTTGTACTATGGAATTTAAAGAATGCTGCTGATTTATCCTATCCAAGATAAAGAAAGGTGCAGATGTATCCTTCGGAATATAAAGAATGGTGCTGATTTAACCTGTGGAAGATAAAGAAGGGTGCTGATTTATACTATGGAAGATAAAAAATTGTGCTGGTTTATACTATGAAATTTAAAGAATAGTTCTGATTTATCCTGTGGAAGATAAAGAATGGTGTTGATTTATACTATGGAATTTAAAGAATGATACTGATTTATCCTATGGAATTTAAAGAATGCTGCTGATTTAGCCTGTGGAAGATATAGAAGGGTGCTGATTTATGGAATTTCAAGAATGGTGCTGATTTATACTATGGAATTTAAAGAATGGTGCTGATTTATCCTCTACAGTGATTTTTCAAAATGAGCTCAATCAATAGTAGATAAATGACTTAAAACTGGAGATGATCATAGGTGCAAGGGAAAAAACATGCACATGGAATAGTTTAAGAGGAAGAGTCTCCTAGCTTCACCCACAGCCCATGGGAATGATAATCAGGAAGCATGTTAGTACCCCTTGAGTCTGGCTTGAAGATAACCAGGACAATTGGACTGGAATATGCGCAAGAACTTAAAAGTACATGGGAAGAATGGTGACTGGGGGGGGGTTGATAATGAAATAGCATGGGATGATGACTTTAGCCATTGCCTGTGGAGTGCCAGTCCTAAAAGACAGGATTATGAATGCTTATCAAGGGACCTTGAGCATCATATAATGTTAGGTCACTGAAGTCTTGCAAACAAACAGCATGGGGTAACGTCCCTAAGTTGGACAGATGAGCTGTAGTCTAAGAGTTCACATGACAAAAGAGGACTAATGCTAGAGAACAGTCTAAGGCAGGAATTTAGCTAAACATCAGTAGTACTTGGTGAAAGCCCTGTCAACAGTTGCCAGTGTCTCTCATTTTTAATATTATGTCTGTTTGAATTAATTCTTCTTATCTATATGTTCCTCTTTCTTATCGTAATTTTTCTCAGTCTTTCTTATCTTCATCATTTTATCCATATCTGTTTTTTACTTTACTTCTTTGGCTATTCAGCCCCAGAATATCCAGTCTTTTGTCATGTCAAGGCCCAAACATTCTGACGCATTCTAAAGCTTTTTTATTCTTATCACCTACTGCCATGGTCATTATTTTCTGACACAGAGTGCAATTCTTCAGGGGTCACTGCCATCACCCTCTTGCAGCCAAGTTAAATTTCAAGCATAAAACAAGGGGAGCTGAAAAAGTGTTGCTAGAGTCTAGATATCTAATAAACTGGGAGTAACTATCATGCAGTAGAATTGTTCTGCCTTTCTGGGATATGGTTGTTCTTCGTTCGGCTTTTCCTGGTTAGGGGTCGCCACAGCAGAACTCTGGTCCGCTAATGATTGGCAGTAGATTTTTACGGTGCCAAGGTGCCAGCTCGATGCCCAACCTTCAACGAAGGCACGCCCATTTACGCATGTCTTTCAAATGCCACTAAACCATGGGGAGGACATGCAGACTCCACACAGAAGGCGCTCCAGCTGAGAATCGAATGGGAGAACCTCTTGCTGTGAGGCGACAGTGCTACCGCTGCACCACTGTGGCTTGCTGATTTTAGATATTTATTGAAGAAAATGACAAATTACAAAGATCATTAAGTGAAAAGTTGGCAAAATCAAATATGTCTAACCTTTGCAGATGCTTTAGTCTTGGAGAGCAGTGTGGAATATATGTAAAACAGAAAGGCAGACTTTTTAAGAAATGGATCATGCTGGAATGACTGTATGAAGGGAGATTCTTAATTGTACTGCAGCCCAAGAACTGTAGTCAGTGGATCTGATATGTACTGGTGCTTCTGTCTATTATTTTATAATCTACTGCAAGAATCATTGAATTAAAATAATTTATTCACTTAATACATAGGTGTGAAGTAAAAGACCTGTGATGTCTATTATAGTGGCACCTTTTGCAACTAGTATTTCTGTTCTTTTCCTTTTTTCTATAAGTCAAATACCCAGAAAAAAATAAATTTGAAAAAATATTTCCCTGGGATTAGGATAATTCAAAAGGTTTTATTGTTACAAATGAGTGCTATCGCATCATATGTACCCACAAAACAAAATAATGCAAAATATGAAACTTTTCAAATGCACTATATAAAATGATGGAAGGCATAGTCTGCTCAAAATGCTTAAGCTAAAGTACAGACTCCGGGATTTAGTTATATAAAGCATCACAGATGTGCCAAGGTCAAAACCTCTGCATCCCTTGCCAGATCCCAGACAACAAGGTCTTATAATCCTGGATAATAAACACAAAATCCTAATGCTGAGTGAAGCATTTTAAACATTACACTATCAGAATATTTCCATCATAGCCAGAAGTCTTACTTTTCCTAATCTCCTTGATAATGTAAATACATTTGCAGGTTTATGAATAATAATGGTGTCATTTGCCATAAACAAAAGCTATGATAGTCACTCGTATCATTAACTGAAGCTTAAAGGATTATTACTCATCCATGTGCCTTTACATGCTAAGAATTAAAAAGAATATGATCAAAACAGTGTGGAAGTGTTATACAAGCTATTTTGCAGAGAACAGCAGAGTAGGACAAAGGCTGCTGCATTCATAAAGCAATGCATTATTGTTTACACACTGAGCTCTAACCTTTCTCATACTTGGTCAGCAATTAGTGTTCAGAAGAGTACATCTGAACCAGAAGTGAATGCATGCCCCTGAATTACAGTTTACCGCATGTTCCAACCAGTGTGCCACTGCTTTTACACGCATTGAAGAAGCACAAGAATAGGAGCATTTTGTCTCACAATACTGGATCACATGGAAGTAATAACATACAACCATGTACAGTCTGTGTTCAATTATATAGTGCCATGTGGCCATAAACATTTCTAGTATTATTAAAAAATCACTAGATCTGGAAGAAACTTGTAAAATTTTAATCCAACTCATCAAAAATAATATCTAAGCAATAAAAGTTCAGATTTATACTGCTGGTATAAAAATGAGCATCAGATTTAATAGAATTAAAAATATATATATCATTTTATACCAGTATTTTTTAGAGAAAAGCTCACTGCAGAGCATTTATTATTTTAGAGATCAGCAAGATCAACTAGCAACACATCAGCTGGAATCATTACATAATTTTGCTGCAACATAATTTGCACTGATCGGGTAAGCTGACTTGAGCTAGTCAGACATATTGTAATTTAGAAGATTGCTTACTCTGCATGAGGCTGAGGTACATTAAGGCATCATTTGTATATAAAGGAATCACTCACCTATGCAGTTTAAGCAACTGCTCAGGTGAGTGCCCCACACTCCTCTATATATATATATATATATATATATATATATATATATATATATATATATATATATATATATATGTATATATAAATACATATATGCATCTCACTAGGTCACAATTCATGGTGATCTGTTTATCAGGAACCCAGTTCAACAGTAGTTCTGGCTCATCAAGTCCTAGCATTGGAAATACATTATTTGGTTCCTCCCACCCTCCTCAGGACACATTAGAGCTTTTGAAAGACAGTTTTGCCTGGTCAGATTTTTAGGAATAGTTTATAAAATCTTTTGAATTGATGAATGGCCCAATAAAGTGTTTTATATGTGGGCACCATGCAATTTATTGAATGCACTGGTTGTCAAATGCTGTTTTGGGTGTCAGAATTGGTCAAATGCACTACTATTTGAGTGTAGAATGAATCAAATCATATAATATTGAATGTTGCTTTCTGTGTGGTCAAAACTGGGAGTGGAGAATGTTGACTGTGGCAAGTAAATTAGTCATGTCAAATGTTTCATATATACTGAAAGTTTTTGTGTGTGAGTGTTTGTGGGTTAGGGTTAAAGTAAGAGCTAGGGAAGGGGATAGGTATTATGGTATGAAATGCATCTGCATGTCTCCTTTAGTGGTACTCTTTGGGAAAACATGTTCAGTAACCTAATGTGTAGGTGGGGGGTTAGGGGGTTAGGGCAGGGATAAGGTTAGGGTTAGCACACAAGAATAAGGTAGTACAAGGGCAAAGTCCATTATGTACTCTGCAAAGCTACTTGCAAAGCCTATGAACTCTACCCCTACTCCATCAGAATACTATGTATTATTTATTATATTTTCTGTATAGGGTAGATCTAATTGGGCCTGCAGGTATTTTAGAGGAGACATACAGGTTGATGTTTACACTAAAAAGAGGAAACCTGGAGAAATGTTCCTTGTTTTAGAAAAAGCAGCACCTTAGTAAATAGACAGGAGAAGGAGTGGAACAATTTATGTGGGTGGTATTAGGGAAGGTTCATCATTGTGAAATAATATGAGAAGGGGGTAGGGTCTGCATTTAAAGACACTATACATGATTTCAACAATCATATTAATTGACTCAGCATACTGCGTGATAGAAATGGACATATTTTGTCTTTTCAGAACATTACTGATGTAGAAATTTGTTGAATAGATGAGAGAAATGATGGGATGAGTCTACATCTGTGTTTTGATGGACTGACTGATTGATTCTGTTTGTTAACTGGATTGGTGAACTGGTCCACAAAGTCTTATCAACTGCTACCTGAGGAAAATGTATATCACAAACTTTACAGCAATGATTGAGAAAATTTGTGTTTAACAATGGAAGAAACCTCCACAAAATATGAGCACACCTTGTACAATGCAATAGAGATACTTTACATAACACATAGATTCCTGTCCCAGAGGCTTCCCATACTCTGGAACAGACTGCCTATCTATGTCAAACAGAGCTTCTCATTAGCACTCTTCAAGAAAAATCTTGATGATTGGATGGGAAATGGGAAATTCACCCCGGAGATCACTTCTGTGGCTCTGCTCGACAGGGGCACAGGAAAATAATTTTCTTGGGTGGCGAAAGCCAGGGTACATTTTTTGGCTAGGCTTGTATGGGCCCTAGGGCCGATAGCCTAGTACCTACCTATGAACCTATGAATATAATAAAATACAATATGTCAGATGTGTCAGCAAATAAACATGTAACCTGTTAAACAGTATGTTTCCAACATTATATTTCAGATACTGTCAGCAAATAATGATGCTATTTTACATAACTATATACAACCAATGTATAACAACTTAATTATAGATAAAGATACCCACATAGATAAGTTCTTGTGCATTGGAATAATTACAATGACTGGGAAGAATTCTTAATTGTTTCTATATGAAAGAGTAAAATTGTCAGATTTCCCAATATCCTGTTTTAAGAGGTTCGAGGCTGGCAGTGCTATTTTTGAAAATGCTTCCTCATCTATTCTTTTAATGAAAGAAGGCCTGATTAATGTAATTTTATTATCTATGTGTCAGTACAGTAGACAGGTACCTTAACTAAATTTAGGTTTTGTTGCCATGCATGGACAGTAACAGTAGTGTAATAGTTTGAAAGTTAAGGAATTAGTAGTATAGGTTCATAGGTTCATAGGTAGGTACTGGGCTATCTGCCTGAAGGCATATATTAGCCCAGCCACATTGTGCGGTATTCACCGCCCCTTTAGTTAGTTCCCTAGGCCCTTGATCTAGCAGCTAGTACCCTTGGCCCCTATCTAGTAGAGCTGTTGGTATGATCCCTGGTGTGAACTTTCTGTTACCCATCCACTCGTCAAGGTTCCTTTTGAAGAGTGATAGTGAGGGGCTCTGTCTTATGTAGATTGGGACCTTGTTCCATAGCAAGGGCAGTCTTTGTGAAGGAAATCTATCCCTCCAGCATGTTCTATTCATTGTTGTGCTGAGGTTTATATCCCTAGAGTGTGTAGCTTGAGTAGATTTGGTTTTGCTAAGATGGAGCATGTTCAACAGAGATCGCCTCTGAGAAGGCGGTATGCAACAGAGAAAAGCCTTAGTTTTTTCAATCGTGCTGCATAGGGCAACTGTTTGAGGCCAGTAATCCTCTTAGTGAGGTATCTCTGTGGTCTCTCCAGCTGCTGGAGATGAATGGCCAGGTACATTCCAATTGGTGCATTGTACTCAATAATGGATGTGATGAGGGAAGAGTAGAGGGGCACCACTACATCCTTAGATCTTGATGCGAACCCTTTCGTGATCAGATGGGTCACATAGAAGGATTTTCTAACCACCTTGGCAACATGGTTATCAAAGGAAAGCTGACTATCTACTTGGGTCCCTAGATCCCTTATTACTTCTTCAGATTTCAGGGGGTTACCTCCTATGTGGTAGTTCCCAGGTACTCTGTTTTTTCTAAAGGGTATTACTATGCATTTTTTAGCATTTAGCTTGAGACCATGGCTTTGACACCATGCATCAGTCTCATTTAGGCCCTTCTGGAGGATATCCATGTGTGCTGGAGACTCTATTATAGCACCCATTTTGCAGTCGTCCACAAACTTGGTCAGCCACAGCCCTTCATTGCTTGCCTGTACTTCTGAGAAGTATATGCCAAACAGGAGGGGCCCCAGGACAGAGCCCTGAGGCACACCGTTCATTACTGGTCTGGATTCGGACATAGATCCCACTACTCTTACTTTGTGGGATCTGTCTGAGAGCCAGTTTGTGATCCATCTTGTGATGTAAGGGTTTATGCCCAGGTTGGTGAGTTTATCAATAATACTCTAATGGGGAATGGTATCAAATGCTTTAGCAAGGTCAAGGTAAGCAGTGTGTACCTCCTTTCCCTTATTTATAGCCTGAGTAACTGTCTCAAAGAAGTCCACCAGGTTCAGGAGGCATGATCTGCCCCTGACGAAGCCGAACTGTGTGGGGTCAAGTGTTTGGAGGTTCCCAATCTCTCCATTTATGAGTTCCATAATGATTTGCTCCATTGCCTTACAGATCAGACTGGTCAGGCTTATTGGTCGGTAGTTCCCAGGGTCGGTTGTGGGCCCACCCTTGTGCAGCAGAACCACCGTTGCTGTGCGCCATTCTATGGGCACATATCCTGTTGAGAGGCTGAGACTGAACAGGGTAATCATATGCGGGGTTATTTCATTTTGGAGCTCGCGTATGACACAGCCCGGGACACCATCTGGTCCCATGGAGGCAGTGTTTTTAACTTTAGATAGAGCCTTATTAACCAATGTATCAGTAATAATTGGAGTTACACAATCCCCTGGAATAGTAATAGGCCCTGCAGGTGGTGAGGGGGGAAGAAATTTGCACTGAACCTGTCAGCCAAGATGTTGGCAATGTCAGTGGGATCAGTATATTTTGTTCCATTTTGTACTAGCTCAGAACAGACCTGAGCGTTGCCATTTAGGTTTTTGACGTAACCATAGAAGGCCTTATGGTTATCCTTGGCATCCTTGGCAACTTTCCTTTCAAAATTGGCTTTAGTTGACTTGATGAGGGCCCTCAATTTCTTACTAATGCTGATCAGGGATGATTTTTCTACTTGAGATTTGGCCTTTTTTTGTATAAGTCTCCTCCTTTTATTGTATAGTTTGCTTATGGCCGGGATCCACCAGACTGGTTCCTTCTTGCTTGAGGAAGGAGTCTTGGTTTTATTTGGGATAGCATGGGCCATACAATCCTGAAGATGTATATAGAGTGCCTTGGTGTAGGATTCTGAATCCTGGATATCATTATCCTTCTGCAAGGGAATAGTGAAGCTTTCCACTTCTGACACAAGTAGTTTGAAGTTTGCTTTGGAAAGTTTTTTTACGATGGTTTCTTTGACTGGGGGAGGTGGAGGGGTGAGGATGTCCATGGTTATCAGTTTGTGGTTTGATCTGACCAGAGAGGGAGTGATAACGGGTGTGGTACAATGGGCGTCCATATTTGTGATGACTAAATCCAATATGTTGTCCCCTCTAGTGGGAGAACATACCAGTTGTTCAAGGGCATTTGAATTTATAAATTCTATGAACCACTGGGCATAGGAGTTAGAGCTTTGGTAGTTCACCCAGTCTATACCAGGGTAGCTGAAATCACCCAAAATGATGGTGTTGGGTAGGACCTTTATATTTTCCAATGCCTCAAGGAATGCTGAGTGAGCATCTTGGGACATGGTGGGTAATCTATAACAGGCTATGACTTGAAATGTGGTTTTGCCTGCTGATAGTTACACATGGATGATCTCTGGGGCATCATGCTGCACCACTAACCTGGAGATGTGGGTATCCTTGATGAATATGGATACACCTCTGCCCTTTGTACTGCGATCTGGTAACTGAGGCCGGAAGGTATGATATGAATTTTAACCTGTTAGTACTGGGGTGCTTACTGGAGCCTTGAACCAGGTTTCCGTCACTGCACAAACATCGATTTTCTCCATACTGAGGAGTGCCTCAAGTGTGTGCATTTTGAGGTTGAGATTTCTGATGTTGAGTAGCATTACCCTTAGTTTTTGGTTACCTGTGCTGGTTACGGTGGTTGGTTTGTCCTTTGAGCTTTGCCTAAAAAAGACACTATGGGAACGGCTAGAGCCTTGGCCAGTATTCGAAAGCCTAGGGGTGACAGGTGCAAACCATCTCTGGTGAAACAGCGAGGCTTGTCTATCATGTCATCCCAGGCAGACAGACACTGGATCCCCTTAGAATGACACCAGAAGCTTAGCCAGTTGTTGAAATTGATCATTTTGTCTTTGTATTGTGGTATCATTCTAGGTGAAGTTAGTATGCTACTCAAGGTCAGGGTCATACCAGTTTGGGCTACATGATCAGAGAGCTCCTCAATGTCTCGTTTCATGTAGTCCAATGAGGTACGTCTTAGATCATTCACACCAACTTGTACAATGACAGCATCATACTTGTACTTGTTCTGGAGTGACCTAAGTGCCTGTGTTATGTGGCAGATCCTAGCAACTGACAGGCAGCTGACAGTAACTTTCTCCTTGTTCAGCCTGGTGAGTGGAACATCTGTGTGCCTTACTATAGAGTCTCCTATTACTAGAGTGTTGGGTATGGTGTTTTGCCTTAGGGGATGTTATGAGGTACACTGCTGAGGTGATTTATGTGTTTTCTGGCTTGTGTTTGGAGGTGCAAGTTGCTTGCTTGTTTGCTTTGGAGGGCCCTGTTTCTTTTTCAGATTGGTACCTAGTCCCTCCGAATATGTTTTTGTGTATTTATGTGTATGTTTTGCCGGTGCTTGTTTTGTAGATCCATGTGTGACTGGTGGTGTGATGCTAGTGTGTCTCTTCTCCTCTTGACTGTCTGTTACAGTCATGAGTTGAGAGCACTTAGCCTCCAGTCTGGCTGTGTATTTGCATCTCTCACAAGTGTTTGTGTCTAGAGGTAAGAGGAGAGGGTTGTCTGTATCCATGAGGCAGTTGTGACATTGCCTAAGGATGCCCAATTCCAACAGATGAACTGGAGAGTACACCTGAAGCTGACCTCTGGACATGCTTGGAAAAGTAAATTTCACTTGTTTTGCAGACAATCAAGGGTCTTATGCTGTATTATAATAGTGCTGTCTGGGAGATTTGGAAAATAATAGTGCTGTCTAGGAGATTTGGACAAGTGCTGAATTGGGTTGTGCAAGTGCTGCAATAAGAGCAGTTGATCTGAAGTGCTTGAGTTGAGGTTTGCCTAGTTCTAAGGGAAAATTTGCAGCGCAGACTTTGTAGAGCCAGGAATAGTATACCCCAGCTAACCGGCGCTGCCCAACGCTGCTCTGTGCACAAGACCATGCAAAAAGAGAGTTGCAGGGTATTCTCTCATTCTAGCCGTAATGTGCACTCACATAGCTTTATGTAGTATGATACAACCATGAATTCTAGAACTATGCAAGCATATAGGTATGTAGAGCCTATTTACTACTACTTCTAACATTTAGTTGTTGTGTACAGAATTAATGGAAACATTAATAAGCAGTATTCCAATACAGGCATTATCCTGTGCACTGTTTAAAGCCTTTCTAGATTTATGGGTCAGTGCATTTGATTACTTATGCTATCTTGAGTTGAATCATGTCCTTGCTGAGTGATTTGCACTGTCCTTTTTGAGAAAGCTAGATTCTGATCAAAGTTTATAGCTAGGTATTTTTGCTGTGTCATCTTATCTCTCAACCTCTTGACACAGGAAATATGGGCAAAGCCTAAAATGGTTGGAGGACAAAGGACCCAAAACACGATAAATTTTAAATATTGCTCTCATAAACTTAGAAAGTTGCTAGAATAATGGGATTTGTGTTCACATGCATGTATGACTTCAATCCTCAATGACTTGTCAGAAAAAAACAAGTTTTATGAGGAACCAATCAGAATTTGTGCAAAAATCTGGACATTTTGCAAAACTCTGGATAATTGAAAGGTATGTGTGTCACACTAGGCGGGATGTTCCCTGTGGGTTATTGATGTATAGTCTGGTTCTAGGCTTTCACTGTACTTTGAAAAACATTGTTTTGCATTTCACAATTAAGTCCATTTTTAGTAACTTATAGATAAAAATTGAAATAATTTTACAATTTTCTTTTTAGGTTTGACAATAAGCTGCCTGTTTGAATGATTATAATATTACCTAAATAAAAAAACTTTGGGTACTCCTACTGAGAAAATCCCATTTCCAAATGTATTATTGTCAGATGATTTAATTGTGAAAGTTCTGTTCCTGAAGATAATGTGTCAACCATTTTAATGCAGTTTTCACTAATGCCAAAGTTATGCAATTCCTTTATCGAGAGTATGTGGTTTACAGATTCAAATGCCCTTTATAGGTCTATAAATAGAGTTCCTGTAAAATTACTTTTTCCCCATTATATTTTGTATATATAAATATAAATATATATATAATTGCTAACTGTGTAAATGTCTATTTAAGTGTTGTATGTTTTCCAAAAAACATATTTTCTATAACAATAAGACATATTCTGATATGTAGTCCAGTATGAAAATAGGGCAGTTTTTCCATAATTTTAGACTATGGACAAAGTAGAGAATTTGACCTAAAATCTGATATCTCCTTAGGGTCTTTAGTTTTAGGAAGTGTCATAATAAACCTGCATGTTTCCAACAGTATGGAATGATGCTAGTGGTGAAAATTAGCATTATAGATAAGACATAACGGTTTTGTTATTGTTGTAAATATGGGGTGTATGACTGAATACTTAACTGATTTGTTAGTATCAATGGATTCAGGCCCTTCACATTCCTGCTTTGATCTGACAAAACTAAAGTAGAAGGGAGGTAGTTCAAACAGAATATTTAGAAATCTTAAGGTCCTTGTTATAATGCTGGACTCAGGAAGAGTAAATTATGTATTCATTAGGACTGATGATAAGGAGTTTAAAGTTTTTATTTCATTTAGCCATTTAGTGTTTAGCTCATTCTGTTTTTTTTTTTGTGCTGGTTTAAAGAAATATGTTTGTCCTTATCTTATATATGTGGCCTTTAACTGTGTTTTTAGAAATCCTTGCATTTTGATTTCTTTGAATTGTCTTTTAGTAGATTTGAATGGGTCTGCTTCATTTGCTGTACACCCTGTCCTTTATTTTAGTAATTGTCTATTGCCATGTGTTAGCCAGGGACATGTGATTACCCTAAGTTACCTTTGTCTCACAAGGATGGGAAAAAACTAATCTTACAAGAACAATATTTATAGACCTAAAAAGAGCATTTGAATCTGTAAACCACAGGCTCCTGCTAAAGGAATTACATAACTTTAGCATTAGTGAAAACTGCATTAAAATGATTCACAAATTATCTTAAAGATAGAACTTTCACCATTAAATCTGCTAAGAATATATTTGAAAAGTTTGCATGAGTACAAGAATATTGAGTAATTCACTTAGTAATTTTATTTATTACAATTTAGAATTACATTGCAGTTGATGTTTTTTGGTCTATGCCTCTAATATTTGTTTACCTCAGCGAGCTTCACTCAATATTTTTTCAAAATTACTTTAAGAGACAGCAGGCATACTTATGTGTTCTTGACTTCAGCAAGAAGCAGCATTCCAGATAGCACATACTGAAAAAAATGCTAATGGTGAGGAATACCCTGTTAAGTCACCATCTGAATACACATTCCAGTATTTTGTTAACAGACTCAAGTACATGCAAAGGCCTGTATTCCAAACCATGATAATCCAATCACCAGTTTTAGGGAAACTGAACTTATATCAAATGACCCTAGGTTCTGTTCATCATTAACATTTTGTCCATCATGACCATAAACTCATTAGCTATAAAATGCCATTCCATCCTTCTTACTTTCTCTGTCTTTGCTTTGCTAAATAAACAATTTCCCAGTCATTGTTTTCACAAAGGCATATCTCCATGAGTGATAATATAGTCATACTAATCTCTAAAAACTGCATTCATCTCTGTCATTTCATACTGTGTCTCCTAGTGATGACCAGGACAACAAACTACTCAGTTCTGTTTAGTAATATTACTGTCGACCTTGCACATTGTCTATTTGTCTTGTCTTCATCACTACCACCGCTATTCTCCTCAAGGGTAGTATGTTCCACATATTGTGGCATCAACAACCTTGGTCACTTCAACATGTGCATGATTAGACTGTCTTTTACTTTCACCCCTAATGATAGGATGAAACATTGTAAATGTGAATCTTAATGCAGTTCCAGTATCATTGATAGAAACCTACAATCATTCTACTGAGGAAAAAGTGACCTGATATGTGTGTAGTTAGTGTCTTTTCTACCCACAGCCAATGTGTTTCCCTCAAACTCTCCCCATATCTTTCACCGCCAAGCTTTCCTACACCTTCCATCTTTTGATACATTTATGTCTCTTAGCCACTTCAGGTCACCTCTCCAGTAGTCTTCAGAGTCCATAATATGGGTCACATAGCACTAGTTAAGCATGATCCTGTTTTGGGTGGGGGGGACAGTTGACCCCAGTCTTTGATAAAGGTGAACAGGCAGGGTAGCACTATAGAAACAGGCAACTGTTGAAATGGAGTCTCTGGCAACACATGTGGAAGAGGAAGGGCATTAACAGGAGAGTGAACAGCTATGTTGTAGCTACACTGTCACAGAGGAACTACTGGACATTACAGCACCGAGAATGGGACATTGGGGTAGATATGAGACATCTGGGCAGATATATCAGATATCAGGGCAGATATACACTAAAACAAAACTGGAGAGAGGAAATCAAAAACTGATTATTGAAGGCTACCACTATTGTGTAGACATGACAGTGAATGGGAGATGATATTGGTGCTATGTCCAGAAGCACATTAGAGTACAGGGGATGGGTGGGTAGATTCAACAAAGCTGGCTGAAAGGAATTGAAGGCATACATAACACACCACTAGACTCTTGATATAACATAAGCGCATGTGAATAAATTTGTCAACATGCTGGGGGAGACAGCTGGTCAGCAGCACAAGCACACCCTTTGTGTTGCACCAGTGCTATGCGGGTAGTTGCAAAGGCAAAGGTGCTAAACATGTACCAAGCAAATCATGACTGCAGTAGATTGTACAATGCCATAAGCACAAGATTGCACCTGTATCCTGCACAGGTGACACAGAGGGATAAAGCCCAGAGTACATCCTGAAGACCAGAGTTTCACTAACAGATGGGATGCTTGATGGTACAGGCAGGAAGAACAGATATGCCCATTCTGGGGGGCAGGGACAGTGGTTTCTCTCAAGTTTGTACCACTGCTCTAATTACAGAGACTTAGCCAAAGAGCAGAGGCCCATCATAATGTGGGGAACAGGTACCAAGAAGAAGTCAGCATGGCTGCAGAATCTGGTGATGGTAATCCTGATCAGTGGTTGTAAGGCATAGGCAGCTTCTGCACTGATGTAAGTGTTCATGTCACCACCAGGGATAGGATTAGACTATAAATTTCAATAAAATGCTCTCATTGCTGGGATGCCTGTGAGAGTACAAAGCACCCTTATGGCTGCCTGGATGATACATTCCAACACACACACACACACACACACACACACACACACACACACACACACACACACACACACCTATGGCACAATGTATGATCTAAGGTAGCTTTGATGATCAGCAGACGTATGAGTAAAAGTCATGCAAAATAAAAAAAAAGACTGCACCTTACCCCGCATAGCAGCCATTGCATTAGAAGATGTACCACTGAAAGCTGACACCTTCATTCTATGCCACATTAACCAGAAGGACAAACCTAAGAGTCTACTACTACTGATGACACTGGACAATCTGCATGATATGGAGGCCTCCACTTGCTGGCTAACGGAGGATATATTTGCCACTAATGTCTGTGTTTTCTAGCAGGTTTGTACCATGTAGGTTCTACTGGGTGACACAGAGAACTCCTGATATGCACTGCTGATGTATATGTTAATGACACAGAACAGTAAGGTCACCTATAACTGATGCTGTATCTAGAGTTCATAATTATGGATTATGAGAAAGCACCCATCAACTGTGCACAACACTGCTATCCTGGCTGCTTCTTCCACCTCTGTCTGATAATCTGGAAGTACATACAGAACCTTGGATTTACAGAAATATACCATATCTCCAGAATCCCAAATGGAGGGGAATGAACTTATTACTGTGGCTTTTCTGCCCCCAGAACATAGCTGGTGGCATACAATAAAGTGTTGGCAAATATGTCTCCTGCATCAGTACCCCTTTTTTAGGAGTTTGGTGATTATTAAATCCTTGGTTTATGGATATAATTAATCAGTGTTGAAGTTTTGCCATAGAATAAGTTATTAAAGCTTTGCTACAGTGAACCTCAATGTAACAAAATGCATCAGATAACAGCAGACAAATGCAGCATCACAGGAAATTAACAAACTGCACTGAACTTTGAAGCATGATACTTTTACAGATTTCTAGGTATTTATTAGTCTATTCATCTGTGAGGATGTTTAGAAGCTTCACCGTACATTCCCATGAGGATTTAGCCCTTATATTGTAAGTATGAATAACTCAAAGACAAGCAGAGCACTTACATGTTGCCCCTATACATGAAGGACAACAATGATAAATCAGGTGTGAATTTGTGGTTACCCATCCATTCATCCAGACTGTAGAAAAGTACGTTGCTTTCTTTGAAGGGGAAGACAATGCCAAAAACATGTTAGTCCCTGTGATACATATCTATCCCTCCAACATGTTCTATTTATGATATAGAAGAGATAAGATCTCTTGGGTGAGTGTTTATGCCTCCACAGGACTTGCAATTGTGCAGTAAGTCTGACAGGATAGGGTCTTCTAAGGATCTGAATGGAAGGCACACACCTCCTCTTAGTAGCTTTTATGACACTGAAAAGAGGACAAGGCTTTGAGACAGCATGCAGAGTTTTTATGTTTAGGCCCTTGAGTTTCTTAATAAGAAAGCATTGTGGACATTCAAGTTGTGTCAAATGTTCGGACAGGTATATCGTGAAGGGGACATTACACTCCATGATTGGCCAGATGAGTGTGGAATACAGTGGAATGATCACATCCCTAGACCTGGACACCATACGGTTGGTAACAAGTTGTGCAATAAAAAAGCACTTTCTTACAATAGTGGATACATGGTGATCAAATGGCAGTTTGTTGTCTACATGGGGGCCCAGGTCTAGAAGTACTGGATCAATTTTCAGGGGGAATATTGTCAATGTGACAGTTACAAGGGCCTTGTTGCTTGCTGAAGGATACTAATACAGATTTCTTGACATTCAGTTTTAGTCCATGGTTTTAACACCAGCTATCGGTTTGGGAAAGACCATCTTGGAAGATCTTGGTGTGCCCTGGAGAGTTTATGATTATGAGAGTTATCTGCAAACTTGGTCAGCCATAAACCCTTAACAGTTGTTTTGACCTCCAGGATTTTTGTTTGGAAGTGTTTGCATACATATTTTTGCACCCCAAACAGACTTTACAGAATTTTTCCTCAGGTAGACAGCAAATGCTAGAGATGTGATGGGGAAGAAAGAGATAACTGGGGACATGTTTTTTGGAGTGTAATGATGTAATGACTTGGCAGATTTAAAAAATTCCCTACAGATAACTCTGTCAAGAATATTGGGGGGAACAAATGTCTGTAACTAAGGAAATTATTCTTTTGAGCTGGGAGACAGGATCTGAATTGCATAAGATTAGTTCTGCTGGCTGCCAAAAATGCAGTTACTAGAATATGGAAATCAAAATCTAAACCAACTGAATTTGAAGTACTGAATACCATAAAAGATATCTTTTGAACAGCGAAAGAGTAAATTACATGGAATGTTGGAATTTGTGGGAACAATACATGCAGAATAAGGTTCAGGAGAAGGAGGAGTAAGGTTTAAGGGAAGGAATGAATTGAGTGGTTTATGTAATGTTGGGCTCTCATACTAGGTGACTTCAGCTACCCCTTCATCAACTGGGAAGACTACTCATGCACCAGTACACTGGCCCAACGCTTCCCGGAATTCAGTTCCAATGCCCAAGACTAGCTCATTCTTACCCCCACTAGAGGAAGCAACATCCTTGACCTGGTTATTACAAACATGGGCAACCATTGCTCTACACCAATAGTCAATTCCTCCCTGGTTAGATCCGACCACAAACTAATCACCATGGAAATCCACATCTCACCCACATCGCCCCCCTGTAAAGGTAATCACCATGAAAAACTTCTCCAAAGCTGACTTTGGGCTCCTAAAAACAGAGGTGGCTAACTTCGCAGCACCCATGTCAATGGAAAATATATGCACAACTGCAGAATCATACACCAGTGCACCATATGAACACATACATCAATGCATGGAACTAGCCATACCCAACAGAACCAAGACACTCTCCTCCAAAAAAAGAAATCCAATCTGGTGGTCCCCTGTCATTAATAAACTCTACAACAGAAGGAAGAAACTGCTGCAGAAAAAGGTGAAGTCCCAAGACTAGAAAAACTCCCTTGTTAGCCTCAACAAAAAGTTGAGACCCCTCATAAAATCCTCTAAAGCTAGCTATGAAGGCAGAATTGTGGCAAACACTAAAAACAACCACAATGCCTTCTATAGTTATATCAAGAATCTCCATGGCAATACCCAGGTTTGCTCTGAGTTACTGCACAATGGTATCTCCTATACTGAGCCAACAGATATTGCCAACATACTGGCTGACAGATTCACTGACAACTTTATCCCTCTCCTCCCCCCAAAGGATAAATCACAATACCAGAAGAATGCCAGGCACCCAGCATTACTGCAGCACAGGTTAAGGCTGCATTGTCCAAGGCCAAGAATGGGACCAGACAACATCCCTGGCTGTGTTCTACATGAACTACAAAGGTAACTGGCACTACACCTGTGTGCCTGTTAAATCACAGCCTCACCTCAGGCTTTGTCCCTTTTGAGTGGTGCACTGCTACAGTCATCCCTCTCCATAAAGGGGGAATGACTACAGAACCTGGGAATTATCACCCCATTAGCCTGACAAGTCAGATATGTAAGGCTATGGAGCGCATCATCATGGACCTAATTAACAAGGATATAGGGAATCTCCAAACTCTAGATCCCATACAATTTGGTTTTGTGAAAGGTAGGTCATGCCTGCTCAACCTGGTTGACTTCTTTGAGTCAGTCAACAGAGCTGTGGATGAGGGCAAGGCAGTTCATACAACCTACCTCGATCAGGCCAAGGCCTTTGATACCATTCCCCACTCAGGAATTATTGATAAACTTACCAAACTGGTCATCAACCCCTATATCACTGGGTCTACTTCATAACACTGAAATTTCCTAATGCTGAATTTCATAACATTGAGACCATAACATCGAAAATTCAAAACACTGAAAACCCAAAACAATGAAAACTCAGAACATAGAAAGTGTGCTTCATAACATTGAAAACTACATTGCACAAGTAAATAATATCACCTCCACCTACAGCAATACCTAACTAACAAACATGCTTTCTACTACATTTCTGCAGGGGGGCAAGCCCCCCTGCACCCCCCACACCCCCCACGTAAATTAAATATACCAACTCTAAGATCACACTACAGTGGAAAAAAGTTAATTTCCTAACCTCAGTGTATGGTGATTATGATACAGTGAGGTTAGGAAATTAACTTTTTTCCACTGTAGTGCGATCTTGGAGTTGGTATATTTAATTTACTGGGGGTGCAGGGGGGGTTTGCCCCCCCCTGCAGAAACATAGTAGAAAGTGTGTTTGTTAGTTAGGTGTTGTTATAGGTGGAGAGGATGTTATTTGCATATGCATTGTAGTTTTCAATGTTATGAAGCACAGTTTCAAAGTTCTGAGTTTTCAATGTTTTGGGATTTAGATGTTTTGATCTCAATGTTATGAAATTCAACATTATGAAATTTGAATGTTATGAAGGAGGCCCATATCACTAGGTGGGTTGCAAATTGGCTCACAAATCAAACCCACAGTGTGAAAGTAGCGGACTCCAAGTCAAACTGCCGACCAGTCATGAGTGGAATCCCACAGGGATCAGTCCTGGGTCCTGTCCTGTTTGGCATCTACTTCTCAGAAGTCCAGGCCAACACGGAGGGACTCTGGCTAACCAAGTTCAAAGGTTCATAGGTAGGTACTAGGCTATCAGCTCAAGAGCCTACATAAGCCTAGCCAGCAAGGTTCCAGGGCTTACGCCACCCAAGAAAGTTATTTTCCTGTGCCACTGTCGAGCAGAGACACAGAAGTGATCCCCGGGGTGTATTTCCTATTTCCCATCCGCTCATCAAGATTTTTCTTGAAGATTGTTAATGAAGAACTTTGCTTGACATAGATGGGTAGCTTGTTCCAGAGTATAGGAAGTCTCTGGAACAGGAATCTATCCCTATAGCGTGTCCTGTTTATTGTGGTGACAAGGTTTAGGTACCTAGAGCATGTAGCTCAGAGGGATTGGGATTTCTTTAGGTGTAACATGTCCAACAGCTCTGGGTTTGACATAGCTTTATATGTTAGGCAGAGATCACCTCGGAGTAGGCGATATGCTACGGAGTAAAGCTGGAGTTTTTTGAGGCGGTCAGTGTAGGGCATTTGTTTGAGGCCAGTAATCCTCTTTGTGAGCTACTTCTATGGCCTTTCCAGCTGCTGCAAATGTCTTGTGAGGTACATTCCAAAAGGGGCTTTGTATTCTATAATGGGACTAATGAGTGACAAGTAGAGGGGAACAATGACCTCTTTTTTCCTGGATGAGAACCCTTTTATGATGAGGTGTGCCATGTAGAAGGACTTCCTGACTACTGTGGCGATGTGACTATCAAAGGAGAGACTACTGTCCACCTGGGTCCTAAGCTCTCTTATCACACATTCGGTGTTAAGAAGTTTGCTGCCTATGTGGTAATTCATGGGTACAGAGTTTTTACCAAAGGGGATGACACTGCATTTTTTGGCATTGAGCTTGAGGCCATGGCTCTGACACCAGGCATCTGTCTCAGTGAGGCCCTTCTGTAGGATGTCCACATCATTTGGGCTACGGCTCCTAGTTTGCAGTCATCTGTGATCTTCGTTAGCCAGAGGCCTTCTGTGTTAGCCTGTACTTCAGAGAAGTAGATACCAAACAGGAGAGGTCCCAGGATGGAACTCTGTGGTGCTCCACTTATCACTGCTTTGAGGTCAGATATGGAGTCTGCAACTTTTACAGTGTGGGTTCTGTCAGTGAGCCAGTTGGCAACCCATCTTGTGATGTAGGGATTTATACCTAGTTTAGTGAGTTTAGCTATAATTCCAGAATGGAGGATGGTGTAGAAAGCCCTGGCAAGGTCAAGATAGGCTGTGTGAACCACCTTACCCTCATCCACAGCTTTGGTGACTGCCTCAAAGAAGTCAATCAGGTTCAGGAGGCATGATCTGCCTTTCACAAACCCAAACTAGGTGGGATCCAGAGTTTGGAGGTTACCAATGTTTTTGTTTATGAGTTCCATGATGATACGTTCCATGGCCTTGCATCCATTTGCAAGATGGGAGCCATTATTAACTCCCCAAGTGATGTAGGCCTCACTGAGACCAATGACTAGTGTTGAAACCATGGCCTTAAGCTTAATGCCAAAAATGCATCGTCATCCCCTTTGGGAGAAACTCAGTTGCCACTAATTACCATATCGATGGAAGCCCACTGAACACTGAAGATGTTATAAGAGATCTGGGGACACAGGTTGACAGCAACCTCTCCTTCGACCACAACATGGCCACTGTGGTCAGAAAGTCCTTCTATGTGGCACATCTCATTACCAAGGGTTTTGCACCCAGGAGGAAAGAGGTCATCATCTCTCTCTACTCTTCCCTCATTAGGCCAATCATCGAGTATAATGCCCCATTTGGCATGCACCTCACTAGACACATGCAACAGCTGGAAAGGCCACAAAAGAAACTCATGATGAGGATCCTAGGCCTTAAACACATACATGTCCTACATGGACAGATTCAAAAAACTCCAGCTATTCACTGTCTCATATCATCTACTAAGAGGTGATCTCTGCTTGACATACAAAGCCATGTCTGACCCAGCTCTGTTAGAAATGCTACATCTAAAGAAATCCAAATCCCTCTGCACCACATGCTCCAGAGACCTCAACCTCATTACCACAATCAACAGAATATGCTGGACAGGTTCATAACCCAGAGACTGACCATGCTCTGGAATAGACTTTCCATACATGTTAAGCAGAGCACCTCACTGGCCCTCTTCAGGAGAAATCTTGATGAGTGGATGGGAAATAGAAGGTTCACCCCAGGGATCACTGCAGTGGCTCTACTTGATAGAGGCACTGGGAACTAACGTCGGGCGGCATGATGCCAGGCCACTTCTATGGGCTAGGTTTGTAAAGGCTCCATGGCCATTAGCCTAGTACACACCTATGAACCTATGAACTTATGAACTTATGACTGAAAACCAATTGTAATAAAGAAAGAAAACATGTATAATGTGCAAATGGAAAAAATGTTAATATGGTTTGTTTTCTTTTCTATTAATGTATGTACATCTATCTCTTAAGTGATAATTTATAAAGGTGTTTAAAAAATAAATAAATGTCTAAGAGGAGTGGACTAAGGACTGAACCCTGGGGTTAACCACTAGTTTCAGATCTTTTGGAGTAAATATTGCAGCCACACCTAATTTCCTAGGGTCCTATTTGTGATCCAATTTGCTATCCAATGAGTTACATAGGCATTTACATTTTGATATGATAATTTATCTATGATACCTGAGTGCAGGATCGTTTTGAATGCTCTTGAGAGATCTAGAAATGCAGTGGGTACTGATTTGCCATCCATTGCTTCAGTAGCCTTTTTGAAGAAGTTAACCATGTTAAGAAGGCAAGATCTGCCCTGAAAAAAAAAAAACAAACTGGCTTGAGTCAAGAGGTTGTAAGTTGTCTGTCATTTTATTTATTAATTACAGCGATTATCTGGCTAAATGAGATGTGGGTCTTCCACAGACCCAGGCAATTACAGATCCATAAGTTTCACCAGCCTAATATGCAAAGCCATGGAAATACTTATGAAGGAACTAATCAATATGGTCATAGGAAGCCTCCAAACACTGGACCTTTCTCAATTTGGATTTGTCATGGGTAGGTCATCCTTACCCAACCTGGTTACCTTTTTTGAAAAGGTCACCAAAGCAATGGATGAAGGCAAAACAAAACACATTGCATACCTTGACCTGGCCAAAGCTTTTATAGATTCATAGGTATGTACTAGGCTAGCTACCCTTGCAGGACATTTTAAGGCTATTTTTGTACTTGAAGTAACATATCCCATTTGGTTATAAATTGGCCTTACTCATCCTATGGTCAATAATCATATATTACCCCTAACGAGAATTATTGGGATCATGCCATAGATAATTTGAGTGGAGCCATGCATGGGATAAAGCATTTAGTAGCTGCATTTGTCCATTAATAGTACAGGGGGCAGTCCTGGGGTAAATTTTCTGTTTACCATACGTAGATCTAAGTTATGCTTGAAAATGGACAGAGATGAACTTTGTTTTGTGTGGATGTAGAGTCTGTTGCATAGCAGCTGTATCCTCTGGGAAATATACCTGTACCTCCAAACAATTCTGCTGATGTTGCAAAAGAGGTCCCTAGACTGAGTATTTCCAATGCCATTTGACTTGCAGACGTACAGTAAATCCATTGGTAATAAGTCAGAGGCTGCCTTGTATGCCAGACACAAGTCACCTCTTAGCAGTCTGTAGGATACCAAATACAGTAAAGGAGATTTCAGTCAGTCCATGTAAGACATGTTGTTTAGGCCTTGCATCCTTTTAGTAATGTATCTCTGTAGGTATTCCAGTTGTTGCATGCGTCTGGACAGATACATGTCAAAAGGGGAATTATATTAAATGATTGGCCTAATGAGGACTGAGTAAAGGGGACAATGACATCCCAAGATCTAGACCCATTCCCTTTGTTTATAAGCTGCGCAATATAGAACCTTCTTACAACAATAGACACATGTTAGTCAAAAGTTAGGTCACTGTCCACAAAAGTTCTCAAATCCCGAACAACTAGGTCAACTCTTAGGGTCATATTGTCAGTGTGATAGTTCCCTGGAGTAGATAACTTCCCAAAGGTTACAATAATGCATTTTTTCGCATTTAGTTTCATGCTATGTTTTAGATACCATTAATTTATTTGAGACAAACCTTCCTGCAGGATGGCCAAGTCATTTGGGATTTCAGTGACTGCTCCTAGCTTGCAGTCATCTGCAAACTTAGTCAGCCAGGGCCCTTTGGTATTGGCTTTTACTTAAGAAAAGTATATGCCAAACAGTAGAGGGCCCAGTACAGAAAACTGGGAGACTCCACTAGTGACTTGTTTCTTTGTGAAGGCAACTTCCCCTATTTTGATTATCTGCATCCTATCTGTGAGCCTGTTGGCAATCCACCAGGTGACATAGGAGTTTATTCCCAGTTTATTTAGTTTTTCTACTATGCCCGAGTGGGAATTGTGACAAAAGCTTTGGCCATTTCAAGGTATACTTTTGACACAATTCCCTATTCAGGCATAGTAGAAAACCTAAATAAAATGGGAATAAACTCCTATGTCATCCACTGGATTGCATGCTGGCTCACATACAAGATGCAAATAATAAAAAACAGATTGTTACCTCCACAAAGAGATCAGTTACCCGTGGAGTTTCCACAGAGATCTCTGCTTGGACCTCTCCTATTTAGCATCTACTTTTCTGAAGTAAAAGCCAATAACAAATCGTTGTGGCTGACTAAGTTTGCAGATGACTGCCATCTTGCACAAATGTTTTCCCTAAATAAATAACTTGTGTCCCATATTTATGAGGGACATGATACAATTAAGTAATTATGAGTATGGGATAAAAAGGATTCTGTTATGGCAGCTAAGGATATGTGGGAAAAGACTAAACAAAAGATAATATAACAACTGAGAAATTGGAAGCTCTGTAGTATGGATACGGATAGTAAGAATCAAGCAATGAAAATGTTTTTAGTCCCTTTGGTTTTAGACACAGGTCACGCATATTTTTATCAAGCAGAGGAGAAGTTGTGGATAGCAATTAATAAGTTGAAGGATTTTATCTGGGAAAGGAAGAGAGAGCAAGAGTCAAGTGAGATAAGTTGGTTCAACCAATAGAGCAAGGTAGTTTGGAATTACCTGATTTGAAGGGGAATTTCAGAACTACATAGCTAAGATTCCTATGCATAGCACAAATAGAAAGCTATCATTCAAAGTGGAAAAAGAGGATGATGAAGCAGGGGCAAGCTAAAGAAATAAGGAGAGACTGGGGTGTTGCATGCAGATCCTTAAAGAGACTAACAATAACCATACATAATATTATATTCATAAAGTAGCAGAAAGTATTATAACAACTAAGCCAACACGGGAATGGAGAAAAGAGATTCTGCCAATAGGGATGTTTACAATTAGGGGTACAAAGAATAAGCATGAGGGGGTGGAATTAACTGGAGAAAACTGACAAAGGAACCAAGTTATTGGGAGCAAATAATTAGAGAGGAAAGAACAATAGACTGGGAAGAGGCCAAGAATAGACTTGGACTGTAGGTTAGAGTTTGTCTTCCCTAACAAGGATTGATATCAGAGTGTAGGCAAAGAGAAAGAAATAGGGAGATTCTAAGTGAAAGACCAGCACTGTGAGAGTTTTTACTAGAATCTAGAAATGAAGCTGCTATTAAAAATGGATAATTAGTAGGACATATAAAATATTGCATGATAACTACAGGAATCAATCAGAGGAGGTTATAAAGGATTGGGAAGAAAGATAAGCAATTCACAAAGAAGCAATGGGAGGATATATGTATGACTCCCAACTATGCAACAAAGTCTTGCAGATTAAGGATTTTTGCTTGGAAGCGTTCGCATGGATATTTTTATACCCCAAGCAGACCAAAGAATTTTTTCCTCAGGTAGATTGCAAATGTTGAAGGTGTAATGAAGAAGAACGAGGTAAATAGGAACATATTTTTGGGGAGTGTAATGAAATGGCAGACTTTAAAAATTCCCTGAAAACTACTCTGTAAGAAATACTGAGTGAGCAAATCGGTGTAACCAAGGAAATTATTTTTTTTTACTGTGATACTGAATCAGAATTGCCTAGACATACTGAGGCCTTGCTGAGTTTAATTCTGGCGGCTGTCAAAAAAGTAATTACTAGAAAATGGAAATCAAAGTCTAAACCAACCAGACTAGAAGTAGTGAATATAGTAACAGAGATAAAAGTACTGGAAGTGGGATGTTTAGAAAAGGTAGGAGCAAATGTAATAGAAAACATGAGCATTGTGGGAACGATACATGCAGAATAATGTTTTGGAGGAGGAATGAGGTTTAAGGGAAGTCAGGAAGTGAATGAGTTATATAATCTCAGATTAACAATGACTGTTAAGAAAATGATATGGTCCGTAAACCCACGTATTCAAACTATCTTTTACATTTTGATAGCAGTCACCCCCTCCACCAAAAGAAATCATTAGTTAAGGGGCAGGGGTACGACTGGCTAGAATGGTGTCTGAACATCGTCATTTTTTAGAACAAATGGGTATATTAAAGGAAATGTTAACACAAAGAGGATAGCCGGTGATGTATGTAGTATTTTGTCCCTATACCTGGTATAGGCAGTAGTCTACAAAATCAGGAGAAACAGAATGGCAATGGACATTTTAGTAAATCAGGTATTTTCAGCTTTAACCATCACTTTTATAAAATCAATAACATTATTAAGCATGATTGAAAGGTTTTTCACACAAACGCTGAAGAACTTGAATTGGTAGGAACCTACCCTAATATTGTCTACAAAAAGGATTGCTGTATTAAGAATATTTTGGAAAGACGCAAACACCACTTTAATGGGGAGGGAGGTATGACAAGATGTGGTTATTGTATGCAGTGCTAATATATAAATGAAGGCAAGGACATTAATATTCCCAGTTATGGAAAATGTACATTAAATGGCAAGTTTTGTTGCGGCAGCAAAGCAGTTGTATACCTTGGTCTATGTTCCCAGTGTTCGAGTTTTTACATCTGAAAAACTAAAAATGCTCTTAGGAGCAGGGTGTGCCAACACTATTATGATATACAAAGGGGAGATAGAAAAAATGCTTTGGCATTGCATATTACAGCTAATGAAGGCCATAGTTTTAGATTCACCATCATAGACCAGATAAAAATGGGGGAAAGGGGTCGGCCACTCAGTGACTTCCTAGAGCTATCTGAGCTCAGATGGCGATTAGGACCAATGCAAGTGAATTCCCCGGTCTTAATAGTGCGGGGTCTATTAGCCCCATTCTTAGACTAAAGGCACAATTTGTAATGTGAAATTAATACAGGCAATAGTTTGCCTGGTTTATTTAGTATGTTTTAATAACATTTATTGACTTTTTAATAGGGCAGCTGTCATACCAAATTGTTATTATCTAGGACATGTTTTTAAGTGCATGGTTGCTTTAAGGGGCATATGATGTGGTTAACTGATTGATTACTTTGATGGTTGGTGTATTTAAAGCCTGTTGGGGGATGATTTTATTCATTCTGAAGAAGTCTCCACTGCGGAGATGAAAGCACTTAATAAAATTCATTAGTGGCTCCTGTATTCGGCTTTTTCGTCTTCTGTTTGGAGTTTCCTAGTTTGTGAGGTGTGTTTACATGATATGTAATGTATAATATTTGCAACTGAAAATATATCAATATGGTTTGTTTTCATTTATATGATTGTCTATGTCATAAGTGGTAATTCAGTTAAGATGTTTCTTGTTTAAAAATAAAAATAAAATAAATAACTGGTGCCAAAATCATAAACTGAAAATAAATGCTAAAAAATGCATTAGTGTATCTTTTGGGAAGACTTCTACTTCAGGGAAATACCACACTGACAATGTGACCCTAAAAGTTGATCCAGTTGTTCAGGATTATTGAACTTATGTGGACAGTAACCTAACTTTTGACCAACATGTGAAGACTGTGATAAGAAAGTCCTTCTATATTGCACAGCTTCTAAACAAAGGGATTATGTCTAAGTCTAGGGATATCACTGTTCCCCTTTACTCAACCCTCATTAGGCCAATCATTGAGTATAATTCCCCCTTTGGCATTTATCTGTCCAGGCATATGCAACAACTGGAATGCCCACAGAACTACCTTACTAAAAGGATCAAGTCCTAAAATATATGTCCTACTTGGACCAACTCAAAGCCCTGCCACTATACTCTGTATCCTATAGACTGCTAAGACGTGACTTGTGTCTTGCATACAAAGCATACTCTGTCCCAATACTGATGGATTTACTGCAGATCAGCAAGTCAAATGGCATCAGAAATACTTGATCTATGGACCTAACTCTCTTCTGCAACAACAAAATGGTTTGGAGGGACTGGTATATCTCACAGTGGATACCACTGCTTTGGAACAGACTTCCCATCTATATAAAATAAAGCTCATCCCTGTCTATATTCAAGTACAACTTGGATCTCTTCATGGAAAACTGAAAATGTATCCCAGGACTGCCCCTATACTATTAAAGGCTAGAGGCAGATACTAAATGCTTTATCCCCATGCATGGTTCCCCTCAAATTATCCATGGTATGATCACAGTTATTCTCGTTAGGGATAATATATAATTATTAATCATGGGATAAGTAAGAACAATCTCTAACCATATGGGATACGTTAATTCAAGCACCAAAAGGAAAATTGACTATACTTAAAACAGACCACAAAGGCAGTTAGCCTAGTAATTATCTATGAACCTATGAAACAGTTCATACATTTGAAAATGAAATACTTCAGTGAAGTATAGAGTCTCAAACCAGACTTTCATCACATTACAAAGTAGACTATGATCTAATGTCCCCGCACTCTCCTCTTATACATCGCCCTATCTCATACCAACATCTTCACTCACATCTCCCATGAGCAAGTCCTTAAGGCACTATCCAAGGCCTAGAACAGAGCTTCTAGATGGCTGGATAACACACTGGACTGCTTACTGGGCAGTCTGACACACTACCTGCCAGATCCCCTACAGAGGCTATTCAATGTCAGCCGCCAAAGTGAATCCATAATGGACAAATGGAGGACAGCAACTGTCATTTCCTTACACAAAGGTGTAGCATCAAATCACCCAGGAAATTATAGACCTATAAATCTGGTTAGCCTCATCTGTAAGGGAATGAAAAGGATTGTTATGGAATTAATAAATAAGGGCATAGGTAATATAAACTCTTGATCCAAGCTAGTTCAGATTTGCTAAGGGCAGATCTTTCCTGCTTAATTTGGTTGACTGTTTGAGAAGGTTACTGAAAAAATTAATGACGGCATATCAGTACATACTGCATATCTAGACCTTGTAAAGGCATTCAACACCATCCCACACTCAGGTATCCGTAGATAAACTATCCCAGCTAAAGATTAATCCCTATGTAACTCACTGGATAGCAAATTGTGTCACAAATAGAACCCTGCGTGGGCTGCTCTACCTCCTCCAAAAGAGCTGCCACTAGTCATTTACCCCAGGGTTCAGTCCTTGGGCCATTCCCAATTAGCATTTACTACTTGGAGGGCAAACCTGCACTAAGGGTTAATGGTTGGCCAAGTTTACTTACCCTCGGTGGTCAATAACCTAGTAAGCACCTATGAACCTATGTACATTGTCTTATTGTTAAACTGTGATCTCATCCCCTTCATATTACTGCTATTTCAACACAAGTGTTTAATGTACACATATGTATATTCTATATTGCTGTAACTACATGTTACATTATTTGCCAATACTATCTTTTGACATGGTATGCAGGACAGAATTATTAATTGTTAATTATTTCTGATTTGTTGAAAATACTGTTAATCCTGTTGAGCATTCCTGACTGGGTCATTTCTTGAACTTTAACTTAAGCAATTATTAATCCATAGCATTTATTGTAAGAGATAATTTGTAATTGTCATCCTTATGGCTATATGCATATGATGAGATTTAGTTATATAATTGTGTGTGATATACACATTTACCACAAGATGGCACTATCAGCTTAAAAGAAGGAATCTGTCTTACTAATACAATTTAGATTAATTTTTTCGGGTATAACAAGTTAGGTACTGAAGCTCTAATTTTTCCCTACTCAGTTTTGAGAACACGAGCATGCATTTTGTTTAACAATTCATTTTTCATTCAATTTATTTATATCTTAAGGCTCTATATGACTATTTGTGATTGCCAGATTTGTTATAGGTAGTATTGCATGAAATCTGTAAGTTTCAAATTGTTTTACAAAGGATTTGAAATAGATGAAATCCATTTGACATAATAGTCTCATGATGGGAATTATTTTATAATGTGCTACTGAAAGGACTTTCTCCATTATATCAATATGACTGATGTGGCATGCAGCTTCCACCAGGATATCACCCAGCCCCGTCAATGCCTTGGTAAAGCTATGCAGTCCAAGTACGATGCCATGCTAGATATTATGAGGACTATGGTGGTATACATAGCTTCCATAGATAATTTTGTGCAGTGGATAGCAAGTGCCACCATCAACATTCTGTCTGGCTTTCTGTGGTGAGAGACAAGTACAACATGGGGTGGCTGCACCATGGGGCCATTGCAGTTTACACAGTCTGTTCCTGTGAGTCAAGGGTTATTTCAGTCCACCACTATACATTGTGGTTTATGATGACTGACCACCTTCAAGGGCAGGAATTTTGCCAGCAGACTCCATACAGGCCCCATTCCTGCAGTATCACAACAGCTATGCCACAGGGGTACTGCAGTACCGCCACAACAAGCCAGAGCAGTGGCCACTGATTATAGTATAGTATATTGACATTCTGTTGTCCATGGACTACGTACGGACTTTTTTGCACATATATCCAGTTTATAGCACTCAGTATTTCAGAAAGTTTGGCAATATCATAGAAGTCATGCATTGTAAATCCCACCCTCCCCCAGCATTTTGGGGAAATAGACATGGTCATCTACACATAGAGCTAACATATTGAGAAAAACATTGAGTATTTTACAGGTTGATACCTTTGATACACCCAATGTGTCTCCGTTTGGCTCTGGAAGGTTCCTGTACACATGTGGAAAGAGCTATATGTACCTTAGTGTCCATAAATATAGGAAGTCCATGCATTCCTCCTGATTCTGTTTGAATTTACATGTCAACCGATGCTCATATTATATCTTTGTCCATTCACAAATGGTGTGTCATCTACTTGTCGGTTAGCTGGTGGCATGCAATTGTCACTCATACTGGCTGCCACTACATCTTGTTACCACCTTTAAAGTAATGGTGCTTATTGTCCCCAATGGCTGGTTCATAAATACAGAAAACTTAAAACAAATCAAATGTAATACAAGAATAAGATACAAAATAGAAGTAACCCAACGTTAAATGAAAAATTTCAATTCAAAATAAAATGCAGACAGACATCAGCACTATTCAGGGAGAGTACTACAAGCAAGCCAAACAAGCACTCCAGCTAAATAGAGATATTTCTTGCTAAATGAGAAATACTATTTCTCAGCTCCTCCCACTAATTAGCTGATGTTACTCACTGTTTCTTTCTAAATGACCCTAGCCCAAGCATCTTTCCTTGTTACAACTCTGAAACTTTCCTTGTGCTTTTTGTTCTCATAGTAAAGCACAATTTGCTGTGTTCCTAATTAGCCATACATCTATGAATCCCAGCTTGTTTCAGAGGTGCTCATTTGCATGTCATTGCACACTCATTTATTTTTCTCACCGACCTGCCCAACCAACTGTTACTGTATTCTTAAACTTGGTGGCTTTTGAGTTGCCTGTCCCTACTAGAAATCTGATTGTGGCCACTCCTCCCAGTCCCATCTCATCAGCTCATTCTGCTGAGTACAGAGAGATTATTTGGGAAGCCCATCCCTTAGTTTCTTAACTTGGAATTATCTTCTGTTTCCTCCCTTGCCACTTAACTTTAAAAAAAAATGCACTTTATTGAGCTGCTTTACTGTATTTTTGTTCTTCCTACTTTATTAATTTATTTTCCTTTTGCTGCTTTTTCTTAAAAGTGTTCAATCACATTTATTCTGCTGCATTTATTATTGCTTGTTAGTAGCCTGATTAAATTGTAGCTGTTATTCTAAGCCTCTTAGTTTTGGTTTAAATACTTGGGATTCAGGTCAGCTGTTTTACATTAAGAAGGTTTGTGGTCTACACTCTTGTGGCGGGAGAGGTACCTTACATCCTTCTAAGATGGGAATTGCTGGTTGAAGGCTTAGTGTGTCTTTTATTCTAAAAGTGTCTTCGTTCTAGTTTAAGCGCTGGGGCTTCAGGCCAGTTATTTTACATTACAAAGTTTTGTAGTCTACACTGTTGTGGGAGGAGAGGGTAGCCTCTGCCCTTCTAAGGTGGGAGTTGCAGGTTGAAGGCTTATTGTGCCTGCTTATATGAACTGTTTTTTTCTGAAATTATTGCACTTTGTTTGCTGTAGCATAGACTAGGTTCCCCTGCACCGTAGTGGCAGGAGTGTGCAGTTAGAATTCATCTGATTGAAGGTTGCTGGAACAGGGCTCAGTTTTGAGCTTTTTATTGGTTAATTTGTTTAAATCAATTTGCTCTTGTTTGCTAAAAATGTACCGCGTTTAAGCAGGTTTGAGCTTGTTTGCACATCACACACTGCTGATCGGTACTGAGCACCATTGGCAGTTATAGATGCAAACACTTCTGCCTCCACATTTTCCCTACTCTGCTGGTGCTCCATCAGTGAATTCTCCCAATTGTCCTTCACTGACAGGTGATACATTCAGCAAAGCTCCTGAGGTACGAACACAGATCCTACCGACTAGCCCTTCAAATTTTTTATCCACTTCTCCTGTCCTCTACTTTACCTGGTCCTACCTGTCCTCTCCCTTTTTTCTGACCACATCAACTTACCTAGCATTATGGACAGACAATCTCCCACAGTTTCTCTGCCAGCCTGGTCGACATGGGCATCCTGATGCAATGTAGCAATCTCCTAATGTACACTGACGACCCACTTCTTCTGGGCCACACAAATTCATTATGTGAGAAATGCAGCTATATCAAGATTCTAGAATCCAGGCTCTCTCACTCACCAGTCAGCTCATCTGATACTAAGCAGGTGGTCAGCATGTTCACCTCACCCCCTGCACCTACCAAACCAACAGCACCTAAACCTACATATGTGGAGGGCCTTACCAGAAGCTTACCTAAACATCAGAGACCTCACAAACACAAGCATGAGTCACATAATACATCCTCTGCAGAACAAGCATGAGTCACATAATACATCCTCTGCAGAACATAATACATGTAATATATCACACACCAGTGTCTCATTAGTCAAGTCCTCAAGGCATAACACAAAACAAACATCTTAGTCATAGGCAACTCAATTGTGAGACACACAGCTGACCCTCTTACCAGGCTGGATAAGGAAAAAGTCACGGTCAGCTGTCTATCAGGTGCCAGGATCCACCACATCACACGTGCCCTCAAGTCTCTCAACAACAGGCACTGTTATGATTCCATCATAGCCCATGTTGGTGTGAATGACTTGAGACATACTTCACTGGACCATATGAAGAGAGACATGACTGAGGTCTCTGATAACATGAGTCAAGCAGGTATGTCTCTAGCCTTAAACAGCATTTTACCTTTGTCTACGATGATACCTCAATACAAACAAAGAATAATTGACTTCAACAATTGGCTTAGTTTCTGGTGTTATTCAAAGGGGGAGCCAATATCTATCAGCCTGGGATGACATGGTCAACAGACCTCAATGTTTTGCCAGTGATGGTCTTCATCTGTCACTCCTGGGATTCTGGTTACCGGCTAAGGCTCTTGCCTCCCCCATAGTGCCTTTTTTAGGCAATGTCACAAGAACAAAATTCCCAAAGTAAAAATACCCTCTAAAAACAACCGCAGGGTTATGCTGCTAAACACTAGGAGTCTAAATCAGAAACTACACTCACTGGAAGCAATTCTCACCTTGGAAGATGCTGACATTTGTGCATTCATTGACACCTGGTTTAAGGCTGTGGACAGCATCCCAGCTATACCAGGTTACATTTCCTTCCATACGTTCAGACCACAAACTGAAGGCATGAGAGAGAACTAAAGGAAGTGGTGTATCAATATTCATTAATGATAAATACACCTCTAGATTGGTTAAACAGCACAATTCCCTTGAATTACTTCAGGTGCACTTGACTGTAGGTAAGACCCCTTCTTCAGGTCATTGCCAGCTATAGGACCACCTCCATGAATCAGGGCATTCACTCAGCCAACTTAAATCTACTTAAGTCAATCAAGATACAACCAATCACCCTGGTTTTGGGTGAATTTACCCATCCATAGACTGGGTAAATTATATGTGTTCTAACTCACTTGTCCAATGGTTCCTGGACTTCATTAACTCAAATGCCCTGGACGAACTTGTTTACAGACCCACAGGGGGCTCAAATACCCTGGATCTGGTGCTCACCAATATGAGAGACTGCTGCCCCACCTCTAGTTTGTGGCCATCCCTGGTGAGAACTGACCACAAATCAGTCTCGCTAGAAGTAACTATAACACAAGAACTCCCCTTAGCAACAACTAGACTAAAAAACTTCTCCAAGGCCAACTACAACCTCTTATGTGACAGCATAAATAGCTTCATAGCCCCTCCCCCCACTGCTGGAACAGACACCTATGCTGAGTTACACACCAATGCTTTGTAAAAGCACTCATACAATTGTATTGACTCTGCCATACCTGATAGAACCAAAGCAAGAACTTCAAGAAAAACAAACCTGTTTGGTGGACAACTGCCAATAATAGGCTATAAATTAGAAGAAAAAATTACTTTCTAAGAGTAGGAAGGCACGGTCTCAAAACTGGAAACACTCCCTCCTCAGCTTAAGCAAATAAGACTCCTAGTGAATCCAAAGCTAACTACAAATCCAAATTAGTTCCCTAACTAAGGATAACCACAAGGTGTTCTTTAGTTACATCTGTAACCTCAAAGGTAAGGCCCAGATTTGTGCTGAACTCGTAGTTAATGGTACTACATATACAGAACCTGTGACTATAGCAAACCTGCTGGCTGATAGATTCAGTGAAAACTTCACCCCCTTGTCCCCGTCACATATACCCCAAAGCATCCCTAACACCTGTCCTCCACATAGTATCTCCAAGAATCAGGTCATAAACACCCTCTCCAAGGCCAAAACATAGCTTCTATGGGACCAGACAACATCCTGGGCTGTGTTCTACATGGGTTAAAACAGGAATTAGCATTACCATTGGGCATTCTTTTCAATCATAGCCTAAGCACTGGCTTCATCCCAGCAGAATGGAAAACAGCTACCATCATCCTTTTGCATAAAGGGGTTGCATCCATGGACCCTAGGAACCATAGACCCATTAGCCTGACCAGCCTTATCTACAAGGCCATGGAATGAATCATCATAAACCTTAGTAACAAAGATACAGAAAAGCTCCAAACTTGGTAAACTTCTTCTAGACAGTCACCAAATCCCTAGATGAGGGGAAATCTGTGCATATGGCTTACGTAGACTTATCCAATGCCATTAACACAATCCCTCACTCAGGTATCATTGATTAAACTCACCCAGCTGGGTATCAACCCCTATATTGTCAGGTGGGTTGCAAACTGGCTCACTGATAGAACTCATACAGTCAAAATAGGGGACTCCACCTCCTCCAGTGGACCTGTAACCAGTGGAGTTCCACAGGGATCAGTTCTGGGACCTCTACTGCTCAGAATCTACTTCTCTGAAGTACAGGCTAAAACGGAAGAACTGTGGCTGACAAAATTTGCTGATGACTGCAAACTGGGAGCTATCATTGAAACACCTAGCAATGTCAACATCCTATAAGAAGGTCTTACGCAGACTAATGACTGGTGCCAAAGTCATGGTCTTAAAGTTAATGCAAAAAAAATCCCCTTTAGCAAGGGTGATGTTCCTGCAAACTACCACAGCAATAGCAATACCGTAAGCACACAGTCAGTGGCGAGAGATCTGGGCACACAGGTTGACAGCAACCTTAACTTCGATCACCTTGTCTCCACAGTGGTAACAAGGGCATTTTATAGTGCCCATCTCGTACATAAGGGCATTGCCTCCAGACAAAAAGAGGTCATAACTCCCCTGTGCTCTTCCCTCATCGAGCCAGTAATAGAGTACAATGTTAGTATTTTCCTTTCCAAACACCTCCAGCAACTGCAGAGACCACAAAGGTTCCTTATAAAGAAAATTCAGGGTCTTCAAGACATGGCTTATGTGGACAGACTGAAATCATTGTCACTTTACTCTGTGTTATACAAACTGCTCAGAGGTGACCTGTGCCTTGCATATAGAGCAATCTCTGACCCAGCTTTAATGGAAATGCTGCACACTCACAAGTCAAATGGCACATGGCTCACTCGCTCAAAGGACCTTATTCTGGTACATGGCATCAAAAGAACTTGCTGGAGAGACAGATTTGTCTCACAAAGGTTGCCCCACCTTTGGAAGAAGTTTCCTATTCATGTTAAACAAAGCCCCTCATTGGCTCTATTTAAGCATTATGTGGATGATTGGATAGGTATCCGGAAATTCACCCCGGGGGGGTTCCACCTGTGTCCTTCTTGGACAGGGGCAATAGGTGCTGATTTTAGTGTCTGCTTGAACCAGACACTTTGAAAACATAGGTTGAACTTGGCTAGGCTTGTAAGGGCCCTGGGGCCATTAGCCTAGTAACCTCCTATGATCCTATGTTTATTTATTTATTTAATTTAACATTTGTTAACCGGGAAAGTCCAACTTGGAACAAAGCCAACTTTCAGCAGAGGCCTGGGGAGAAACATTCCAGATGCATGTCTTTGAATGTGGGAGGAAACCCACACGAACACAGGGAGGTCATACAGACTCCGCACAGAAGGCACCCTAGCCAAGAATCGAACCGGAGAACCTCTTGCTGTGAGGCAACAACGCTACCACTGCACCACCGCACCGTCCAATAAAATAAATAAATAAATAATAAGTAAAATAAATAAATTAAATAAAATAAAAAATTGTAAGGAGGACACTCTTTTAATCCCCTTACACTAAAATATTAAAAGGTGCACTATCACCCATTACAAATAGAATTTAAAAAAATGTATGGCAGGTTATGGCACCCTGCTAGGGGGAAATGTTGTATCTGGCATTCATATCATTTGAATCTTGAGACCCCCTAGCTAAGATGATTGTGTATTTTATATGCACCATAAAATGTCTGTTTTGTCTTATACTTGATACAGATATCTTTGAATATGGCACAAATGTACTTTGCTGAAAACATGGCTAAATACCTTATCTACCAAAGCTAATGAATCATTAACAGAATTGGTGATCATATTGTGCTAATAGTTAAACATATGTTAAAATCTCACCTTTTATGCATTTACCAAATAAAAAATGTTATGCCAAAATGGTTGGGTCTATTTTGACTGACTTTTATTGCCAACAATCTACTATGGAAGACTTAACACTGTCCAGCAGACCATTAATGTACATTACAATAATTTAATTGTGAATGTATACATGTTATGCAGGTAGTCTGTACTCCTCCACCTTTGACCTCAAAATATACTACCTCCAAGGTTGCACAGACTCAAAGGAAAGGAAAAATATATTTCCCTTTCTTTTGTGTTGGTGTGATTTTGGAGGTAGTCTTAAAATAGGTTGGCTGTGTGCAGTTGAGCACCTAAATCAAGTGTTAACAGGTGTAGTTCCTGCCCCCCACAAACATGCTTTAAAATGATTTTTCAGTTATATCTTGCGTCTGTCAGATGAACTGGAGGAAGGGAGATTAATGTCAGGCATCGAGAAGTTTGGCTTTGGTCATATAATGTAGACCTAGATGATTGGTGTATTAATGCTCTGTCAGAGAAAAATTAAAACTAAAAGAGGATCTGCTATACCACCCATTTCTTACTTCCATAAAATCATTCCATGCAATGCTTCAAAATAATTGAGTACACCTCAGATGTGATGATGCCTTTATTACATGGGACCTTTATCTGCACTGATACTCCTTTATACAAAGATCCATTCTCAGTATTATTTAAAGCAAATAGTCTAAGAACCATCTAGACCAAATCCTACCACAGAAAATCATACCTTGCTGAACTGGAGCTGTACAAACAGCCCTGAAAGAGGCATTACCTGAGATGTAGATGTACCTTTTCTGTGTGACTGCTTGCATTGCTATACCTACTTTGTTTGGAAAAGTTGAGAGGCAATCGGGTAAAACAAGCCACTTCAAATCCCTAAAGCAAGAAGTGAAGCTTCAGCTTTGGGCCACAATAGCAACTATAAAACAATCACAAACAGCAACACTGCCCTAGAATATCACAATGCCTTGACAAGAGGCCTACTACCCATTCGTGGCAAACCTGCTTCCTGAATTACACTTCAGGAACAATTAAGTATTGCTGATCATAGTACATCTTGACAAAACCAGAAACAAAGCAGCTCACAAACCAGCTATGAATAATATCATTCCATCAGAAAACAGTTCAAATTAGCAACAAACAGAGCCACATCTACTTACTGAAAATAATGTCAAATAACAGCTATATGAAATAAACATTTTAGGAAAGAAACAATTAACTCAGTGGGAAGGGTAAAGCTAACTCAAAAAAAGTGTTCTACATCTCAAGAAGGAATTTCTTCATCTAAGAAACTAGCAGATACATTTGTAAAACACTTTGCTTACAACTAAATGGCATCATGCAAGGGGAATAACTCCTGAAGCAAAATAATCTGAAAACATATTAGCATCCAGTTCTGATTCTGAGTTTACAGACATTAGAATCTATAAAGTAAATTAGTGGTTAAAAGGCATCCCAACCTTTGGTGCAGTAGGGTCTGATAGATTATATCCCAATAATTTAAAGTAATGAGAGACATTTATTACTGTATTAATAAACACAGATGTAGTCCAGCACACACTCTATAAACCATGCTGTATATTTTTTTAATTATGTATTTATTTTGTTCAATCAAATGTGCTAAAAATGTTTTTTTCACTGTATCATATTTATCGTGGTTTATGTTTACATATTTTGTTAAATGACATTTTCCCCTTAAAGTTTGCTGGCTTTTTTTTTCTTTTCTTTAGCCTGTATTTACTGGGGTTAGGAAATTTACTTAATGGAGGAAAGGGGCTACATTCTGAAAACTAGTATACTGTTCCAAAAATCCTGGCTATACTCCTGCCTTTAAAGCATATCATTTATGTATCATTATACAATGAAAGTTCATTTGTATTAAAAATGAGCATGCTGATTGGACAGCCCGATCAGCATGCCCGCTATAAATCAAAAATATACCAAAGGAATAAAGACTGGGTGCTAAAGTATCATGAGAGGCTGGACTTTCTACTGGAATATGCTGAGGGACAGAATAAAATTAAAAAAAAAATCAGGTATGTTCTTAAAAATAAAGAAACAGAAATGTGCCTGATTTTCCTTCCATTTCTATACTCTCCTTTGTAAAATCTCATCTGAAAAAAAAACAGCAGCAACGTTTCTTTTTTTCTCTGTTGCTTCTCCTGCACTGCACTGATGTACTGGTAAGTGTGGGGATGCAAGTCCCATGCACATGGACAGTACATCAGTAAGGAATGAAAAACACAGTGGAACATTTCAGTGCCTTTATACAAATACATTATTTAAGAAAGGTAAGAAATTTCTTTCTTAAATAATGTCATTATATAATAGCAATTAGCCACTCCTGGGTGTGAGTTTATCAGTATTTACACACACTCAGTCGTGGATTATTGCTTAATTATACAATGACCCCCATTAATATTTCAAAACGTGCACGCTGATTGGTCAGCATGCACGTTGTAAATCAGAGTTATAGTAATGGAAAAAGGTCCGGTCGCCCGTACTTTTTCCATTAGTATAACTCTTTTTTTACAGCAACGGAGAACACAAGATCTCAATTGCTTTTTACACACTGTCTCGCTATGTTAAACGAGTTTAACATAGCGAGACAGCTTTAAAAAAAGTAACGGTGATCTTCCTATCTCCGTTGCTTTTTTTAAAGGTGTCTCGCTATGTTAAATGGGTTTAACATAGCGAGACAGCTTTAAAAAAAAGCAACGGAGATTCTCCGTTGCTTTTTTTAAAGCTGTCTCGCTATATTAAACTACTTTAACATAGTGAGACAGTTTGTAAAAAGCAACAGAGATCTTGCTTTCTCCGTTGCTTTTGCCTACAGCTCTGATGTACTGCGTAAGCATACACATGAGCTGCAGTACATCAGAACTGCCGCAGAATACCAGACAGCTGCGGAAGGGCAGCAAGAAGGCATCATACAATGCCATTGTTTAAGAAAAGTAATTTGTTTTTTCTTAAATAATGTCATTGTATAATAGCAATAACCTACTTCTGGGTGTGGGTAATGCTAGATTTACCCACGGTTGTCTTTGTTTGGCCACTCAGGCTTCGCCCTCATGACCAAACCACACCAACCATGGGTAAATCCAGCATTACACACACCCAGGCGTGGGTTATTGCTATACTAACAAATGGTTCTTTCCTGGACCTCGCTCCCTGTCAGAAGGAAAACGATATCTGGCTACCAACTGATTTGAGTCTGAGACCCCAGATTAAAGTGATACAGCATTTCATCAGCACCTTAAATTTTCTAGTTTGTCTTGTAGCTGCAACAAATGTTGCTTGCATTTGACACAAAATTTACTTTCCTGAAAACATGGTCTTCCCCACTTCCTAAGTAAATCAAATGTCATTTCTTAGATTCCAGTATTGCTCATCTCACCTTGACTAAGATTTTAGAAAGAACTCTGGCAGACCAGCTTAAGGACAGCACAAACTCATTTTGCCAATTCATTGTCAAAATGATTTCAGAAAAGAGTATAGTGTTACTACTGGCTTGTTATTACAAATTCCATCCTTAAACCAACGGATGTAGCTGAATTAACTGACATCTGGCCAGAGTCACCTTGCTGGCTGACTTACCAAACTTTCCACTGGAAAGGGAAACAAAAAGTTGGTCAGATTTTCGAATGTCTTTTGTTATGTGATGATAGAAATGTAATTGTTCCTGAATATCTAGTAAATATAAGGAATATTCACTTTTGTTATTAAAGTTTGGAAAGAAAATTGGTAAATCAATAGTCTGATTGTTGTTAGACTCTGAGACTAACTTGGGCAGAAAGGAGGGATTTGTTCATAAAGAAACACTACCTTTGTGGAAAATCAGATAGGGAGGTTTACATGACAAAGCTTGAATTTCTGAGATCCTTCTGGCAGAGATTATAGCTGCCAAACACAGTGTCTTCCAAGACAAAAACTTGAGATCATTCTGCAGAGGGTTCAAAGGGAGAATGTACTATGGCCTGTAACACTAAGTTTATATTCACAAGGCGTCGGATGTTTGAAAGGACGTTTCAACAAGCGCGCCTCTTAAAAATTATTTACAAAGTCTAAGAGAGGCTAAAGAACCTTCTTCCAAACCATCGTGGAAATTGGAAATTGCTGCTAATTGTAATCTGATGGCAGAAGGGAAGCTCTAGCATGTAAAAGTGAGGCTAAAAAGTAAAATATGCTCCATAGAAGCAGAAAAGAAGGGATTAATATGTTTTACATGGGCCCAAATGGTAAATCTTTCCCATTTGATAGTACAGTTTACAAATGGAAGGTTTATGAGCTGATAAGAGAATGTGGCGTACTGGGGAGGAAATATTAAGACACCTGGCAACTAATGGAACTGCAGAACCATGCTGTCACCTTGAGGTTCAAAATGTCTGGCTGAACAAGTCCATCTGGATGGGACAGAAGGCCTGGAACCAAGTCCAGAATCCAGGTTGTTAAATCAGATAAGGCCAATGGAAGGGGAACCAAATCTGTTGAGGCCAAAAGGGGTAAATGAAGATTACTGAGCTTTTCAACCTGAGTACTTTTGGTAACAATTTTGGAATTAGAGGTTGTGACAAAAGGAGATACTGCCAGCCCAGCTAGCTGGAATTTTATAAATAATTATATGTCATTGGTGAATATCAAAATGATTTATACAAGATCCTTGTGTTACAAATGTATTAGAACTGTAGGTCATGTGTATATCAAACTGCTTGTAAAGATGTGTGCATTGAAAAGAATATTTGCAGAGTGCTGTTTGAAATGAAGCCACAGTGTGCTCTACTGGAAGAGAACAAAAATGTACATGCACTATTGTAACTGTTTAAATGTATTTATTTAACAATGGGAACTGGAATACAGGAGGTTAACTTCAGAAAAATAACTGAAATTAAATTGCTTTATGGCTAGGCCATACAAGATGGTATCTTTCAGTTTTCTAGACAGCAAGAGACACAATGTCTGTACTAGGAAACTTTCTGTATTGTCTTTAGGATGAAGCAATTCTAGTCTTGAAAGCATGAAGGAATGCAATTATTTTATGACTTCCAGCATCTGCCAGAGATCTGAGGAGAAGCCCTTGTCTGCATATTTTTACAGGTAGATGCTAAATACTGCCAGCTTCATCAATGGTTGTTTGGCCAGGGAACTAGCAGTCAGATGACAAGAAATGTCATCATTCTGCAAGTTATCCCAGCAGTAATATTTGAGATATTAATTTGAGAAGTCTCTTAGTGAGACAGAGCATTTTGCATTCTGTCTTGGACCTGATAACTAGAAGATTCATTCACCACATCTACCTTTCTCTATTAGTAAGTTCCTAGATTATAGTATAATTCTCTTAGATTCAATCAGGAATATAGTAAAGTGTAGTTTAGATAATTTATTTATTTATTTGAAACTGTCCTGCTATGTTGTTTAAAATATTTGTTTGAACTCTGATGTCACTGTGAATATATATTTAGTATTGTCTTGTATTTTATTATTTATTATTAAATATATTTAAACCTTTCATTGTGGCTGATCTGTGTAGAGATATTTAAGTTTTGAGGGCACTTGCACATTTATTTGGTGACACTGTGTGGGTCACTCATAATAGCCTTGCTCTTAGTCAAAGTATAGTTTGTGTTAATATTAATATTACACAGTAAGATTGAACACCCTTGGTTAAGGGCTATAAGTAGCTGATAAGGAGTGACTGGTGGCAGTAATAACTACCTTGTAGTCTGGGCAGAAGGGGGCATAGATAGTAAACCTGTGCCAGCCTTTCTCAGGTGTGTGTGTGTGTGTGTGTGTGTGTGTGTGTGTGTGTGTGTGTGTGTGTGTGTGTGTGTGTGTGTGTGTGTGCATGTAAACCAAACCTTCAAAGTGTATGCGTCAGCTACTTGGGCAGGGACATAAAGTACTGGTTGGACAAAGAGGGTGCTGGGGGTATTGGCTTGGTCACTGAGCTGAGATCTCAACACTATAGCTGTGCCAGTGGGGAGTCTTATTGGAGACCTGGTGGAAGAGTGAGAAACCAGACCTGGACAGACTGTGGTCTCTGTGTGCACTTAAGGGAAATTGCACTTGATGCAGAGAGCTGCATCTGGAAATACTGTGTGTACTTCTCATCATCTCAGTGTACATCCCTCACTGTTGCCAGTGGTGAGGATTGAGGCTCCTTGATTACTGATCCAGCTGGGGGTCATCACAGAGGCATCAGGGGACAGGCATACAGGAGACTTGTGGGCCAATTGTGGAGGAGAGCATCTCAGGCTGACTTCCCCAAAGGGGGAATCATGATGAAGTAATTGCTGCACTTGTTGTTTAGGGGGAAGGCAAACAGATCACAGCAAGGTCGACCCCATTGATAGACGATCCTTTCCATCACTTCTGGATTGAGGGAATCATTACACTCATGAGGCTGGAGGATACATGTGCTCAGTTTGTCTGTAATCACATTAGAACTCAAAGGAATATGTGTTGCTATTAGAAAGCGGTTGGAAGAGATTGCTCACTGCCACCCTCTGAGGGCTTCTGGAAAAAGGGGATAAGACTTGGTTCCTCCCTGCTTGTTGATGTACCAAACTACTGACATATGTATATTTGAACTGTTTGAAAGGCCTGTAACACTAGAAGCACTGGTCTTAGCTAAAGGACATTGATATGCAAGTTGGCCTCTAAGAGGGACCAAGTACCTTGGACAATATTGCTCAGAAAATGTCCCCCCACCCCATCTGGGAGGCATCCGTTATCACTATGGCCATGGGCTCTGGAAAAACAAAGGAGCAATTGAGAAGAATTTGGAATTCATCCACCAAAGTAGATCCCTCTTGCAGTAATTAATGATCAGAATCTGGTCTGAGAAGGGCTGGTGAAGGATAGATCACTGAGAAGCTAGTAGCCATTATACAATTCTCATATGAAACCTGACTAGAGGTACTAGAGTTATTGAGGCTGCCATTGATCCTAGAGTTTGCAAAACTAATGGAACAGGAACCCTCTTCCTGCGGATTATCTTTTCAACTTGTGCTATAATTCTCTGGAGTCTCTCTCAAGGACGGGATACTATAGTTGTCACTGTATTTAGCACAGCCCCTATAAATTCTAAATTTTGTGTTGGAGTCAATTGGGATTTCTCGTGATTTACCATAATTCCCAGGTGGACACAGATATTGAGAGTGTAATCCCTGGCTACTATCAACTGATGCCTGGTCGAAGCGGTTATGAGCCAGTCGTCTAAGTATGGAAACACTCAGAATGCCTGAAGTCTCAAGTGAGCTGCTACTACTGCCATGCATTTGATGAACATCCTGAGGGCTGTGGTGAGACCAAAGGGCAGCACTCTGAATTGGTAATGACTGGCTCCCAATTGGAAGCGGAGGAACTTTCTGGAGTGTTTGTCCATCTTTATGTGGTAATACACATCCTGAAGATCTGTCAAGCACATTCAGTTGTCTTTCTTCAGAAAAGGAAGAATTGACTGTACCACGACTATCTGGAACTTTGTTTGATGAACTGATTTGTTCAGCATGCTGAGATCCAAAATCGGTCTCCAGTCCCCTGTCTTTTTTGGCACTAAAAAGAATCTTGAGTAGGTTCCAGAACCTTTCTGGTCTGGCAGGACTTCTTGGATGACTCTTTTATCTAGCAGTCTTTGAATTTCTTGCACTGCTGAATCCCTCTGATTGGTACATCAGAGATTTTTTTGTGTACGGGGAGGATGGGAAAAGGGAACAATATAGCCTCTGTATATGATCCTTTGCACCTAGGAATCTGTTGTTATATTTATCCAGGTGTTTAGGTGGAAGGACAAGTGTCCCCTGACTGCCACCAAACAACTGGGCCTCCATTCAGAAATGCTGAAAGGGCTTATCTAGGAAAGAATCCCTAAGCCCTGGTTCTGTGGACCACCTCTGCCACGAGGTCAGAGACTTCCTTTTTGGCTCCCTCCTCTGCTCCTGAGGGAACTGCCTTCACATGTGTCTTGGAAAGACCTTTGGGATTTTTTGAACCACATCTTTCCACCACTCCTCTGGTTCCTTGAAAAGGACCTTTGGGGGTGGACAAATGTATGCCCACAGCAGAAAGGGTCTTACCAGCCTTCTCACACCTGGATAAAGTCTCTTTTACTTTTGGGCCAAATGAGGTTGTTCTGTCAAAAGGAGCATTGACTAATGAAGACTTCAATGGTTCTGCAAAGTCACATAGGCACATCCAGGCATGTCTCCTTATGGCTATGCCTGCACCTGCTGCTCTGGATGTCCCATCAGCTGTATGTGTGATTAGCTTCATTGATGAATTAGACACAGACTCTAAGGTGGCTAGCTGGGAAGCAACTTTCTCTTGGACTCCCTCAGCCACAGATCCTGCCAGGGTATCTGACAATTCATTGATCAGATCCCTTTGAAGTCATGCAAAGTGTGCCAAGAAGTTCAAAGACCTTAGAGTGAAGGTCGATGAGCATAAACCTGCTTTCCAAATCTATCTATAGCCCAAGACTCTCTGTTGGGTAGATGGACAGATGAACTCTCCTCAGCAAGTTCCTTTTTTGTGGTGGTTGCTACAACCACGGCATCAATTGCTAACCCCTTGGCCCAGAACTGCTTATCTTTGGGGGGCAGATAAGACTTTGTCTGGTCTCCTGGGAATGAGTTTGATGGTGTCTGTAGCCTTCCACGCCAGCTGTGAAACCAACTGAATGAGTTCATCAGCAAGTGGAGTCACCCAATAGGTAGACAGGTGAATGCCAAAAGCCTGCAGGCAAATAGATTCCTTCAAGGAAGGGTTTTGGGATTTCCAGCCACCCCTTTGCTTTGGAATTTATACAATGTCTTCAAAGAGTCATTTTCAGGTGGTGACCATGAAGACCCTTCCCCCTCATCAAAGTCTGTGTCTTCAGTGACTGATTCCTGAGGGGAATCTAAGTGCTTCCTCTCGCACTTCTTTTTCTGAGGGACATCCTCATGGGGATAATCTGCGGAGGTGTCAGAAGATGACAGAACCTTAGTCTGAGAAACCCAAGACTTTGGCACCCGCTGTCCCTGTGGAGAGATAGGTGGTACAACAGAGCCAGAGGGGGGGTACCTGTTCTGAGGGGGAAGATACTGACTGAGTCACTGTAAGGGAAAGGGCCCTCTACATCACTTCGAAGGCTGGTCCCCTCAAAGAGAGAAGAGAGCCCAGAACTGAGATAGACTGCCATGGGAGCAGGGTCACTCCCCACTCCAAAGAACTGAGCCTCGAGATGGAAGCCAGAGCCAAACTAACTTGAGCCAAAGCTCTAAGGAGCAAGGACGGCTCAAAAAAACTTGGACCCATGGCAATACTGCAGTCCTTTTTTAAGTGAACGGGACCCAAACAATAAACTCAAAGGGAGTGAAAGTCAGAAGAATGGATTTTGGATTCACATTTCTGCCATTTTTTAAAACCAGATGGGGCTTTAGCTTTCTCAGCCATCTTAAAAAAATTATGGCTGGAAAACAGTCACTCAAATGCGCACTCACACAGAAAAGATTGAGAGAGAGGAGGAAAGCTGATTTTTTTTAAGGGAAAGAAAGGAAAGGGGAAAAACTATCAACGATGATAGTCACAGAAATACACCAAAGTGTATGGGGAGAATATCAACAATGATATTTAGGATTACACTAATGTGTATGAAAAGAGAGAGATATAAAGTATTAAATTAAAAGTAGAGATTCAAGTAGAGAGAAAATAAAGAGAAATCTCAAAGAAATAACAATAAAAATGTACCTAAAAACAAAGGAAACTTGTGAACACAGTCAAAACATGACAGTTTCAGAAAAGAGGCAAACGAGATCTGAGATAATTGTGAGAGAGGGATTGTGGGTAGAGGTGAGGCAGCCACAATAAGGCACACAGGAGGATCTTCTACACATCTGTGTATTTTTGGGATCCCAAAGATGACAGGTGTTACTGGAAAATCCACTTTCAAAAAGGCACAACATTTGCTGCCAATCATAACTTGATCTAACAAATTCTGCAGGAATAAATCAGTTGTATAGTAAGCTCTATTTATTTTGTTGATAGGTACCCTGATATATTAGGATTCATTGTTCAATAATTCAAACATTTTACTTACATAATCAATAGCATACATTACAACAATCCCACCTCTTTATCAGGTTTCTTGAATCTTGCCTCTCTACAGGCAGACAACTCTTTTAATAATTCTATTTTAGTTTTAGATAAATTTGATTGAAAACCATTCCATGGCCAATAATTATACATTAACCCCAATTAGAATAATTGGAATCATGCCATAGATAATTTGAGGGTATCCATGCATGGGATAAAGAATTTATGAGCTGACTGTGTCAATTAGTAGTACATAGGGCAGTCCTGTGGTAACTTTTCTATTTCCCATCCATAGATCCTAGTTCTGCTTGAATATGGACAGGGATGAACTTTGTTTTATGTGGATAGGGAGCATGTTCCAGAGCAGTGGTATCCTCTGCAAGATATAACTGCCTCTCCAAACCTTTCTTTTGATATTGCAGAAGAGATTTAGATCCCTAGACCAAGTATTTCAAATGTCATTTGACTTGCTGATGTGCAGTAAATCTATTAGTATAGGGTTAGAGAATGCTTTGTGTGCCAGACACAAGTCACCTCTCAGCACTCTGCAAGATACTGAGTATAGAGACAGGGTTTTGAGTCGGTCCATGCAGGCCATGTTGTTTTTTTGGTCCATATGGTTATGTCTCACATTTTAAGTAAATATATGTGTACATCACCAGTATAAATTCTGATATGTATGACTGTCTCATCACCTATTTATCCACCCAAAGCAAAACAGATTGAACATCTGTTTCTAAATAATGGAAGTCAAAGGCCTACAGATAGGACCACATTTAAAATGTTCCTATTACAACACTAGAAAGTGCATAGAAAGTTAGGTCATGCATTCGTATGAATTCTCAGAGGATTTGGAACTATGTAAGTCAAATGAAGCCAGTCATATCAGACTGCAGCCCACAATGATTTGCTAGTGATATTACAGACAGCCACAGCTGCACAAGTAACATACATATATGGAGGTCATGCTAGAAGCAAGAATTGCTAGCACACATGTCCCAGATGACTACCATGACATAACATGACTTGGCAGTTATCCAGCAGGTTGATATAATGGTTAATGTACCCCTACCTTCTTCTAAGACACGAAGCATGTTGCCTTTCACTCTGTTAATGATACCGTTGGCTAACAACAAACTTACCTTAAACACGTACCTTAATTTCCAGTGGCATGGGATCCCTCAATAAGGCTGTGGCTATGCACCCAGGCTGCAATAGGTCCCACAGTAACTCTTAAGTGTTGATGTCCTGCACATTTTGCAGCCTCTCTGACCATGCCTACTGCCTGCAGCAGCAGCGTCAGCCTGTAGCACACACATCTGCATGTAAAAAGTAGCTGCTACAAACATTCTCTCTGTACTGATGTAGTATCTTTACCTCACTAATTTCCACCCCAACATATGAGAAAGGGGATGGAATATACATTGAGGCCTTATATCTTGTTGAGTAGTTGCATGGGATTGGATGATTACATTGAAAATCAGCTGTGTAGGCTGCATGTAGCATTCCTGAACCACAGATTGATTCAGCGGCAATCACCTGCTAATGTAAACTATCTTAAAAAAGGCAAATTCATAGCTAGGGGAACCATTGTGTATGAGAGTTAGTTTGTATGGTTAACTTGTTGACACAGTACTACTATAACTGTATCTTTCAACACAGGAGTATTGTACTCCATCAGGTATGTAACCATTTTGTTTCCAACATGATGCATATGTTTGAATATACTTGGGGGGATGAGGATTTCTTAGAACTGTACTGTTGACATGCCATTGATCTCCAGCTGTGTTACACCTACACAGGATGTAGATTACTTTCCTAGAGACCAGTAAGTCATCCAACTGGAAGTCATTGGAACTAATTTGGACCCTGAAATTTTCCCACCAGATCCCTGAAAGGCCAGCTTTTATAAGACTGTGAAACTTGGTGAACCTGTACATTACTTTCCTAGAGACCAGCAAGTCATCCAACTGGAAGTCATTGGAACTAATCTGGACCCTAAAATTTTCCCACCAGATCCCTGAGAGGCCAGCTTTTATAAGACTGTGAAAGTATGTGTTATTCCAAATAATAGACATTTGAAACAATACCTCAGGTTTAAAACCCTAATAGGTTAAGCACGTTCCCTTTCAGGAGAGCCAGCAGCCTATGACCCCCTCCTAATATTTGTTCCGGCCCTTTACCAAAGCTCAAAGCTGACTATGAGCTTTACCAAAGCTCATAGTCAGCTTATTCTCTCCTATTTGGTCACTTGGCCTAACTCCTCTTTCTTGTAACTTGCTACCATTGCTCGTGTGGGATAGTGACAATTAACTCACTGGCCACTAGGTGGCACCTTACCTGTATTACTCTGTATCTCAAGTCTCTACAACTAACTCTCTACTTGACCTCCCAACCCTATTTTTTTGTGCTGTTTTCTATTTCTCCCCTTCTCAGAGCTTGCCCTGCAACTCCCTAGCCTTGTTTTAGTACACTCCTTGTACTACCTCCTTACACTCTTACCTGTATATATACCTTACATAATCCTGTGACGCTACTTCCACTTTCTCTCACTCTCAAACTTAACTACTGATTCTTTCCCATTCCACTGATTGTTTTCTGAGCTCTTCACTCTCTTGTCTCTGCCCGCTGCATTCGCCCTTCGGGCTCACTCCGCTCCCCTACCCTGCCCCCAAATTCCACCTGCCCCCAGTGCTCCTACATTTATTGCTAAAGTGACCACACCCCTACCCAAACCTATCCAATAATATAACTCACCCACCTAATCCTAATCCAACCTCTGAACTAAACACCACACCCACTTATTGACTCTCCTACCTCCCCTCCCAATTACTGAAAAATAAACCACTTCCTCTCTCCTTAAAACTACAATCTACCCAACTCCTCCTCTTTACTTCAACAAATATTAAAATGCTCACAATAGTTATCCCTCCAAAACCTAAATTAATTATCAGCTTACTACTTTTTCCATCTCTTTTAACTATCTATCTATTAACCTTCTATGAATATCCACTTCACCCCACTCTTACTATTCCATCTAAACAAACCTCTACACCTTTATTACCTGTCTCTCACACCTTCTTAAATCTCCCTACTGAACCCAACTACCAACTAGCCAAATACCACAGGCTAGTACACCTCAAACTAAGCAAACCAAAATCTAGGAAACTAACTGACAACATTTACAAACTTCCCCAACCAAAACATTTTAAACTCCTTCACCTACTGCTGGATGGTGATATCAATCCTCACCCTGGCCCACACCACACCAATACCTTTAATAAGCAAGACAAAGCTATGTCATTACCATCTATCTTACCTACCAACTCCCTCTCTATTGCTCACATCAATATAAGAAGTATTTGTAATAAAATTACTCAAGTCCATGCCCTTCTAGAAACACATCATTTTGATATTTTATGTGTGACTGAAACATGGCTAAAACCTACCATCAAAGACAATGAAATAACACCACCTGGGTATAACATCATTAGACTTGATCGCACTACCAAAAAAGGAGGGGGGGGGGTAGCAATTATCTACAAAGCACAATTCCAAATAAATCTTATAAATCAAACTCTCTGCCTAGATAATCATGCAGAAATAATTAGCTCCAAACTTCAAGTCAATAACAGTAAAGCCATAAACATCTTATGTGTTTATCTTTCCCCTGGAAACAACATCAGCACACTCGAATGCATCCTTAGTTCACTCTCCACCTATCTCCCTCAAGAAACAATAGTCTTAGGTGATTTCAATATTGATTGGAACTCCTGTAATAACACAAATCCTACCACCCATATAAACTTACATGGCTTCACACAACTCATTAATTGTCCCACTAGAACTAACAAAACCAGCAACAATGAGACCACATTAGACTGGATTCTCACTAATACCCCTGAACAATCCTACCAAACAGGTACCCTACCAGATGATCTAAGTGATCACTCACCTACTTACGTAATTAGACATAAAACTAAACTAAATTTACCAACCACTTTTAGAACACTACATTCAAAAAAGAATTTTAACTCTGACCTTTTTCTAACTGACTTAACACAATGCAATTGGTCCCCACTAAAAAATCTCCCACTTAATGAAGCAGTTGAACACTTTAATTCCACATTCTTAGCCATCCTTGATCACCACGCCCCTAGTCGTACTATCAGAATTAAAACCAAAGCAGCACCCTGGCTAACCAACAATACCAGACAAATAATAATCCTCAGAAACAAATCTTGGGCTAAATGGCGAACCACTAAAAACTTAACTGACCGCCAAAACTTCAGAGAGCTTAGAAACAAAACAAAAATAGCCATCCTTGCTGACAAAAAAAATTATTACCTACAAACACAACAAACCCACAAAAAGGAACCTAAAAACTTCTGGGCCAGCATTAAAAACCTTTTATCCCCAGGCCAGTCTATCACACCTAACCCTCAAGGCTCTAACCCTGAGAATCACACACAAATAGCCAACGACTTTAATACATTTTTTACTAATACTATCCAAACTCTTGCTAGCCACCTAGCTCCTGACACCTCTAAGCTACTCTTACCTACTTTAAATCCACCTTCCTTTCACTTACAACCAGTATCTACCTCCTTTATCCTATCACTGATCCAAAAACTAAGACCTAGCACCCCCTCTGCAGATAAACTTCCTGCAGAATTCCTGCAAATTGGAGCCAAAGCAATTGCCTATCATATTTCCATTCTGATAAATAGATCCATAAATGAAGGAATTTTCCCCTCAACTTGGAAAATATCTCACATCATCCCACTACACAAAGGGGGTAAATCTAATGACTATTCTAACTTTCGCCCCATAGCACTTCTATCACCTATAGCTAAAATCATGGAAAAATGTATCCATAAGCAACTCCTTAACCACCTTCTGCAAAACAACCTACTTGCTAACTGCCAACACGGATTCAGACCCTCCCACAGTACCACCACAACACCTCTCTCCTTTACCAACTCCATTAACTATAACCGCAACAATAATAACCTTTCATCTTCAGTCTTTATTGACTTATCTAAAGCCTTCGACATGGTTAACCACAAACTTCTGCTACATATACTTAAATTTCTCTCACTTGATCCTTTTTCCCTAACCTGGTTCACATCTTACCTTGAAAATTGTCAACAAGCAGTTCTTTGGAAAAATTCATTGTCTAATCTCCTTCCTATCTCTTTAGGTGTACCTCAAGGATCTATCCTAGGCCCCCTTCTATTTTCTATCTTTATTAACGACCTCCAATTAGCTATCCCAAATACTACCTGCATACAATACGCAGATGATTCTAGTATAATCTGCTCTGCTAAATCTCAAACTGAACTCCAAGTACTCACACAACAAGCCTTTACCACTGTCAAGCAATGGTTCTCTGACCGCTGCCTACTCCTTAACCCCAAGAAAACCAAATTGCTCTTGTTCTCACCTTCCCATAAATCAACCCCACTAGACTTCACTCTTACTTCCAGTGATAATACTCTTATTTCTCCAGATTCCACTACAAAACATCTAGGAATTACTATTGACAACAATCTTAGCTTTGACTCTCACATCAATACGACAATAAAACTAGTGAATAAAAAATTGGATCCCTTTATAGAATCAAACCCTTCCTTACACCTGAAACAAGAACCACACTAGCCAGATCTCACCTTATCTCTACTCTTTTATATGCTTGCCCCATATACACAAATCTTTCAAAAAACAACCTTAAGAAACTCTCAACATCCTACCACAACATTGCTAGATTTGCTACAGGTTCCCCATTTAGAACTCACCACTGCCTGAACCTAAAACAACTAGGCTGGCTAGAAATTCCTAACCAACTTCTACTTCAACAATTCTTAATAACTCATAAGATCCTACATCATCCAACTAAAACACCTATACTCTCCAACCTCATCTACGTTCTTCTAATAAATTACTTATAAAATTTACCAAACCCAATAACTCTTCAGGTGACTCTCTCTTTGCCAACTCTGTTGGAAAGAAGTGGAACAAACTTCCCTCTGATATCCTAGCACTGTCTTCTCTCCCACTTTTTAAAAGACAACTGAAACTTCACCTAAAGAAATACTGGCTTTGCTCCTGCAATAAACCTGACTAACGCTGTGTCCTCCTCTCTATCTGCTTATGTTCCTTATACCTATGATATGATTGCCCTATTGTAGGATCCACTGAGAAATAGCTTATCTGTTACATACTAAAAAAAAAAAAAAAAAAAAAATTATGTTATTCTGCACATCTCTCTACGTTTACTTCTAGTTAATGCTCTGATTATGCTGTTCTCCTTTTGCTCTGTTTATAATGTTTTATTTTCTGTACTAACTACCTCTCCACTTAATATTATATTGTATACCTCTGTTTACTGGAGCTTTTCTCCTTGGGCCTCTACTGAAAATGGACATATATCCAGCTAGACTAGCCCGGTCAACAAATGTAAAATAAATAAAAATAAATAAATTACACCAGGGGTATAACGCTGTGTGTTAACTAGGTACACAGGTCTCTTGGATACTTCCATTGTTAGCAGTTGTAATAGCACACTGCTATTTGGTTGGCACTGTTGTTTATACATATGTTATGGGGGGGGGGGTCCTGCTATGGACTCCTGTGTTGGGTGTGTGATCATACAGGAGTATCTGTAATGGCACAAACAGGAGTAGGTTACTATTGCTACTATCCTAGTTACATCTGCAGCCTTTGTATGTTTTGCACATTGTTGAATATCAGATGTGTAATCAACTTGGGAATACTGATAGCCTTCCTCTATTGCTGTATCTCTGCATACTGTGCTCCCACATAAGTTATACTGACATGTGTTTTCCTTTATTTTTATTTTAGGGGATATCATGCATGTAAGATGCTGGGTACCTTTAACTGAGGCAGAAAATGACCTCATTACTGAAGCCTTGCAACAACACTACCAAGTCCTGATGTCCAGAGGGAGGGCAAATAGGCAAGAATGTGCAGCCTTTTGGCACGAACTGGTGCATAACATTAATGCTGTGGGTCACCAGAATCACACATATGAGCAGGTGCAACATCATGCCACAGATATGATCAACTCAGCATGCAGATGTGCAGCGGACGTGGCCAGGGATTGTCAGGTCACTAGTATTGTGCCTGCAGCAGAAGAACCTCTGTCAGCCACAGAAGAATTCCTAGTGAACCTTGCAACACAGGACAGGTCCCAGGCATCCATCACCCAATATGTCATGCATGTAGCTGCCACAATTTCCACTCAAGAGGAACGTCCAGGTATGCTTACGTGGATCAGCATTAGAATACTGTAGCATTCAGAGTGTCAGGGTGTACATAGATTTATTTGGGTGTCAGGTGTTGTATGTGGGGGTTAGCTGCAGTTTTAAGCTCATGCACAGACTGTGACCCACATATCTGTTAACATAGCATCTACTGTAAATGTGAGATATTTGGACATATTACCCCTGTTATACTGTAACATGTGCTACTGTTTACATTACCTCTCCATCAAACTATTTCAGGACCATCAAGAATAGAAAGAGGTCATGCTCCTGCTGCTGGTAAGCACAAAACTGTTTTGTCAGAAATGTAGATTTAGTTCAATGTATTCACTAAAGTGACATCCCAGGCCTGATGCCTGGATTGATGTACTGTCTGCATGATTGCCAGCTGTGCAGATATTCCCTGACTGTACAAAATTTAGACTCATACCTATGCCTTGTAGGTGTGACCACAGTGAGTGATTTGACAGTATTGTCAGGACATCACAGATTGCCATAACTGTCAACTGTGCAGAGTTTTGCAGAATGCCAACAATGTACATCATTTATCTTTTGCTCATGAGATTCTTGTTTAAAGAACTTTTATTTAAAAATAATTACATATTTGGGCTAGAAAATAACGTCCTCATGTCCTACTGTATAAGGTTGTAGGTTATACAACTGTGTAATAGTGACAGCAGTGTATACAGCTTAACATATATTGCAACATTGTACTGCAGAGCATAGTAGTGCAGGGATCGTGCTATCCCAAACAAAACCAAGACTCATTCCTCCAAGAAAAGGAAATCAGTCTGGTGGACCCCTGCCATAAACAAGCTATACAATAGAAGGAGGAAACTAGTACAGAAAAGAGTAAAATCCCAAGAAGGGAAGACATCCCTGATCAGTATCAGCAAGAAACTATGTTTCCTCATAAAATCATACAAGGCTAGCTTCAAAAGAAAAATTGCCATGGACTCCGAAGATAACCACAAGGCATTCTTTAGCTATTTCAAGAATCTAAGTGGCAATTCTCAGATCTGCTCAGAGTTAGTGCAGAATGGCACAAAATACACTGAACTGACCGATATAGCCAACATCCTGGCAGACAGGTTCAGTGCAAACTTCACCCCCTTCTCACCCCCAAAAAGGTCCATAACTATACCAGAAGAATGTAGTACCCCTGAAATCACAGACACTCAGGTTAAAAGAGCCCTCTCCAAAGTCAAAAACACAGCATCAGTGGGACTGGACGATTTCCCAGGCTGCGTCCTACATGAGCTCAAAGATGAACTAACCCCTCACCTAAACACACTGTTTAAACTCAGCCTCTCCACAGGCTATGTGCCCACAAAGTGGTGAACAGCAACGGTTATTCTGCTCCACAAAGGTGGAGCCACAACAAACTATCGCCCTATAAGCCTGACTAGCTAGGTCTGCAAAGCTATGGAGCACATCATCATGGATCTCATTAACAGAGACATTGGGAACCTCCAAACACTGGACTCTACCCAGTTTGGCTTTGTTAAGGGCAGATCATGCCTCATAAACCTGGTGGACTTCTTTGAGACAGTTACCAAGGCTATAGACAAGGGAAAGGTGGTCCACATGGCCTACCTAGAACTTGCAAAGGCCTTCGACACCATTCCCCACTCAGGTATTATAGACAAGCTCACCAGCCTGAACATAAACCCCTACATCATGAGATGGGTTGCCAACTGGCTCACAGACAGAACCCACATGGTAAGAATTGCAGGAGCTAGGTCTGACTCTAAACCGGTTACAAGTTGCATTCCCCAGGGCTCAGTCCTAGGACCCCTCCTGTTCGGCATATACTTCTTAGAGGTACAGGCAAGCACAGAAGGACTATGGCTGACCAAGTTCGCAGATGACTGCAAACTAGGGGCTATAATTGACTCTCCGGTGGACACAGACATCCTCCAAAAGGGTCTCACTGAGAGAGATACCTGGTGTCAAAACCATGGCCTCAAGCTAAATGCCAAAAAGTGCATAGTCATCCCCTTTGGAAAAAACAAAGTACCCACAAACTATCACATAGGTGGTAGCCCCCTAAATACAGAAGACGTAATAAGGGATCTGGGGACCCAAGTAGATAGTAACCTCTCCTTTGATAATCACATTGCCAAAGTGGTTAGAAAATCCTTCTATGTGGCCCACCTAATCACAAAAGGGTTTGTATCCAGATCAAAAGAGGTCATTGGGCCCCTCTGCTCATCTCTCATCAGACCCATCATAGAGTACAATGCCCCATTTGGGATGTACCTTACAAGACACCTGCAACAACTGGAAAGACCATAGAAGTACCTCACCAAGAGGATCACTGGCCTCAAGCAGATGCCCTATGCAGCTCGACTAAAGAAACTCCAGCTGTACTTAGTTGCGTACCGCCTACTCAGAGGTGATCTCTGCCTGACATACAAGGCCATGTCCAACCCAGAATTGATGGACATGCTCCACCTAAAGAAAACCATATCCCCTCGAGCCACACACTCCAGGGATTTAAACCTCACCACAACAATAAATAGGACGTGCTGGAGGGATAGATTCCTGTCCCAGAGACTTCCCATGCTCTGGAACAAGATTCCAATCTATATTAGGCAGAGCTCCTCGCTAACCCTCTTCAAGAGAAACCTTGACGAGTGGATGGGAAACAGAAAGTTTACCCCAGGGATCACTTCAGTGGCTCTGCTGGACAAAGGGACAGGGAACAAATCTAAGGGGGCGTCAAAAGCCAACACATTCCGGCTAGGCTTATAAATGCCTTTGGGCAAATAGCCTAGTACCTACCTATGAACCTATGAACCTATTAATGTATTGCTTTCTCCTTTTTATCACAGGTGACCAGGGAAGCTGGTATTTGTCCCCTTCACAACCTGATGTCAGTGTCTCTAAAGCCTCTGATGATGATGGTGGCCAAAGTGAGGCACAGCTGGGAGTTTCAGGGGCTGAATCTGACACATAGATTGACATCCCTTGTCCACCCTCATTATCACCATACACAGCCAGTATGCCTACGTATACCCAGTCCCCTGTGGCCACAGATATTGGACCGTAGGAGGGTGGGGACATTGAACAGGGAAGTGTGGCTACTATGGCTGCAGCAACTGTCAACACTGGCCATAGCCAAACAGTTGGCGAGCTTCCACACAGGCGGACTGATAGGGGTGCTCATAGGAGGCTTGATATCCCTCACCACCTGTTGCAAGTGTCTTATAATGTATCACTCAGCGTATGTTTTGGACCATCATGGAGACACAGGCACATTCAGAAAGGCACTCCTGACGAATGCTCAGGGTTATGGTTGCAGCACAGTCTGACTTCCATGACTGCCTCCACTGTGTTGTTGATACCTTGGAATGGTTGACTGATGCAGTGGAAAAACATTGGTCTGAGACAGCTTGCACACCATCTGCCTTGGAACGCACATTGTCTGTGATGGACCATCTGATTAGAGTTGAGTGTTGGCCTCATGGATGAAGGTCAGCAACTACATCTGCTGAGAGTCAGCTTGGTCATGCACAATCATGCTCCCATAGTGGCAATACATCCAGTGTTCCAGAGAGGAGTGCATCATCTACACCCAGATGTGGCAGGCCCTGGGCTCATGGTCCTGGGTGTTCCCATGGAGGACACATTCCCAGCAGACAGCAGTCACCTTCGGTTAGTAGCACAGCATCTGACCTTGGGTATGGAGGTGCCAGTGCAACTCCTGGCAGAGCCAGTTCACATATTCAGGTGCAGAGATGATGAACTGTCAGCTCTACCATGCATGGCTCACAGCTGTCCAACATACAGACATGTAGGAATATCACCGAGCTTGGCTGTGTTCGTACAGACACTCACACACCACTGTCACATTCAGGTTACATACACCACATTTCCATGGTCCATCTTGCTTGCTTCCCTTCCTGATTCACACATACATGTTTGCCAACCTATTGGGTCACCCTAGGCCTCCTGCACCCCCACACAACACCCTATGCAAATGGTGATACCTGTGCCACATCCCTATCATCTTTCCCATGGATGCAGGGAAATAAAGCTATGTATCTGATACACAGGGGGGCAATCCATATTAATATGAATATGTTTCATCCAGTGTTGCTTTTGACATGCTACTTTTACTCGTCATTCACAAATATTGTACATTGACATTTATAATGAGTATGATATAATAATGTGTGTACATTACAATGGATGCTGTTGTAATGGCTGCGTAGTCACACAATGACTGGTGTCTCATGGAAATGTTTATGTTTCACTTTCAGGATTTCATCTATGGGTAAACATCTACAATCAACCCATCAACGTCAGACCACAGGATTGAATGTCAGCACAGAAGAAAAATGTCATCGGAAAGATAAAACAGTATAGGTTCATGGGTTCATAGGTTCATATGTGTTCAATGGGCTAATGAACACAAGGGATTCTTTAAGCCTAGCCATGCATCCCTAAACTCTGTCAAAGTCAGATACCCTTGATAAGTGTAAACAGGGTTTCGGGAGCTGAAACATCCACAAGCCAGGGCACAGGAGATGAAACATCCAGTCTCCCCGTGTCCATAACAGACATTGGTCCTAAACCATGTATGATTGTCCTGTTCCCCATCCAACTGTGTAACTTGCACTTGATTTGTGTTAAGGTAGAACTCTGCTTCATATGGATGGTGAGCATATTCCATATAGGATGTAGTTCTCTGGGTTACATACCTGTCTCTCCAGCATGTCCTATTAATGCCACAGGCAAGGTGTAGGTCTGTAGAACAGGTAATTCTGGTGTTTGTTTTTTCGTGGATATGCAGGAGGTCCACAGTAGAGTCTGACACTGCCCTGTATGAAAGACATACACCTCCACTCCAAAGCATGTAGAAGACAGAATACATGAATAGGGCATTGACACGGTCTTCACAGCATATGTTACGTACACAGTGCAGTGATTTAAGGAGGAATCTCTGTGGATGTTACAGTTGTTGGATAGGCCTGGTTAGTTACATACCAAAGGTGGCATTGCACTCAGTGATAGGTCTGATGAATGCTGAATACAATGGAACAATGGCTTCTTTGGATTTACATGACATACCTTTGTTTATAAGTTGCGCAACATAGAATGATTTCCCCAGTATTACAGACATGTGACAGTCAAAGGCTAGATCCCTATCTATGTGTCCATAAGTCTCCGACTACTGGGTCAACTGCTGGATGTGTGCTGTCAATACAGTAGTTATGAGGGTTGAATGACTTCACAAAGAATAGTATTGTGCATTTCTTGGCATTTACTGTTAGTCCATGGCACTGACAACAACTGTACTTCTGTGTCAGCCCCTCCTGGATAACATTTGTGCCAGTGTGGGATGCAATGACAGCTCCTAATTTGGAATCATCAGCAAATTTAATCAGCCAGAAACAACTGACAGTGGCCATGACTGTGGAGATGTAAATGTCTAAAAGGAGCAGTCTGAGGAATGATTTGTGAGGCAGTCCACTGGTGAATGGTCTCATTGTAGAGGTGGACTCTCCAGTGCTAACTTCCTGGATCCTGTCTGTCAGCCTCTTGGCTATCCACTGGCTGACATACTAGTTTGTACTTAACCTTTTGATTTGTCAACAATGCCTGATGGGATTATAGTGTCAAATGCCTTGTCAGGCCATGGTAGGTGGAATGAATCATTTTCCCTCATCCATTGCTTTGGTTACCTTCTCAAATAGGTCCACCAAGTATGGTAGGCATGATCTGCCCTTAACAAAACCAAACTGGGTTTGATCCAGTGTCTGTAGGTGCACTACATCTTTACTGATCATTTCCAGGATAATATTGTTAATGGCTTTACATATCAGACTACTGAGACTTCTGGGTCTGTAGACTCCAGGGTCTGTAGAGGGCTCACCTTTGTGCAGAGGGGTGACTGTTGCTGTTCTTCATTCACGAAGTGCAATGCCTGTTTGGTGGCTATAGTGAAATGCTAATTGCAGAGGCCCTAAAAGGTCATGTTCCATGCTACACAGAAGGGGTAGCACTGATCATTGAAATCACCACACCCAGTGACTACATTGACTTGCATACAGATAGACACAAAGTCATAAAGTATCAGGGATTTGCACGCAGAAATGAGAGCAATGTCGAAGAGAGATACCCAGACAGTTCCAATAGTAGAAGGAGCAATGGGTCTTACAAAAAAGAATCTACAATAGTATCTAAATATGTTACCAATACATGTAATCTCATACGAATTGTAGAAGAAGTCATTACTGGGCACATTGCGGGTGCTGCGAAGAGCACTACTGGCTGACATCAAAGATTGAAATAATACTAATTTCATGAATGTTAATCGTACTCTGACTTAGGAATGGGGTCCATTCCCATCATGGTATGAGAAACCCAAACGACTTGGAGAAATTAAAAAAAAAGAGTTCCGAATGGAAAGCTGATAAGTCAGCAAGCAAAGGAGAGTAGTATTGCTGAAACTGAATTCATCCTCAAATCTTGGTGAGTACCTTCACGAGGTGGACTCTGTTTTCCACAAAATCTCACCAAGATGACACTGATATATAGTCTGTATTTATATAGCATATATCATGGACAAAAGTAGGTCAAAAATTAAAAAAGATAGCTGGGCTTATAAGACCCAGAATAAAAAAAAAAGTGCCCAATCCTGGTAGGTGCACTGGTGCCAAACTGGAAAAAATAACCGTGTAGAATCCTCAAAATATGGAAACATTCCCACAATGGGGCCAGGCCCAGGGGGAGGATGGCCCCCCTGTTGTAGAAGGAAGTAGCAGTCCACAAAAATCACAAAAACTGATAGGCCAAAGAAGAGCCAATAAGATGACAGAGTGGACTAATGAGGATAAGAAAGAAATTATGTATTGTTACTTTTATGTAAAAAGCCCAGAATTTCCAGACACAAGATATACAAAAAGATTAAGTGAGAAATTAGAGGAAAGAAAAATACTTCCGCAGGAAAAACTGTCAGAAGTTTCGAATAAAAATTTGCATTCATTAATACAAAAGATTTGTGAAAAACAGTATATAGACCAAGAAACGTTGATCTGTTTGGAAAAAGAAGCATCTGAGTAAGTGCACAAATATAAACAACAAAACCTACAGATTTTTGAAAAGTATAAAAAAGAAATATGGACATGGGAAAAATAGAGAGATTTGATATGGTGCAATATTTATACAAAGGCGAAAGCCAAATTAATCAATATAAAGAAGGCAGACCCAAAGATATTCGAAGAGAAATACAGGCAAAGGCATCCAGATATGACAAATTTCACAATAAAAAAATAATATCACAAAGAGGGAAAGTAGAAAAGAACATTAGTAAAGTAGAAGTTCAAAAATAGAAGTTGAAGTTATGGAATGCCTGTGGAGTGAAGGATTTGGTGTAGAAGGTCTAACACAGGTTACATCACAGCATGATGGAACAAGTCCTCAAAGTAAGGAGAAACAGGAAGATAAGGAGACATCTGAAAAAGAAATATGGACATGGGAAAGAAAAAGAGATTTAATATGGTACAATATCTATGCAAAGGAAAAAACAAAACTAATCAATACAAAAAGAGCAGCACCAAAGATATTTGAAGAGAAATACAGGCAAAGGAATACAAACATGGAACACGTTACAATACTAAAAATAAGAAAACAAAGAGGAAAAGTAGAAAAGGAAATTAGTAATGTAGAAGTTAACGAAATAGAAACTGAGGTTATGGAGCACCAGCAAAGTGAAGGATTCAGTGCAGAAAATCTCATTCCGAAAGTACCACAACAGGATAGAAAAATGGGCATCCAAATTAAGGGAAAACCAGTGGAATGGGAAGCAATTGGTTAGGTGTCATATGAAGATATTTTGGAGGCTTCCACAGGAAACCAGTACAAACATTCACTTAAAGCTGGACAGCAAGGGAAGGAACAGGAAACTGTGGAAACACTAACGCAGTCAATGTTGAGGAGTGATAGGCTAGTGAGTTCCCATATGACAGAGCAAAGGATGATGCAGGATGAAATTGAAGAGAATGTGTCACAGGAAGATGCTATATAATTTTCTACAGAATGCACAGAGGAAATGGAAAATAAAAAAATGTGCCCTCAGTTTAGAAGAAAATGAGCTAAGAGAAGAGTTGCTTGATTTAGCAGAGATAGATAGACATATTAAGATCGGTGAAAGAAATAGACTGCAGAAGGTCAATAAAACCCAAAAGGTCTGAAGTTTGATAAAACAAATGAACACAGTAATTAGGACTGTTCATAGAGATCCATGTGATATAACAGAAGTAAACAGGATATATTACTGTGCAGCTAAATTAATAACTGATAAAGTTCTACCACAAGAACACAGGGTAGTGAGGGAAAGGAAGTGGAGAAATCAAATACCATCATGGAAATATCGAATAGAGAAAACTATAAAGCAATTAAGACGAGAAGTGTTACTGTTAGAAAAGTACAGACGAGGGAACAGATCAACAAAATACTTAGAAAGACAGATGTGATATAAGCACTGCACAATATTAGAACAGATCAGGATCTATCATGCACTATCGCAAATAACAAACTAAAAATCTCAGCACGGGCAACAGATAAATATAAAGGAAAAGTACAAAATAAGCAATTTAATGATGACCCAAAAAAAGTTTTACAGAGAATTAGTAAACAAGGCAAAAGGAACTGAAAGACCACCAAAAACAGAAGAAATAGATACATTTTGGAGAAGTATTTATAAAGATCCTGTGGAACATAACAAAATTGCTAAATGGATAGAAGAAGTAAAAGAAAGAATAACAAGTTTGACGGTGCTGGATATGAAATGGGATGAAGTAACAACCAGGGAGATTGAAACAAATTTAAGAAAAGCCTCTAATTGGAAAATCCCAAGCCCAGATGCAGTACCTAATGTCTGGTTAAAAGTACTAACATCTTTGCACGAAGATTTAGCCATGAATAAGAACTATTTATATGCGCACCCCGAACAGACACCAACCTGGCTAACAACAGGAAAAACAATGCTCCTACTTAAGAATGAAACTGCAAGCTACTCTAAAAATCATAGACCAAGAACTTGCCTTCCAATGACGTATAAAGTATACACTGGAATCGATGCTGACAGAGTTTATAGTCATTTAGAAGAAAACTCAATTATGGCAATAGAACAAAAGGGAAATAAAGGAAAGTCATATGGAACAAAGGATCATTTGTGTTAAATAAAGTCATAGTGGAGAACTGTAAAAAGGGAAAGAATCTAAGTATGGCATAGATTGACTACAAAAAAGCATTTGATAGTATCCCACATTCATGGATAAAAGAGTGCTTAAAAATGCATGATACACCCTACACTGATTGACTACATTACAGTGACCATGAAAGAGTGGAAGACCACTTTGCAATTAAGCCATGATAAAGGACAAATTTTTATTCCAGGGATAAAAATTCAAAGGGGACTGTTCCAGGGTGAGTCCCTGTCACAGCTGCTATTCTGTCTTGCCCTTAACCCATTAAGCTGTCTACTTAACAGATTAGGCCATGGCTATAATCTGGTTCCTAGAAAACAGCAAAGTGTAAAGATTTCTCATCTTCGCTTTCTCAATGATTTAAAATTGTATTGGTGATCAAGAAGATGAGGAGGAGTGTGAAAGCAGTGCCAAGGATTAAATGGTGGAAGTTAAAAAAGGGTGATTGTGAGGTGGAGTTCACGGAAGAGTTAAGACAGGCACTGGAAACAGTGAAAAGTTACCGAATAGCTGGGTAACTACTGCAGAGCTAATAATAGAGACTGCTAGAAAGGTGCTTGGTGTGACATCTGGACAGAGGAAGGAGGACAAGGAGACCTGGCGGTGGAATGAGGAAGTACAGGAGAGTATACAGAGGAAGAGGCTGGCAAAGAAGAAGTGGGATTGTCAAAGAGATGAAGAAAGTAGACATGAGTATAAGGAGATGAGGTGCATGGCAAAGAGAGAGGTGGCAAATGTTAAGGATAAGGCATATGGAGAGTTGTATGAGAGATTGGACACTAAAGAGGGAGAAAAGGACCTGTACCGATTGGCTAGACAGAAGGACAGAGCTGGGAAAGATGTGCAGCAGGTAAGGGTGATAAAGGATAGTGAGGGAAACGGGTCTATATTATATCCTCTTATGCTTAAAAAAGCGAACGCTGATTGATCGAACTTATTTTCCCGAAACTGCAAAATATCGAAGCAGCAGAAACTCAAATTTTTTCCTAGGGAAAGAATTCGGTTGTCCGTTTCTGTTGCTTTGGTATTTTCAGTATTATGGTGGAAAGTTACCGGTCGGATTCAGGTAAGTGTGTGATTGTGTGGATGTGAGTGTTAGGGTGATTTAGGTGAGTTAGGGTTAGGGCTCGGGTTAGGTGTGTGTGCGATTGAGTGGACATGAGGGTTAGGGCAGATTTAAGTGAGTTAGGGTTAGGGAGCCGGTGAGGTGAGTGTGCAATAGTGACGGACCTTAGGGTTAGGGTTTGGGTTAAGGTAAGTGGGTAGTTAGTGGTGTGTGCATAGTTTAGTGTAGGGTTAGGTATCAAATTTTAGGTGTATGTGTGTGGATTTCTGTTTGTTTGGTGTGCTTGTGTTATGTGTATGTGTTTTGGATCAGTGATTTTTTTCCCTGGGAAAAAAATCGCTGATCTGACAGTTCGAGATTGTAAGCTTTCGCTTAAATTAGGTCGATCAATCAGCGTTTGCTTTTTTAAGCGTTCGATGATATAATATAGACCCGAGGGAAACATACTCACAAGTGAGGAGAGTGTGTTGAGTAGATGGAAAGAGTACTTTGAAGGGCTGATGAATGAAGAGAATGAGACAGAGAGAAGGTTGGATAATGTGGGTAATGTGAATCAGGAAGTGAAACAGATTAGCAAGGAGGAAGTAAGGACAGCTATGAAGAGGATGAAGAATGGAAAGGCTGTTGGCCCAGATGACATACCAGTGGAAGCATGGAGGTGCTTAGGAGAAATGGCAGTGGAATTTTTTATCGGATTGTTTAATGAAATTTTGGAAAATCTGAGGATGCCTGAGGAGTGGAGAAAAAGTGTTTTGATACCTATCTTTAAGAATAAGAGTGATGTGCAGAGCTGCAGTAACTACAGAGGGATAAAATTGATCAGTCACAGCTTGACGTTATGGGAAAGAGTTGTGGAAGCTAGGTTAAGAAGGGAGGTGATGATTAGTGATCAGCAGTATGGTTTCATGCCAGGAAAGAGAACTACAGATGTGATGTTTGCTCTGAGAGTGTTGTTGGAGAAATACAGAGAAGGTCAGAAGGAGTTGCATTGTGTCTTTGTGGACATAGAGAAAGCATATGACAGGGTGCCTAGAGAGGAGTTGTGGTATTGTATGAGGAAGTCAGGAGTGGCAGAGAAGTATGTAAGAGTGGTACAGGTTATGTACAAGGGTAGTGTGACATTGGTGAGGACTGCGGTGGGAGTGACAGATACATTTAAGGTGGAGGTGGGATTACATCAAGGATCAGCTCTGAGCCCTTTCTTATTTGCAGTGGTGAGGGACAGGTTGACAGATCAGATCAGACAGGAGGCCCCGTGGATTATGATGTTTGCAGATGACATTGTGATATGTAGTGAGAGTAGGGACCAGTTTGAGGAGACCCTTAGAGGTGGAGATATAATTTAGAGAGGAGAAGTATGAAGGTCAGCAGAGCTAAAACAGAATATATGTGTGTAAATGACAGGGAGGGTAGAGGAATGGTGAGGATGCAGGGAGTAGAGTTGGTAAAGGTGGATGAGTTTAAGTACTTGGGATCAACAGTTCAGAGTAATGGTAAGTGTGGAAGAGAGGTGAAGAATAGAGTACAGGCAGGGTGGAATGGGTGGAGAAGAATGTCAGGAGTGATTTGTGACAGACGGGTACCAGTAAGAGTGAAAGGGAAGATCTGCAAGAGCGTAGTGAGACCAGCTATGTTATATGGGTTGGAGACGGTGGCATTGACAAAAAGACAGGAGTCAGAGCTGGATGTGGCAGAGTTAAAGATGTTAAGATTTGCACTGGATGTGACTAGGATGGACAGGATTAGGAATCAGTATATTAGAGGGTCAGCTCAGGATGGACAGTTTAGAGACAAAGCAAGAGAGGCGATATTGCATTGGTTTGGACATGTGCTGAGGAGGGATGCTAGATATATTGGGAAAAGGATGCTAAGGATGGAGCTGCCAGGTAAGAGCAAAAGAGGAAGGCCTAAGATAAGGTTTTTGGATGTGGTGAGAGAGGACATGCAGGCGGTTGGTGTGAAAGAGCATGATGCAGAGGACAGGAAGAAATGGAAACAGATGATCCACTTTGGCGACCCCTAATAGGAACAGCTGAAAGAAGATGATGATCAGATGAGGAACTGAAAGCACAATTGCAAGTTGTCAAAACTTTTTTAGATGATATAAGAATGTCATTTGGTCTTGATAAATGTGCAAAAGCAACCTTTAAAGCAGGAAAACTGCAGCACTAAGAAAACATAAGTTTGGGACAAGAATGTGATATAAAAGAACTTGAGCAAGAGGGAGTGTATAAATATTTGGGAATTTATAAAGGATCAACAATAAAACATGAACAAATGCAAATAAAACTTAGTAAGGAATATTTTAGAAGACTTAGATTAATCCTGAAAACAGCATTGACATCTAGGAACAAAATTCAAGCTATAAACCAATTTGCTCTTCCTGTCCTAACTTACAGTTTTGGAGTGATTGACTGGCCCCAAACCGTGTTGGATAGATTAGACAGGAAAACAACAAGGATGCTTCATGCTCATCAAATGATTTGTAAAAATCAGTGTATACCAAGATTATATATTCCCCATTCTGATGGAGGTATGGGCCTCCTTGAAATTGATTACATGTTAGGATCTGCAATCATGGGACTGCGTACATATCTGCTGACCTAACAAGACTTAAATTTAGTGAAGGTTTTTAAACATGAGGAGAACAAATCTAAGATGACTTCCCTGCTTAGTCTAGCAGAAGCTTATCGGGATCAAGCAGGAATGGAAATCAAACCAGAAGTAGATAAAAATCAGGCAGCAACTGAATATGTCATAAAACAAAAGAAAAAATATAAGGTGAAGGACCAAGTGAGAAGGCAAGAAATATGGAAAATGCATAAATATTGTTTTAAGTATGCAGAAATTCTGGAAGAACCTCATGTTGATCAGGACTGAATGCAGGAATGGTTAAGGAGAGGAGAATTCAAACCAAGACATGAAAGGTTAATATTGGCGGCCCAAGATAGTGGGCTACATACACGTTGGTTTACAAAGTTGACTGAGCATGTGGGAGAATCAGACAAATATAGAGTTTGCAAAACAGAATTGGAAACAGTTGCACACCTCATTGCTGGTTGCGACATACTAATGACAGAAGGAATGTATACTGAAAGGCTTAATAACATGGCAAGAATGTTGCACTGGAGACTGTGCAAACATTATGATACTGAAGTGGCTGAAAGACACTGGAAACCTGAGCCACAGAGCATCATAGAAAATGATGAAGTTTATATCACATGTGATCACCCATTACCAACAGTTCAAAAGATAGATACTTGAAAACTGGATATAGTGATCCATGAAAAGAAGACAAAAGTAGCACTGGTAATTGAAATTGCCAAACCCAGTGACTACAGTGTCTTGCATACAGAGAGACACAAAGTCATAAAATATCAGGATTTGCAAGCAGAAACTAGAGCAATGTGGAAAAAGAATACCCAGACAGTTCCAGTAGTAGTAGTAGCAGCAATGGGTGTTATAAAAAAGAATCTACAATCATATTTAGATACGTTACCAATACGTGCAACTCTGTACAAATTGCAAAAGGAGTCATTACTGGGTACATTGCGGGTATTAGGAAGAGCACTTCTAGCTGACATCAAAGACTGAAACAATACTAATTTCATGAACTTTAATCATACTTTGAATTAGGAATGGGGTCTATTCCTGTCATGGTATTAGAACCCCAAAAGATTTGGAGAAATTAAAAAAGGCATGTTGAGGAAAAGTAGAAAAGAAGACACTGAGGTTATGGAGTACCTGCAAAGTGAAGGATTCAGTGAACTCAGAAAACACCGGCTCAGAAAGCACTACTGTAGGATAGCGCAACAGACATCCAAATTACAGAGAAACCAGTGTAATGAGAAGCAACAGGTCAGTTGCCATATGAAGATATTATGGAGACTTTCACAGGAAACCAGTATATACATTCACTTGAAGATGGACAAGGGAAGGAACAGGAAACCGTGGCAACTGTGATGCAGTCAATTTTGAGGAGTGATAGGCCAGTGAGTTCCCATATGACAGAGCAATGGATGATACAGGATGGAATTGAAGAGAATGTACCACAGGAAGCTGCTATAAAACTTTCTACAGAATGCCCACAGGAAATGAAGAACAAAAAATGCACCCTCAATTTAGAAGAAAATTAGCTAAGAGAAGAGTTGCTTGATTTAATGCAGATAGATAGACATATTAAGATCAGTGAAAGAAATCGACTGCAGAAGGTCAATAAAACCCAAAAAGTTAGAAGTCTGATAAAACAAATAAACACAGTAATTTGGACTGTCCATAGAGATCCATGTGATATAACAGAAGTAAACAGGATATATTACTGTGCAGCTAAATTAATAACAGATAAAATACTACCACAAGAACAGAGGGTAGTGAGGGAAAGGAAGGGGAGAAATCAAATACCATCATGGAAGTATCGAACAGAGAAAACTATAAGGCAACTAAGAAAAGATGTCTCGCTGTTAGTAGAGTACAGAGGAGGGAATAGATCAACAAAATTACTCAGAAAGATAGATGTGATAAAAGCAATGTGCAGTATTATAACGGATCAGGATTTATCATGCACTATCACAAATAATAAACTAAAATTATCAGCACAGGCAGAAAAACTTAGAAGGTAAGATAAATAGAAAGGAAAAGTATACAATAAGCATTTTATTGATGACCCAACAAAGTTTTATAGAGAATTGGGAAACAAGGTAAAAGTAATTAAAAGACGACCAAAAAAAGAAGAAATAGAAACATTTTGGAGAAGTATTTATGAAGATCCTGTGGAACATAACAAAGATGCTAAATAGATAGAAAAGTAAAAGGAAGAATAGCAAGTTTGAAGGTGCTGGATATGAAATGGGATGAAGTAACAGCCAGTGAGATTGAAACAAAGTTAAGAAAAGCCTCTAATTGGAAAACACCAGGCCCAGATGCAGTACCTAACTTCAGGTTAAAAGTATTAACATCTTTGCATGAAGATTTAGCCATGAGTAAGAACTATTTATATGTGCTGTCTGAACAGACACCAGCCTGGTTAACAACAGGAAAAAAAACAATACTCTTACTTAAGTGTGAACCTGCAAGCTACCCTAAAAATTATAGACCAATAACTTGCCTTCCGATGACATGTAAACTATACACCAGAACTGATGCTAACTGAGTTTATTAGAATAAAACTCAATTATGGCAAAGGATCAGAAGAGCAATAAAAGAAAGTCATATGGAACATCTGTTGAGAAATAAAGTCATAGTGGAGAACTATAAAAAGGGGAAGAATCTAAGCATGGCATGGATTGACTACAAAAAAACATTTGACAGTATCCCACATTCATGGATAAGAGTGCTTAAAAATGTATAAGATACACCCTACTCTGATCGATTACATTACAGTGACCATGAAACAGTGGCAACCCACTTTGCAATTAAGCTATGATAAAGGACAAATTATTATTCCAGGGATAAAAATCCAAACGGGAATGTTCCAGGGTGAATCCCTGTCACCACTGCTATTCTGTCTTGCCCTTAACCCATTAAGCTGTCTACTTAACAGATTAGGCCATGGCTATAATTTGGCTCCTAGAAAACAACAAAGTGTAAAGACTTCTCATCTTCTCTTTCTCGATGATTTAAAATTGTACAGATCATCAGATGAGGAACTGAAAGCACAACTGCAAGTTGCCAAACCTTTTCAGATGATATAAGAATGTAATTTGGTCTTGATAAATGTGCAAAAAGCAACCTTTAAAGCAGGAAAACTGCAGCACAAAGAAAACATCAGTTTGGGACAAGAATGTGATATAAAAGAACTTGAGTAAGAGGGAGCATATAAATATTTGGGAATTTATGAGGGATCAACAATAAAACATGAACAAATGTGAATATAACTTAGGAATATTTTAGATTAACATTGTCCATGTTGGTGTGAATGACCTGAGATGTACCTCTCTGGACTACATGAAAAGAGACATGGAGGAGCTCTCCGATCTTGTAGCCCAGGCAGGTATGACCCTAGCCCTGAGTAGCATCCTGCCATCACCCAGAATGATACCACAGTACAAGGGCAAAATAATTGACTTCAACAATTGGCTAAGCTTCTGGTGTCATTCTAAGGGGATCCAGTATCTGTCTGCCAGGGATAACATGATCGACAGACCACGATACTTTGCCAGAGATGGCCTGCACCTTTCGCCCTTCGGATTCTGGATACTGGCTAAGGCTCTTGCCACCCCTATAGTGCCTTTTTTAGGCAAGGTTCAAATGACAAATTCACCACCTTAACAGTTACAAGCAAGCAAAATCTGAGGGTAATGCTACTCAATGCTAGAAGTCTAAACCTCAAAATGCATTCACTCAAGGCACTCCTTAAAATGGAGAACATCGACATCTGTGCATTGACAGAGACCTGGTTCAAGGCTCCAGAGAACACCCCTGCATTACCAGGCTATAATTCATACCACACCTTTCGGCCACCTAACCTGGACCGAAACACTAAAGGTGGAGGCGTGTCCATATTCATTAAGGATATCCACACCTCAAGGCTAGTTGCTCAGCATAATGCATACGAGATTATCCAAGTGCAACTAAATCTGGACAAGACCACAATCCAAATTGTAGCTTGCTACAGATCCCCCACCATGCCCCAGGATTCCCACTCCTCATTTCTTCATACACTGGAAAATATTAGGGTACAACCCAACACCCTAATAATGGGCGATTTCAACTACCCCACCATTAACTGGGAAAACTACTCATATACCAACACTTTTGCTCATCGTTTTCTGGAATTCTGGGGTTGGCATAATGGTCAAGGTGTTTATCTTACAGACACAAGGTGCAGGGTTTGATTCTCACTTGGGGTAATTGGCTAGGTTTAAAAATGGCCCACAAGGGCAGTTAGCCTAGTACTAAACTATGAACCTATGAACCTATGGATCAACTTATCCACACCCCCACCAGGGGCAGCAATATCCTAGACCTGGTCATTACCAACATGGACAACCGGTGTTCCACACCAGAGGTCAATTCCTAGTTGGTCAGATCCGACCACAAGCTAATCACCCTAGACATCCACATCCTGCCCCCACCCCCCATTAGGGAAACCACTGTAAAAAATGTCTCCAAAGCCAACTTCACGCTTCTTAAGACAGAAGTGGCAAACGTCAATAGAGATACGACTGTTGAATCCTACACAAATGCACTTTATAAGCACTTACACGAGGGCATGGATCATGCAATCCCTAACAGAACCAAGATGCTATCCTTCAAAAAAAGGAAGCCAATCTGGTGGTCCCCTGCCATAAACAAACTCCACAACAGAAGAACGAAACTGTTGCAAAAAGAGTAAAATCCTACGATTGGAGGAACTCCCTGGTCAGCCTCAGTAAGAAGCTGAGATCCCTAATAAAATCCTCCAAATCTAGTTATGAAACAAAATTGCCACTGATTCTAAAGACAACCACAAAGCATTCTATAGCTATGTCAAGAATCTCTATGGCAACACTCAGATCTGCTCTCTGAGTTACAGCACAATGGCACTAAATATACAGAACCAACTGATATTGCCAACATTCTGGCAGATAGGTTCAGTGCTAAATTTACCCCTCTCACCCCCTAAAGGGCCCATCTCTAGATCAGAAGAATGCAAAGTTACTGTAATCATGGCTGCACAGGTAAAAACCACACTCTCCAAAGCCAAGAACACAGCATCCATGAGACCTGACAAAATCCCAGGCTGCATTCTACATGAACTGCAGAATGAACTGGCATCCCACCTAAGCACCATGTTCAATCTAAGCCTCACCTCAGGCTTTGTGCCCACTGAATGCTGCACAGTGATGGTTATCCCACTCCACAAAGGGGGAGCCACCACGGACCCTTGGAACTAACACCCTATTAGCCTAACAAGCCTGGTCTGCAAGGCCATAGAATGTATCATCATGGATCTTATACACAAAGACATTGGTAATCTCCAAACTCTGGACCCCATCCAGTTCGGGTTTGTAAAAGGCAAATCATGTCTCCTAAACCTGATAGACTCCTTTGAAGCAGTCACCAAAGCCATAGACGAGGGTAAGGTGGTTTACACAGCCTATCTAGATCTCGCCAAGGCTTTTGACACCATCCCCCACTCTGGAATTATAGATAAATTCACTAAACTAGGTATAAATCCCTATGTCACAAGATGGGTTGCCAACTGGCTCACTGACAGAATCCACGTGGTGAAAGTAGCAGACTCCAAATCCAACTTCAGACGAGTGACAAGTGGAGTATCACAGGATTCAGTCCTGGGTCCTCTCCACAGAAGGTCGTTGGCTAATGAAGTTCGTGGATGACTGCAAACTCAGAGCCTTAATCAAAACTCCTAACGATGTGGACATCCTACAAAAGGGCCTCAAGGAGGCAGATGCCTGGTGTCAAAGCCATGGCCTCAAGCTCAATGCCAAAAAGTGCATTGTCATCCCCTTTGGTAAAAACTCTGTACCCATGAGATACCACATAGGTGGTAGTCTACTTAACAACAAAAGTGTGATAAGAGACCTTGGGACACAGGTGGACAGTAGTCTCTCCTTTGATAATCACATCGCCACAGTAGTCAGGAAATCCTTCTGCTTGGCACACCTCATCACAAAAGGTTTCTCATCCAGGAAAAAAAGAGGTCATTGTTTCCCTCTACTCGTCACTCATTAGACCCATTATAGAGTGCAACACCCCTTTTGGTATGTACCTCACAAGACATCTACAACAACTGGAAAGGCCGCAGAAATACCTCACAAAGAGGATTACTGGCCTCAAACAGATGCCCTACTCAGAAAGTCTCAAAAAACTCCAGCTTTACTCCATCGCATATCGCCTACTCAGAGGCAATGTCTGCCTAACATACAAAGCTATGTCAAACCCAGAGCTGTTGGACATGTTCCACTTAAAGAAATCCCAATCCCTCCGAGCTACATGCTCTAGGCACCTAAACCTTGTCACTACAATAAACAGAACATGCTGGAGGGATAGATTCCTTTCCCAGAGACTTCCCATACTCTGGAACAAACTACCTATCTATATCAAACAAAGCTCCTCATTAGCATTCTTCAAGAAAAATCTTGATGATTGGATGGGAAATAGGAAATTCACCCTGGGGATCACCTCTGTGGCTCTGCTCGACAGGGGAACAGGAAAATAATTTCCTTGGGTGGCGAAAGCCAGTGTACCTTTCTGGCTAGGCTTATATAGGCCCTAGGGCCAATAGCCTAGAATCTACCTATGAACCTATGAAGAAGACTTAAATTAATTCTGAAAACAACATTGACATCTAGGAACAAAATTCAGGCTATAAACCAATTTGCTCTTCCTGTCCTAACTTACAGTTTTGGACAGTCTGACTGGCTCCAACAGGTGTTGGATAGATTAGATAGGAAAACAAGAAAGATGCTTCATGCTCATCAAATGATTTGTAAAAATCAGTGTATACCAAGATTATATATTCCCCATTCCGAAGGAGGTACATGCCTCCTTGAAAATGATAACATGTATAGATCTGCAATCTGCATACGTGTCTACTGACCTCACAAGACCCAAACATAGTGAAAGCTTTGAAACATGAAAAGAATAAATCTAAGATGACATCTCTGCTTAGTCTAGCAGAATCATATCAGCATCAAGGGAGAATGTAAATCAAACCAGAAGTAGATATGAATCAGGCAGCAATTGAATGTGCCAAAAAAACAAAAGAAAGAATATAAGGTACAGGATCAGATGAGAAGGCAAGAAATGAGAAAATGCATAAATATAATTGTAAGTATAAAAAACTTCTGGAAGAACCTCATGTTGATCAGGATCGAATGCAGGAATGGTTAAGGAGAGGTGAATTCAAATTCAAGGATGAAAGTTTAATATTGGTGGCTCAAGACAGTGGGCTACAAACACATTGGTTTACAAAGTCCATTGAACCTGTGGGAGAAACAGATAAATGTGGGTTTTGTAAAACAGAATCAGAACCAGTCGCACACCTTGTTACTGGTTGCGACATTCTAATGGCAGAAGGACTTTATACTGAAAGGCATAATAATGTGGCAAGACTGCTGCACTGGGGATTGTGCAAGCATTTTGGTATTGAAGTTGCTGAAAACACTGAAAACATGAGCCACAAAGCATCATAGAAAATTATAAAGTTTACATCACATGGGATCACCCATTACCAACAGTTCAAAAGACAGTTGCAAGAAAACCAGATATAGTGGTCCATGAAAAGAACACAAAAGTGGCTTTGATCACAGAAATCACTACACCCAGTGACTACAGTGTCTTGCGTACAGAAAGAGAGAGACACAAAGTCATAAAATATCAGGATTTGTAGGCAGAAATGAGAGCAATGTGGAAGAAAGATACTAAGATAGTTCCAATTATAGTAGGAGCAATGGGTCTTATAAAAAAGAATCTACAGTCGTATTTAGATATGTTACCAATACATGTAACTACATACGAATTGCAGAAGGAGTCATTACTGGGCATATTGCTGGTGCAGCTTTACTGTACATGATCTGAGTTTTCTAGGGCAATACAGACATACACACACATGCACACACACACATATATACATATATATATATGTACATAAATATAATTTATATATATATATATATATATATATATATATATATATATATATATATATATATATTTATATATATATAAATTTTTAAACAAAATTGCACCTGGAGCAATGGATTTTTAACTAAGTATTTGGGGATTCACAGTGGTATTTTTGGCTTGTCTGCGCCGCCTAAGCAGCGTGCAAATGGGTGGCACACTGCTTAAATCAGAGACTTACTGTTCCATAAACTGGCTCCAGTCCACACCTAGCTGTACTTCAGGCTGAGATTATGATATAATTAGAAAAACTCAAAGCTGGATCTAGCTATATACTCAGGACCATAAATGAATCTACAGTTTCAATCACTATGTGCTGTATGTGATATTCACCTTTCTATTTATGTCTTCCAAATCTCATATGCTTAATTTTTGATGTACTTCTCAGCGTATCATACTCCTGTGCCCAAATGGTCAATTTAGTCAAGTTATTTAGCAGACATGCCCCCATCTATAACACATGTAGAACAACTCAGATGAAAAGGATAGGTCTAAAGAGAATTCTAAACATGTTTGGGCTTAGGACAGAGCCCTGTGAGATACTCTGACTGTAATCAAGAATTTCACTTGTTCAGTTGCTGTATGATACTTGCCATGTCCTAAATGTAAGCCATCCAGCTATCCATCTTATCAAGCATGCATAAATACCTAGTTGTTCTAATTTATTGATCAGAGTTTTAAGCATGACCCTATCAAATCTATATAAATTACATCACAGCACAATTTTTCATTCATACCTGTTATTATATTGTTATAGTACGTCATGTTGCAGGTGGTACTAGATCTGTTTTCAACATACACATGCTGATATATGGTTTCAAGTCCCAACCTTTACAATTCTGATAATGACTTATCCAATATTACCTAAGACTTTTTAAATAGGTGTTGATATACGAAGCAGATACAAATGTGTAATTGATATGTGAAGTAGGTTAATACTAGTACAGCACACACAGAGTCAGAGTCTGTAAAGCAATACTTATTACTCCTTAACATGCCAAATATCTGGATATCTCAGGATTAGAACCCTAAACATCATCACAAAAGCTACCTGCTTTAATCCTTTGAGCCACTGAGGTTGTTTGACAGAGAGGGGATCATTCATCACACCATCACCTGCATAAATGTGTGCTTTGCTATTGTCAAGTTAAATTCTCAGTTAACTAACACATGATATGTGAGTTTAAATTGAACATTACTGTCCTGATGCTGTGTGGCATACTAACTGTGTGAAATGCTCACACAGCATAGATGATTTATTGTTATGGCAGATACAAGGGGACACTGCTGTTTTTAGGGGTGGGGGAACAAAAGCCCATGTTCTGCTAGGACACACACTAGTCTGACTATCATTTAACCTCACTTTCTAACATGTCCCTTGAATGAAGTATCAATAATCTGTTGCAGTAGGACTGCATGAATATTCCATGCATGAGGCGTACCAAATACAAATGGTGACATGTTACTGGAATGGGTGTCTGTAGTCCCAAGTGGATATAATTTCTGCCCAAATAGCCCAGTATAGTTGCCTGCATAACGTACCCAGTCCATAGCTACAATGACATAACAATCCACTATCCTACTGTGTAGGTTATGGACTTACCTTGCAAGTGCAGCAGTTGACACAACTGTAGTTCAGGGCTGACTCTGTCTGATGTGAGCAGTACACAGCCAATACATGGATATGTACTGGATATGTGATTTGGCTGGTATCAATTTTAATATATGTATGTGAGTAGGAGTAAGGTGCTAGTCCCTAGGTTGTCAGTGAATGTGCTATGCATTGTCTCTTAGCCAAAGCCAGAGCATACTGAGCACAGTTACATTTGCCTACAGGGACATCAGCAGGGGGTTCCTCCTCCAAGTCTTCCTGTGACTATGGCTGTGGTTTCCTAGGCAGTAGTGGGGGCTGTGTATCCCTTCCCTTTGCTGATCCTGCTGCAGCTGTTTCCACAGGATCAGATTGTGTAGCATAGCACATACTGTGAATATCTGTGCACATGCGCCTGGAGAATACTGCAGGGCTCCAACAGATAGATTAAAGCACCAGAACCGTGACTTCAGAAACCCAAACACATGCTCTATGATGTGCTCTATGATGTTCCTAGTGTGTGTGTGTGTGTGTGTGTGTGTGTGTGTGTGTGTGTGTGTGTGTGTGTGTGTGTGTGTGTGTGTGTGTGTGTGTCTGTGTGTGTGTGTGTGTGTGCGTGCGCCTCATTATAGCATTCTTCTGTGGGTGTGTGTGCATTTCTGATGGGTGTCATCATAAATGGTTTCAGGGCATAGCCAGCATCCTCCAGTAAATGTCCCTGTGGGATGCCCCCCCCCCCCAGCAAACATCCGGTGCAACTGTGATGTGTGCCAGATATGAGAGTCATGGTAACCGCCAGGGTTGCTAGCACACACACATTCATGATAATCCTCTGAGCATTACACACAACTTGACAGTTGATGGAGTGATATCCCTTGCAGTTAACGTAGATTCTATTCTGCTCACCAGGTGGTGCCTTCATGTGTTCATGTGTGCAATCTATGGCACCTGGTACTTCCAGGTAGTGTACTACACAGTTGAAGTGTTGCATATTGCTAGCCCTCACCTCAGGGTCAAAGGGAAAAGATATGTGCTCATTGGCATGTGGGAGCATAGCATCCAGAAATTGGTGGAGTATCCCAGATGCAGATGCCTGTGACACCCCCATCATGTCCCCAGCAGGTCTTTGAAAAGTACATGTAGCTAGTATCCTAAAGGCTACACATACCTTAGTTTCCACTGGGATGGATTACCCTCTGTTAGCTCTGACTCTTAGCTCGGGGTGGTAGAGCTCACTGAGTTCTTGTAGTATGTCCCTGTCTACCCTGTAGTGCTACAATCTCCAGCTCATGTAGCTCCTGGAAGGTTACCCTGGGCCTGAACACTCTTTTTCTTCTCGGCTTAGGCCTATTGTCAGCAGTGCCAGCAGCATTGACTTCAGCATTTAGCACATACAGATGCAGAATAGCTGCTGTAGCCCCTAGAATTATCTCAGTTAAAATTTCCAAGTCTGTACTCCAATGGTTTGGAGTAGTGAGGGAAATTCAGAATGTAGGGTGTATGCATACTTTATACAGTTCTGCTGTAGGTCCACCATGTGGGACAGGCTAAATATGAAGCAGTTCACCTGCCTAGGATGTAATTGACATGATTAACAAACTCTACTTTATTGCACAAGCTTATGCAAAAGTATAAATTATTAATTGAATATATCCGGTTTTAATTGATAGATGCCTACGTCATCACTGTCACATAGGTGGTCTGTTCATGCGAACACACTAAGCTATCCAGAGCACCACGCAAACACACGTGCTGAGCACTAAAAAATCCTAAAAGTAACAGGACACACACTGCTGATGTCATCCACATCCAGTGGGAGTATCAACACCATATAGGAGCCTACACCTACACAGAGTGGATATATGGACACAGTTGCTCCTTTTACTGATTCAACAAAGGCTCCTCATTTGCATACATATTCGTGCTGACAGCCTGGAAACTACACGGTTCTTAGCTGCGTAAGCTGGGTAATAGCACGAATGCACCATTGTATGGACCCGACACAAGGTCCAACAGTACATTTGTGTAAACTGCATTGTACATGTTTTACATTTTTTTCTTTTCTGTTAAGCATGTTTGCACAATGCGGCACATTTTGCAAATGTGAAAATTATTTAAAAAAATATTATTAATTTTACATATTCCTTTCCTTTTTCAGACATCCATGATGTATGTTTAGCAGATTTATGTATGTGATGAAGCATTTTCAAGTTATGTCCATATTTGTGGACTTTTACATCCCCTTCTGTCCGTGTAGCCTCCAATACATGGAAATTTTCCGCATACACTATGAACACGGACACGGAATCTACACGGATGCCTTTTGGCTTGTTGGACCACTTCACCTGGCTAATTTGCATAAGATTCACCTGCTTATGCAGAAATTTGCATTGCACAGAAGTTGCCCATTTTGCACGTGCTTGTGTGCCGCTAAGCATGTTTACTGAATCTAAAAATGTTCCCACTTGTGTACGCATCTGTTAAATATCTACTGACATCGGATCTCGACCCAAGACTCCTTACATTGTGGTTATGAAACATTTTACTCAATATATGTATCTGCTTTGGAAAACATTTAACAATCTACATGTGTAAACTACTGGATGAGAAGAAAAATAATTCAGTTGATAGAATGTCACCATATAGATACAGTAAGAATAGCTTAAACAAAATCACAACTATAGTTAAGGATGCTATAGCTTGTTCTAAAGCAATGTATGACAACTCATTAGACATTAAGAAAGTTTAAACATGTTAACTCACAAAAACATTGTACTCAAACTACTGGCCTAATACTGATGAGTAATTCAAGGATATGCAATTCTAAGGCTAAAGTAGAAGAGTTTAACAGTAGTTCTAATCTAGTCATTGTTGAAAACTTGATAGTGAATTAATAGAAGCATCAAATAATAATGATACAAGCTGCCCTCTTCTCCAGTTACACGAAGTTACTTACACTAAAAACTGTAAAAAGAACCAGTAATATGGGCTCACAGCTATTTATGTGGGCTAGTTATACATATGTTTAAACTATAATTGATATATCCTTGTACTTTACCAAGCTTTTACATATGAGTTGTGTCCTTCCAGTCTGGAAACGTCCCATAGTGACCCTGATTCATAAAAAAATGACATTTAGTAAATAAATTACAGACCAATAGGTCTTGATATATTTTGAAAATATATATTTAAAAAAATGATTCAAAATAACAGCTAAGACAAGTGTTTTGATCTCTCACAACATAAGCTAAGTCTGTATGGTACATCTAGTGTGGACACTATTCGTGTCAATGACTAACTTTATTGAATTGTATGATATGGTAAACTTAGCTAACTATGTTGGTTTAACTGCTGTGGTGATATGTCTAGACTTAGCCAAATCCTTAGATACTCACTCACATGAGAAAATACTTTTAGCAATGCAAAATGTTCACATTAATCCATACTTAATAAATTGTTTCATATACTGGCTAACAGACAGCAGCCAGTGTGTTGTTCCTTTGGATGAAGTTTCCTTTGAAAGATTCATAATCTCTGGTGTAACACCAGGGTCTGCATTTCGCCAAGTTTTATTTAACTTAGTATTTGCATCCTTTCCCATATTATCTCACACTAGGTATATAAAATGTGTTGATGATCGTATGCTAGGTACAATAGTCTCATCAAATTTAAATACATTAAAGCAGTATTTATGTGAAGTGGGTGAACCGTAAAATAAGATTTATACTGAATTCAATATTTCAAAATGTAAGTACATAATCTATGTAAAAAAGGTAGTCAGCACTAGAGTCTTATTATGTCACCTAATCCCTGAACAAGTTCACAGAATAAAAGCCTTGGGTATCATCATACATGAACATATATTGTTCAGATTGCATGTAGGTTATCCATGATCTAGGACCACCAAAAAAGTGGAACTACTATTTAAAGCTATGACAACACCTAAGTCAGTTAACACAGCTCTTTAAGATTATAATAGAAGACCGTTCTGCATTCTGTATTTAAAATGAGTATAAACTTAGAAGATTAGCCTCTCCAGAGATGATTTACAATAATATATATCATATTTTGAGTGATTTCTAGAACTTGTATTATACAGCATTACATGCAGAGTCATAAAAAGTAAACTCTGTCTTGCTTATAGGGTCTTCAATTTGGAAATATTACAGTTATTAATGAATACAGAAATGGGGTTTTGGAATATTGTGAAGAAGTACTTTATCAAAAATGTCAAATAAATCAAAATTTTCAAGGAAAAGGGACTTGTTTGTTGTACAATGGATACTGATATTAAGGAAAAGAACACTGGTTGCTGTTAGTTTATCTAAGAATATAGACAAGTACAAATTCAACACATTCAAGCTGGATATTTGTATTGGCAATAATAAATAATGTTACTAAACTAGGAATCAGTGTTCCTAGATGGTCTTCAGGTCTATATGCATATATTGGCAACTGTGAGTAAAAGGGGCCAGTGACACCAAGATGATTGTTTTCCTGTGGTCTCTAGTGGCACACGGTGATTACCTGTCTACCTACATGCAGAGAATTGCCAGTGCCACATCACTGCGCTCACTGACAATGCTGTTCAAGGTAAGGCAAGAGAATGTACTGGGAGGCCATGAAGGGTTCCTTTGTCGGATACACACTCCTCAGCTACATATTGATGTGCACCACATTTTGTCACTGCACATCATGGGAACTCAAAACTGTCACCCTAAAGTATCAGAACACATTATGTGTATCTCTTCTTGGTCACAGTCCCACAAGTGCACACCATCTCTGTCATGAACTACCACAAGTTCTTAAATAACAAGTTAGCATAGTGGCCACAGATCATGGTCAGGTAATGACACACCAAACACAGGAAAGTGTGTACATCACAGAATACCCTTCACCTCAGGATGTCCACCTTTGGTAAAGTCTGCAGTCAAATCGTGGGACCCTTACCCTATCACAAGAGAATATGTGACACAACACATGCACAACCTCATGATCCCCATCTTTGACTCCTGTGATATGCTCCCCACCAAATAAGTATAGACAGATGTGTCATTGCATCTCTCACCACCAGTGCACATGATCAGGACTATGACCCACTCCATCCTTCTTCCTATGTGGTAAATGGTAAATGTGGGCATGCTTGATGCACACTCTGGCTTGACAATGCACAGGCCTGCATAGCTTGATATTTATACTGCTTGCATTATACTTCATCTGTGAGATAGCACACTGTCACTGTGTGTTTATCTCGACCCCTACATCTGGACTAGATGTTGCTGGCTTCATTTACCCTGCCATGCACTGTGCTCATCATTGCCTGGGTGGTGAATGCATAGCTGTTTGTTTTTGCTTCTGCACTACATTCTTATCAGATGATGGTATGGATGTGCCAGTATCCTGAACTAGATCCTCAGCACCATAATATGAAGCACACAACATGATAACAGCACCCTGCAGGCTGTCTTTGGATCATACTGGATTGCACCTTGCGACATGTCAACACAGAGGAAGTGGGCTTTAAGTGGGAACACACACTTCATAATGTTGCAGGATTGTGTATGTGCAGTATTACCTTTTCTGTATTATTCCATTTGTAGTTTAAGTGCTGCCAAAGCAAGCACAATACTGCAGTTCAGCCATACTGTCCGGATTCTATACAGGCATCATAAGCCAGGACTCTAGTGGGTATCCAGTATCACCTACAACAGACTATGAATATGTAATAGGATTAATACCTAAGCACACACTAAATATCTAGGCATATAGTTTCACATTAGCCTAAGTTCCTGTACTTAAGGATTAGGTGACCCTATAGATTTTCAGTATACAGGAAGCAATGATATAGCTAAGATGTATGTCAACTATGTGAATTATGCAAACTACTTGGGTGCTATGCAGACATGTTGGTTGTGATCCCATGAACGCCACAACTCACTTAACAGTTCACAGGAAGGAATCCCTTCTTGTGCATAAACCTTTGTACTGTGGGCTAGGTAGGGCCTTTATTGCTACATGTGTACTATCTATGGTATGCAGTACATCTGTGAGATGGGCACCCATGGCATTAGCTTGTTAAATATTCTAAAATTGGAGGCCTGTAAAATACCCAATGTGTCTTTATATGGCCTCTGAATGATCCCAACATCCAACATTAGCAGAAATATCTGCACTTTAGACTCCTCAGATATGGCAAGCTATATACCTCTATGGATTATGTGTATTGTTGACACACACTAACCAAATCCATGCAATCTCCTGATTTTGTTTAAAGTGATTAATAATAGACAGTACTGTTTGCATTGGCATCTGATAGTATCTCATGCATACCCACAGTAACCAGAAGCATTAAAGGTTATAGTATGATGCTGCACAATGACTGTTGAGACTCTAAGCATTCTTGCTATATGCAGCAATGAATTTTTTGTCTTTTTTTTTTTACAGTGAGTCACGCAGTATAGTGAAACTTGCAGTACAGGACACTATGAATAGAATTCATTCTATTCACCTTGAATGCATTTTAATTTTATTAGAACTTCCTTTTACTACTGCTATTCATTGTATGTTGAGCCAGTGTCAGTGGTGCTACAGGAAGCGCACTCATCTTTGGTGCTGGAAAACCAGAATGCTGTGGATTCTAGTCCCACTTCATTTGACTGGTTAATGACACTGCTGTGCAGCATTGGTGAGGGGGGTGCTGCACTCCTGAGACTGATGTCATGCAGATGAGACATTAGACCAAGGTCCCATCTGCTTGAGTTGGTGGTAGCTCAGATGGATATAAAAGATCCAATGGCACCTATCGAAAAAATCGTAGGGGTCATTTATTTAACACAACATTATAAAACATTATTTACATATTTACAAAATGTACATATTTACAGATACATATACACATTTCTATTTTTTCTATTTCACATTTTTTTATAAGATCCTCATTGTTATTCTTCCATAACTGACCACCATTCCTTCTTCCACAACCAGAATCTAATTTTTCACAATATATCTCACAAAATCCATTTGCCATTTAACAACATTTCATTCAATCTGTCATCCCAAATAAACCTTATTAGAAAAAATGAATTCTTATCTACTCTTCCCACATATTACTACTTCTTGTTCTTATAATATCCATACATAATCATATTCATATCTATATTGTTTATGTAATTAATATTTTCAAAATTTTTTCTTCACACAACTTTTCCAGAGTTTCACCACTCTTTTACATTTCAAAAGAAACATGTTCTGGTTTTGCTTCCTTCCCACAAAAAGGAACACACTGTTTCAAATTTCTTTTTATATGGAATATTCCCCTTTACAGTTAACTTGTTTGTTACCAGTCTGCATAGAAAATCCTGACACTCTATTATCTTGGTACACCACTTTTACATACTTTAATGGCTTTAATCATTTCTCCTGGTAAAATTTCCCATGTATTTATATAAATACTGTTTCATCACATTATTATGTCACATCCTTCTATTTTCACTTCATCATCAATTTTTCTTTTCCAATTGTATAATTTCCTTTACATATTTTTGGGATCATATAAACATTTGACATATATGCTATTTTCCCATTCATACATAATTCACTATATAAACCTTTTCCTGAATACTAATCTATATGTCCTCCACAGAAGATATATTTGCATCATTACTATACCATTTTCCCTAAATTTTATTCTGAGCAAAGATACTTCATTCTTATAAAATATACACCCAATTTTCATTACATCACCCAAACCTCTTACTTTTATCTTTATTAAAAGTCATTCCCATTTACTTTAAACATCCATTCAGGCAAACCAAAATTTCCCTCATCCATATTTTGTTCTTAGCAACTTCCAGTATAGCATCTGCGTATATCAAAACTACTAGAATCACCACCTCCTTTGTATCACATATCTAGCAGCATTTATTTTATAAGCGATTTCACTCACTATCAAATTCATTACCAGTACAAACAATATTTCACTCATGGGACATCCTTATCTTATACCACACTTCATGCATATTTCTTTACTCAGCCACCCATTCACTAACACTCTCACCCTATTATTTTAATATGCTAACATACACTCTCTCCTAATTCTATTACCTATTCCATACTTCTCCATAACATCACACAAAGCATCATGTACTACGGTATCAAATGCCTTGTTAATATCACCTACCAAAAGTTTCACATTTTTCCTTTTATTTACAATACCATCCACAATTTCTGTCACACCCAATAACAATTCTTGACATCCCTTCCCTTTTTATACCATGTGTACTTTCTTCCATAATATCCCTCATCCTTTTATCCATTCTCCTCTGTATTATTTTCATAAAAATATAATTTATGTAATGTAATGTGATGGGTCACCATTATTTTATTTTATTCTTCTCATTCTTCTTTCATAAAGTTTTAATATCCCACTATATAACCCTTCAGAAACAAACCCTTCCTCAACTTCCAAGATGGCTGCACACTAAGTAACAGCTTAATTCTAGCTCTCCCAGTGTGAAAACAGAAACTCAGCAGAGAAGTCTGGTATACTTTCATGTTTCTGGGTTAATTTAATTAATAGGCTAGTAATTTAAGTGCTCTGCCTGAATGCCAGCAAAAAAGAAATACAGAGGACCTGAAAGAAAATCAACTACAAAAGGTGAGGAAAAAAGTTCTGCAGCTGTTCGACAAAAATCAGTGCAAGCTCTAGAAATGACTTCCAGTAACCTAGAGCAAAGTATACGACAACTGCACACAGACCTGGTTAAAATAAATGAAACAATGATATCAGTTCAAACAACAAAAAGACTGGAAAAAATTGAAGAAGCTTTAAACAGATATTCAGATGTGGTGATAAAACTGCAAAACCAGAGTTCAAAATGAAGAAAAGACTGTCTGAATATAAGACTGACTCACTGTTCAAGAAGATATGTTTCAAAAAATAATAGGATTAGAGGAGAGAGCACGTAGGGAAAACCTTAGATTTTCAGCTGTACCAAAAAAACTGGAAGGAACAGACTGTATTCATTTTATGAAAGCACAAATAAACAACTGGACTGGTATTCCGCAGCAGGAGTTGTTAGTTGAAATGGTACATCATATGTATGCTCCAAACCTGGCTATGAGAAAGCAAGCTAGACCTTTAATAGTAAAGATGCAATCCTACCAGTAGGAGTTAATTCTGACAAAACTGTGGCAGAAGGACAATGTAATAAAAGTGGAAGACAGCAGAGTGTTTGTGGGGAATAATTACTTATTGTACACCAGGCAGAAGAGGAGTAAATGTATTCCACTATTCAGAGAATGTCAAGAAGCAGGCATGAGATTCAAATTGCTGTACCCAGTCATCTTCCAAATGTTCTTCCTTGGAGTTTATGCTAAGTATATGCTAAGGAAGAAATACCAAAGTTTGTCCAACAAAAATTCAGCTGTGAAACAGAAGGAGATTCCACTTCTTGTTCTTCTGGTAATAAAGACCACAGAGAGACTGTGCCAGTGAAACATTATCCAATGTCTCAATGTAAAATACTGGAGAGAAGGAAGAGAGCACGAGAGTTGACTAGAATAATTGAGAGCATGTTGGAAAGAAGCAGAGAAAGGATTTGGGAGATGGAGATGAACAGGAATAAAACCAGTAACTTGGCAACCGACAAATGTGGGATTACAAAGCAATAATCATATTTGTGAAATATGACATAAAAAATCTGTAAATATTGGACTTTTCTGGACTTTGTTGGACTTGTGGGGGACTCATAAAGCATATGCCCTAGTTCATGTCATTAATGTTTGGAAAACTACTTAGGGGAGGGGTAGAGAGAGAAAGTTAACTATAAGCAAAACAAAATTCTTTCTTAATAGTAGTATTTTTAAAGTGCATGATTTTCGTTGCATGCTATAACGTTTTCTCCATTATTTTTAAGTGTAATGGGTATACTATTGTAAACAGGTGCTCCTGACTTTTTACTTTCTCCCTTCTTCACTCTTTCTCCTTGTTCAGTTTTAAGAAATGTAGGCACTGCAATGTAAAAAAAAAGTCTGGTTAAAAGGGCATGACAAAAGAAAAATAAATCTACTTTTTCTCATTCTTGTGTGTGGGAAGGCTGACTGGATTGGGGCCCTTGACTTGATCTAGTAACGAGTTTTAAGAGAAAGCAAGAAAATGAAAAAGAATGCTGAATAGTATAAGGCTTTTTTCTAGCAAATAGCAAATAAATGTATGGCAATTAGCAATTATGTATCTGGTCCTCATGTCTCCATGGAGACAATCTTATATAGAGAAATTGACTGCAATCTAATAAAGAAAAATTGGCTAAGAAAAAAAGCAAAATTGGCAAGGAGATAATGTTCTCTGAAAGCATTCAGGTGTTTTACCAGCTAGAATTAGCTACAAAGAAAAGACAAAACCAAACAGCACTTAATAGAAGCACAGGCAGCACCATGCATCTTAAAATGAATAACCTTTCTTTTAGGTTACCTCAAGACTGTGTGTGGCTGTCAATCTGGGACATTTGTTCCTATTAGTAGGGTATAACTTTGATATTTGAAGATGTATATAGTTTTATGTGTTAATGTTAAGTTAATAACTTCTAGGGAGTATTGGGTGTTTTTTTTTTGTTTTGTTTTGTTTTGTTTTTTGAGGGCTTTCAATAAAACAACAATTTTTGTAAGATGTGACATAAACTAGGATGTATATGACAAGAAACAAATGTATAAAAGCTCAACCTGACAAACAGTATATTGATTGTAACACAAAAGCTGGAACTAGACAGTTAATAAAAAAGCTGTTATACATACAAGATGGGAATTATAACTTTTTAATACAATGATACTTTGTGTAATGTCTTTAAATGTCAATGGTTTCACAGATAACTACTAAAAAAGAAACAGTGGTGAATTATGTTAAAAAATGTTGAGTGCAAATAACTATGCTACAGGATACATACTTGAAAAGAATGAACATGTGAATTTGATAAAGAAAGATTTTCAGCAGTTATTCAGTGGAACACCTAGGACAAAGGAAAACAGGAGGACTTATATTAATTGCAAGAGGAACTCCAATAGTGATAGAAGAAGATAACAAAGATAACAATGGTAGATTTGCAGTAGTAAGGGGCTACTGGCAAGGGAGAAGGATTACACTGGCATGTATTTGTATTCCACCTACAACTATAATAATGGAGCTCAAGAAAATTCTGGGAGAAATAATCGGCTTTCAGCAAGGAATAATACTTATAGGTGGGGACTAAAATTTGATTTGCAGCAATGAATATCTGTCTGGGGGCCCAAAAGGGAAAGTATAACAAAGGAGGGCAGTCTTCAGAAGACATTTATGAAAATGTTTGGCATGGAAGATGTTAGTTCAGTACTAGGAGTTCAGCATGAGTTTACATATTATTCTCTAAGATACAAAAACTGGGCTAGGCTAGACAGAATTTATATTTCACAACAGCATGTGCATTTCATTGAAGGTCTTGATATGCATCCAATAACTATTTCAGATCATGTGCCAATAATAACTAAAATGAAAACACAGGTTAAGGAAATAAAAACGAGACACTGGCGCTTTTCCACCTATCTGTTGAAATGAGATGAATTTAAGGAATGGGTAGTACAAATTATTCAGGAGTTATTAGAGAATATAGATTTTTTTTTCTGAAAATATAGCTAGGGAGTAGGATATAATTACAGTGGAGCTTAAAAATGGGGGCTGTGATGCCCCACCACTGGACCAGTAATCAAGGAACCTCAATCCTCACCACTGGCACAATGGGGAACATACACTGGGAGGATAACAGGTACACACATGGTATTTCCAGATACAGCTCTCTGCATTGTGCAATTTCCCTTAAGAGTGCATAGAGACCACAGTCAGTCCAGGGCTGGTGTCTCCCTCTTTCTCCAGATCCCCAATAACACTCCCCACTGGCATAGCTATAGAGTTGAGATCTCAGTTGAGTGGCCAAACCAAGACCTACAGCACCATCTCTGTCCAACCAGTGATTTGTGTTCCTGTCCAAGTAGCTAACACACACATTCTTTGAAGTTTGATTCACATACACACACACACACACACACACACACACACACACACACACACACACACACACACACACACACACACCTGGGAATGGCTAGCACAGGTTTACTATGTCCCCTTTAGGCCTGACTATAAGGTAGTTATCACTGCCACCATCCAACTCCTTATCATCTACTTTAAGGCCCTTAACAAAGGGTGTCCACGCTTACTGTGTAATATTAATATTAATACAAATGTTAGTATAACCAAAAGCAAGACTATTAGAAGTGGTCCTCACAGTATCACCAAATAAATATGCAAGTACTCTCAAAACTTAAATATCTCTAGACAGATCAGCCACCATGAAAGGATTAAATATATTTAATAATAAATAATAAAAGAACAATAAAATACTCAGTATATAATCACAGTGACATCAGAGTTCAAAACCACAGAAGTATTTAAAACAACATTGCATGATACACTCAAATAAATAAAGAAACACAACTAAACTATGCTTCACTATATTCCTGACTGAATGTAAGAGAATTATTATACCCTAGTTAACTTACTTAAGAGCAAGGCAGATGTGGTGAATGGATCTTCTAACTGTTGTCAGGTCCAAGACAGAATAAAGAATGTTGTGTCTCACTATGAGACTTCTTAAATTAATATCTCAAATATTACTGCTGGGATAGCTTGCAGAATGACATCTCTTGTCATCTAACTCTATCCCAGGTGAAAATCCCATTGCTGGAAGCTAGCACTACTTAACATCTGCCTGTGAAAATACATAGACCTCAGATTTTTGACAGATTCTGGAAGTCATAAAACAATTACATTCCTTCCCATTTCAAGACTAGTAATTATTTCACCTTAAAGACAATACAGAAAGTACCCTAGTTTTAGACATTGTGTCTCCTTGGTGCATTGAAAATGAAATATATAATCTTTTATTGTGTAGCCATAAAGTAATTTCATTTCAGCTATTTTTCTGAAATTTTGCTGGACTGAAGTTAACCTCCTGTGTCCCAGTTTCCACTGTTAAAATATATACATTTAAACAGTTACAAACGTTTATGTACATTTCTGTTCTCTTCCAGCAGGGCACACTGTGGATACATCTTTAAGCTCAGTACTTTACAAAATACCTTTTTTTAACACACATGTCTGTAAAGACCAGTTTGACATACACATGACATATAGTTCTAATACATTTGTAACACAAGCATCTTATATAGATCATGTTGATATTCACAAATGACATATAATTATTTACAAATTTCCAGATAGCTGTGCTGGCAGTATCCCCCTTTTGTCAAAGGAGAAAGTAAAAGAAAGGGAGATATGGTTAAGAAGTATGTATTTACATTTGACAACCAGGTAGTGTCCGAATGGGCAAGTAGCCCATTTTCAGTGGAGACCTGGGGAGAAAAGCTCCCAAGTGAAGTTACAATTGTTAAAGAATAATAAAACATAGTACAGTACTTAAGATTACAAATGTTAAACATAATACACACTACAATGTAGGCTAAAAGAGAACAAAAGTAAGAATATACACATAATTGTAACAGAGGTAAAAATATGCATATAGTTCAACATCTCGGTCATAGTTTTTTTATGAGTATAAGATTTATGAAAAGTATATATCTGAAAAAAAGAATAGTTTTGCTAAAAGCTGTAAGAAGAAGTAAGAAGAATTAATTACAGGGATTGACAAATTTTTAAGTATTGCAGAATAATTGAAATCTCAGAGAACAAGAAAAGGAACAACTGCAGAATGCAAAACAGAAAATAAGGGATTACCTCAATAATATGTATGAGTTTAGAAAGATTGCTGTTAACCAAATGTTTTTTGATAATAACTCTAAAGCACAAAAACTTTTAGCACAACAACTCAAGCAACAGAAAGTAGAAAGTGCTATCATCAAGCTTAGGGAGCCTACAACAAGGAAGATAACAAGAGATCTGTAGCGGTATTAGAAATATTTTGGAAATTCTATGAAAGTCTGAGTAAAACAGAGAAATATGGAAATCAAGAAGAGGTACAAATGGAAATGTTTATGGATGAATTAAATATGCCAAGCCTAGAGGTAGAAGAGGCTCAATTACTAACAGTTAGGATAGGAGGAGATGAGATAAAAATGGTGATGTATAGCCAATCTACAGGAAGGTCTTAAGTAATAGATAGTATTACTGGGGAAATTTAGAAGCTAGGGGGGGGAAAACTGATAAAGATCTGGAAGGTTTTGTTTAACAGTATTTTAAGAGAAGGAGATGTACCAACATCCTGGTAGAAAGTGTTGGTAGCTCTAATACCTAAAGAAGGTAGATATCCATCAGGTCCAGCTTCATATAGGCCCATTTCAACAGTAAATCATGATTATAAAGTGTTTATGTCTATAATGGCTTGAAGAATGGCAAACGTGATGCCAAAATGGATAGATATGGATCAATGTGGTTTTCTGGAGGGGAGGCAAACATTTGACAACATTAACAGAACAAGGATGATCCACAGGGAAACAGAATGTAAGAAAATACCACTGTTGTTGGTGGGTCTTGATACAGACAAAGCATTTGACAGACTAAGCTGGGACTTTATGAGCAGGGCAATGGAAGCATTTGCATTTTTTGATAAAATTATAAGGTTGATTAGCATAATATATGAGGGATCAGAGGTGAAAATTAAAGTGGGTGGGGAGCCCTCTGATAATTTCTGCTTAGCAGAGGAACCAGGCAGGGATATCCTCTTTCCTTTTATTATTTGTATTATATTTAAAACCACTGGCAAAGAAAATAAGGGATTCAGAAATTCAAGGATATAACTGATATGTTAGTCAAGAAAAGCTAGCTCTATTTGCAGATGATATTATTTTATACCCGACAAAACCAGAAAAGGACATTACAATGTTGTGGAACATTCTGAGACAGTTTCAAATCTTTTTGGGATATAAAATTAATGAAGCTAAAATAAAGGTAATAGCAGTAAATGATGTACCCACACACAAATTGGTTCAGCAATATCCATATTAATGGGGACATGATAAAATTAAGCATGTAGGAGTATGGATTAATAATGATTCAGGTGTGTCAGCTAAAGATATTTGGGAAGAGACTAAACAAAAGATAATACAAAAACTGAGAAAATGGAAGCTCTGCTATATGGATATGGATAGTAAGATACAAGCAGTTAAAATGTTTTAGTCCGTTTAGTCTTATTCACAGGTCACGCATAATTTTCTCAACCAGAGGAGAAGTTGTGGAGAGTAATTAATAAAGAGCTGAAGGATTTTATCTGGGAAGGGAGAACAGCAAGAGTCAAGTGGGATAAGATGATTCTCCCAATGAAACAAGGCAGATTGGGATTACCCAATTTGAAGGGGTATTTCAAGGCAATACAGTTAAGGCTCCTATGCATAGCACAAGCAGAAAACTATAATTCAAAGTGGAAAGGGATGATGTTGAAACACAGGGAAGCTCAAGAAAGAAGGAGGGACTGGGATTTTGCATGCAGACCTTTAAGGAGAATAACAATAATCATACAGAATATTATATTCATTAAGTAGCAAAAAGTATTATAAAAACTAAACCAACATGGGAATGGAAAAAGGAAATTATGCTGATAGGGATGACTGCAATTAGGGATACAGACAATAGAAAAGAGGGGGCTGGAATTTATTGCAGAAAACAGCAAAGGAACCAAGGTATTGGGAGCAAATAACTAGAGAGGGAAAGGTAATAGAATGGAAAGATGCCAAGAATTTATTTGGACTGCAGGTTAGAGATTGCCTTCCCTATCAAGGATTCATTTCAGACTATAGGCAAAGAGAAATAAATAAGGGGGTCATAAATTAAAGACCAGCACTGACAAAGTTTTTAGTAGAATCTAGAATAGAAGCTGCCATTAAAAAATGAATAATTAGAACAGCATATAAAATATTGCATGTTAACTATAGCAATCAATCGGAGGAGGTTAGAAATTTATTTAATTTTATTTAACATTTGTTAACCGGTAAAGTCCAACTTGGAATGAAGCTAATTTTCAGCAGAAGCCTAGGGAGAAACACTCCAGATGCATGTCTTTGTAACACGGGAGGAAAACGGAGCGACCGGAGGAAACCCACATGAACGCAGGGAGGACATGGACATGCAGACTCCTCACAGAAGGCACCCCAGCCGAGAATCGAATCAGAAAGGACTGGGAAGAGAGATTGGATAACCAGTTCTGGAAGAAACAATGGTGATATATATATATATATATATATATATATATATATATATATATATATATATATATATATATATATATATATATATATATATATATATATATATATATTATGCATATATTATGCATATATATATATATATATATATATATATATATATATATATATATATATATATATGGGATCTGGACACATGCTCGACTAGCATATGTCCGAATCACAAAACATCGAACACACATACACGAAAGCGCTTAACATCGACAAGCGCTTCCGTGTAAGTGTGCCTGTTTCGTAGATCGGACTACAGTGCAGGTAAGGGAAAATTCCCTTTTCCCCACTGTAGTGCGATCTCAGAGTGAGAATAATAAAGTAGGGGGGTGCAGGGGGGCAAAGCCCCCTGCAGAAACGTAGATTTTTTTTTTTGAACTACACATAAACGGAAGCACTTTTCGATGTTAAGCGCTTTTGTGTATGTGTTCTATGTTTTGTGATTCAGACATATGCTAGTCGAGCATGTGTCCTAGACCCATATATAGATATATAGATATATATATATATATATATATATATATATATATATATATATATATGGTTCCCATTCAGAAGCCTGAAACATCATAAGCCTGAAAATGAAAACACAAATAATGCTAATATATCACTATAAAGACACTAATATCTACCAACTGAATATTTGTCACTATTGCATACATCCACAATGACATCAGTATGTCTATTTTGTGTTTTCAGGATTTGAGTTTTTCAGTTTTGGTCTTTCAGGATTTTTTGGTTTTTGATTTTGAGTTTTCAGGATTCTGAATTTTCAGGCTTTTGGTTTCAGGATTTTGATTTTCAGGCTTATGATGTTTCAGGCTTCTGAATGGGAACCATATATATATATATATATAGATAGGTCTCCCAAATATGCAACAAAATGTAGAAGATTTAGCATTTTTGCTTGGAAATGTTTACATAGATTTTTTATACCCAAGTAGACTCCACAGACTTTTTCCACAGGTAGACAGCAAATGGAGGTGTGATGGGGAAGAAAGAGGTAACTCGGAACACATTTTATTGGAGCATAATGAGTTGGCAGACTTTAAAGATTCTCTGCAGACTACTGTGTCAGAGATGCCAGGTGAGCAAATTGATGTAAGTAGGGAAATGATTTTTCTGAGCTATGACACAGAATGAAAATCGCCTAGATATAGTAAGGCCTAGAAAATGGAAATCAAAATTTAAACCAGCTGTACTAGAAGTAGTGAATATAGTAACAGAGATATAACAACTGGAATTGGGATCTTTGGTAAAGGGTAGGAGCAAATTTCATAAGATAAAAATGGGAATTGTAGGAACAATACATACAGTGGAGGAATTTTGTTTAAAAGAAGGCAGGACTTGTATGAAATATATAATGTTTGACTGACAATGATTAGGTGGATTATGAGTGATGTATAATGTTCGCAGCTAGAATTATGTCAGTACAGCTTGTGATATAAAATGCTTGCAACTAGGATTGTATCAAAATGGTTTGCTTTCATTTATATAAATGTATGATTGACCATGTCATAAGGGCTAATTTAATAAAGATGTTTCTTGTTAAAAAAAGAAAAACTTCCTATAACCATCAATTCAGCAAATTTACAAAATGCTCTCTTTGCCAGTCCAATCATTTCTTATACATCCCATACCCTATACCATCTGGTAGTGATACTTAATCAACCTTTACTTTCGTAAGTATTTCATCCAATTCACTAATAGTAATTTCTTTTTTTCAAATTCTTCCTTAACTCATTCGGGATTTTTTTTTTACTTTCCATTCTCTGTTATTTTCTTTGTTTGTACTCTCATACATAGTTTTCACATGATTTACTAAAATGCTCATAATTTGCTCCTGTGATCTTTTTACATCTCCTTTTACATTTTTAATTTCCCTCATTATATTAATATCCACCTTTAATATTTTACACAGATATGCAGATACTTCCTCCCTTCTCCCTTGTAAATAATGTCTCTGCCTAAACAGCAATGTCTCAGGTTTTTTCTTGATTTCTTTTACGTATTTCTTTTTTTATATATCATAATATTCTCTTGCATTATTCTCTAAAGTCTCTAATACATTTCTATTCATTTTGTCATACTTCACTTTCTCTTCATTCGTACATAATCCTGCTATTGAAAAAAAAAGACTTTTTATATTTGTTTTTAAAATTCAATCCACCATTCAGAACAATTTTTATATAAGTTCTTCATAGTTATATGATCCTTTCACAACTGCAATATTTGCCACACTTCATTTTCATCCCATAATTTCTTATTCATTCTTTTTATTCCCTTTCCTATTTTAATATACTCTTTCTTCCATCATCTCCATCCATACTGCTAAACTGTATCACTATCTGCTACCCCTAAGCCTTCAGGTAAAACAAATGATCAGTTTCAGATCCAAGTGCTGCCCTCCATTAGTCTATTAACCTTAGTTCCACATGGCTAATTTACCACATTTTATCACTTCCTGAAATTTTTGGCATATTTCCCTTTTCTTTTTATGTTTTTCCCTTAAATTACAACTAAAGTCCCCTGCTATTATAAGTTTTATGGTCTTTTCGGCTTTTCCCAGTTAGGGGTCGCCACAGAAGAACTCCAGTCAGGTCTGTTAATGATTGGAAGTCGATTTTTATGGTGCCGAGTTGCCAGCCCGAACGCCAAACCTTCAGTGAAGGCACGCCCATTCACACATGTCTTTTGGAGGCCACTCGACCGCGGGGAGGACATGCAGACTCCACACAGAAAGCACTCCAGCTGTGAATCAAACAGGAGAACCTCTTGCTGTGAGGTGACAATGCTAACGCTGCACCACCGCGGCTTCTATTATAATATTATAATTTTCATTGTAACCACCATACAGTCTAATATTTGATGAAACAGATTCTCTCTTTCCTTGCAGGTTTTATACGCACACACATGCACTAATATATATATATATATATATATATATATATATATATATATATATATATATATATAAACATGTTCTCCACCTCACATGCACAACAGCTAACTTTACCATCCTTACCAATGTTACATTTAGCGTTTTTCACTGTTTTGTTGCAGTACACAGCCACTCCAGAGCAATGTTCATTTTCTAAGTTCCATATTATATCTTTCTTCACTTGTCAGGAATAGGTTCATAAGTTCACAGAAGGTTAATAGACTAGCGGCATTAGATCCCTTACAAGCCTAGCCATGCTAATCCCGAGTTGCCTCAATTGTCTTTCATAGTCAGTCTTATATCTTCTATCAGAATAACATCCACATCACGTTTAGCACACCATTCCAGTATCCTTATCCTTACAGCATTAATAATACTGTTCATATTTACTGAAAGTACTCTAAAATGATTGCTTTTCCTTCTTTTTAAGTTCAGGGGAAATATTTTTTAATTTTTATTTTCTTATTTTTACTGTTTCCCCAACTGAATATTTTCCCTTGGTTTTTGTACAAATAATATTTGATCCTCAGAATCACATTTTCACTGGCTAGAACTTCAAAGAAACTATTAATATCAATCTCTTTACCTGACCTATCTTCCTGCATGCACTCTCTCTTCATTCTTCACCTCTATAGTTTTCTTCTTGTACAGCTTCTTCTTCACCTAGTTCACCCTCTCTCCTAGCCTCTTGTCATCCTTCCTCATGTATTGTTTTCTTGCCATGCCCCTTCCTTTTCATTATTTACTGTTTGCTCTTGACAATTCATCCAAAAGTATCCTTTTTTTGTTACACAACCTGCATTCAGGCACACACCTTCATACACTTTCTCTCCACACTGGCTACATTGTACCTTGCCACAATCATTAATCAAATGAGAAAAGTCTCTACAAAGGAAAATTTAGGCTGGCCAGCGTATCTTAATTTCGCTATATGACCAGCCACAAAAATAACACTTGCCAAGAGTTTCACCATGTTGTTTTTGCATTTCAGAACAATTTTCAACCTCCACCCTCCATTTCATAAGTTTGTCTCATCTTTAACTTTCACAATATTATCAAGAGTTTCACACAGACCCTGCATGCAATTTCTATCCTCTTCCAGTTCATTAGTTTTAAACTGTAAAGTTTTTTTTAACATTTAAATTACTACCAGAAAACAAATAATTTTTCCACAAAAAAAAAAAAAAAATCTCCCAAGCCCCTGTTTACACTTATCAAGGGTACCAGAACTAGTCAGATATTTGGGAGACATGGCTAGGCTTAAAAAGGCCAGTGTGATCATTAGCTTAGTAACCAACTATGAACATATGAACAGATAAATGTCCTTCTTTTTGTTACACAGTTCCATAATTTGTATCATCAGTCCATCAGTTTCAAATGTTAAGTCACAAAAAGTGTCTTCTCCAATATGTGTAAAAGACTGGATTTCTTGAGCTTTAAAATTGTCCCACACACAGTATCCATCTAGTGCAGTGTAATTTTTGTTTTTATTCACACAGCTGGTCTTTTCTTTCTTTTTTAAACAGTTTTACTTACAGTTTGTTGAGGTTTTCCTTTCTTGCCTGCTCTCACTGCTGCAAATGTTTTAGTTACTCCATTATCTACTACCCAAAAAAGACCAGTTCTCAGTTTTTTGCTGCCTTCCTCTTTTACTTTCTGTCACTGCTGAATAGATTTTTACTGCTGTGTTCACTGCTGCCACTTCACCTGGTCCTTTTCCATATTCTCCACACCTCCAAAAAAATTATCAGCCATTTTATCCCATGAAACAGATGAACTGCCACCGAGATCATCATGCTCAAATATTTTTAACAGAACATCATTTGCAAAGCTCTCCTGATTCCAATTATCTGAACCACTTTCATAGACTCACTTCTTTTTCCAAGGAGACAGCTAAATGCTGCTCATTTGTAACATTCACTACACAAGAATCTTTGTTTACATTCTGAAGTTCCATCTCGAACAATTTTTTCTTCGAATTTGCACTTTCCACCTTCAAGCTCTCCATAGCTTTTCTCTCTTCTTTCATAATGCTGCTTCCCTTAGACCTCTTCCTTGCTGCTGTAGGAGCCCTCTGGTGCCATCTAGCAGGTGTAAAATGTACCAAATTTCCCCTAGTAATATAAGTACCGCCTTAGGTCTCCCATGGAAACTGCCCACTAGTCTATTGGGACTAACATGATCAACAAAGAATAGATAGATAGATAGATAGATAGATAGATAGATAGATAGATAGATAGATAGATAGATAGAGAGGGAGATAAATGTCCTTATATGGCCATTTGCATAGATCTTCTGTTGCACATTTGGGCTCAGTACAATGGAGATCAGTCCAAATGGACAGAAGATAAAATCAGCAAGCAAAGGAGAGTAGTATTGCTGGAAATTAATTAATCTTCAAGCCTTTGTGAGTACCTTCATGAGGTGGACCTAGTTTTTTTTTTACAAAATCTCACCAAGACAACACTAATATATAGATAATATTTTATATAGCATATATCATAGACAGAGGTAAGTTAAAGAATAAAAAAGACAGCTGGGTGTACAAGTCCCAGGATAAAACGAGCCCATCCTGGTAGATGCACTGGTATCAGGACTGGAAATAATGACAGTGTTGAATCCTCAAGACACAGAAACATTCCTACAATGGGGTTAGGCCAGGCTCAGGGTGGGGAGGGGCCTGTTGTAGAAGGAAGCAGTAGTCCACAAAAATCACAAAAACGGACAGGCCAAAAAAGGGACATAAAGATAACAGAGTGGATTACTGAGGATAAAAGAGAAATTAGGTATTGTTAGTGTTATGCAAGAAGCCCATAAATTCCAGACAAAAGATATAGAAAAAGATCAAGACAGACATTTGAAGAAATTAAAATACTTGCACAAGAAAAACCGTCAAAAGCTTCAAATGCAAATTTGCGTTCATTAATATAACAGATACATAAAAACATTACCGGTAATCAAACTGGAAATAAATAAATATAGACCAAGAAACCTTGGGCCATTTGGAAACAGAAGTGACTTGAAGAAGTGTGAAATATAAAGAATAAAATCTAGAGATTTTTGAAAGGTATAACAAAGAAATGTGGACCTCTGAAAGAAATTGATATGGTACTATATTTATGCAAAGGAAAATGCCAAATTAATCAATATAAAAAAAAGCAGCCCCAAGGACATTTAGAGAGAAATACAGGCACCCAGATAGGAACAATTTCACAATACAATTTTTTCAAAATACAAAAAATAAGATCACAAAGGAGGAACATAGAATAGAAGGTTAGTAAAGCAGAATTTAAAAAAATAGAAGCTAACATTATGGAATACCTGCGAAGTGAAGGATTTAGTGTAGAAGTTTAACATAAGTTATATCACAGCATGACTGAATAATGAGCCCCCCAAGTAAGGGGAAATAGGAGGAGCAGGAAACATCTGATGAATAAATACGGACAAAGGAACGAAAAAGAAATTTAATATAGTGCAATATTTATACAAAGGAAAAAGCAAAACTAATTAATACAAAAATAGCAGCACCAAAGATATTTGAAGAGAAATACAAGCAAAGGCATCTAGATATGAAAAATTTTACAATACAAAAAATAAGAAAACAAAGAGAGAAAGAAGAAAAGAGAATTAGTAATGGAGAAGTTAAAGAAAGAGAAACTGAGCTTATGGATTACCTGCATTAAGTGAAGGATTTAATGTAGAAAATCTAACTCTGAAACACCACAACAGGATAGAATAATTAATCCCCAAATTAAGGAAAAAACAGTGGTGAGGGAAACATCTGATCAGTTGCCATATGAAGATACTTTGGAGCCTTCAATAGGAAATCAGTGCAAAAGTTCAGTTGTTGCACAGCAGAGGAAGGAACTGGAAACTGTGGCAACGCTGGTACAGTCAATGTTGTGGAGTGATAGGCCAGTGAGTTCCCATATGAAAGAACCACAGATGACACAGGATGCAACTGAAGAGAATAAGGCACAGGAAGGTGCTCTGGGACTTTCTGTAGAATGCCCGCATGAAATGGAGAACAGAGAATGTGCCCTCGGTTTAGAAGAAAATGGTATAAAGGAAGATTTACTTGACTTAATAGAGATAGATAAACATATTAAGATCACTGAAAGAAATGGACTTCGGAAATGTCAATAAAATCCAAAATATTTGAAGTCTGATAAAACAAATGAACACAGTAATCAGGATTGTTCACAGAAATTCTAGCACTATAACAGAAGTAACCAGGATATATTACTGTGCAGCTAAATTAATGACAGATAAAAGTCTTACCATAAAAACACAGAGCAGTAAGGGCAAGGAAGGAAAGAAATCAAATGCCAACATGGAAGTATTGAACAGAGAAAACTATAAAGCAATTAAAACAAGAAGTGTCACTGTTAGAAGAGTACAGAGAGGGGACAGATCGACAAAACAGTCAGAAAGACAGACATGATAAAAGGAATGTGCATTATTAGAACAGATCAGGATCTATCATACACTATTGAAAATAATAAACTAAAGCTATAAGTACAGGCAGAAAAACTTAGGAAGTTATGCATATTAATATAAATGAAAAGTAAAAACTAAAAAAGTTACTGATGATCCAAAAAAGTTTTATAGAGGATTGAGAAACAAGGCAAAATGAATTGAAACACAAACAAAAAAAGAAGAAACAGACAAATTTTGGAGAAATATGAAGATTCTCTGGAACATAACAAAGATGCTGAACGGATAGAAGAAGTAAAAGAAAGAATAAGAAGTTCAAATGTATAGGATATGAAATGAGATGAAGTAATGGCCAGAGAAATTGAACCAAAGTTAAGAAAAGCTCCTCACTGTAAAACCCCAGGCCCAGATGTAGTATCTAACTTCTGGCTAAAAGTATTAACATCTTTACATGAAGATTTAGCCATGAGTAAAAACTATTTCATATGCGCATCCCAAACAGATGCCAACCTGGTTAACAACAGGAAAAAACAATATTCCTCCCTAAGAAAAAACCTGCAAGCTATCCTAAAAACTATACACCAATAACTTGCCTTCTGACAATGAATAAACTATACACTGGAAATGATGCCTACAGAGTTTATAATCATTAAGAAGAAAAGGGAATAACAACAAAGGAAAAGAATCCTTGGCACCTGCTGTCAACACTAATCACAAAATCCTTTTTATTTACAAAATTTAAAATGATAAGATAATAAAATAATACAAACTTGCATCACAACTAAAACAATAAGTGCTTTTGTCTTGCACTCAATCAAGACTTCATCAGATAAATTACTTCTGTTTCAAAATTATTAAAATACCCACTAATAATTCATGTATTTCCATAAACCACCAATAAGAAGTCTTCATTATTTACACCCCCATTTCCATAAAAACAATACTCAAATCCAATTAACTTTAATTTTATATACTTTTATCAATCGTTAAACATTCAAAATCAAACTTTTACATTACAAACACACCCCCAGAACCTGCAAGTTATCTTAAAAATTACAGACCAATAACTTGCCTTCCAACGACGTACAAACTATACACCGGAATTGATGCTGACAAAGTTCATAATCATTTAGAAGAAAATTCAATCATGGCAATGGAACAAATAGGTAACAAAAGAAAGTCATACGAAACAAAGGATCATTTGTTGTTAAACAAAGACATAATGCGGAACTGTAAAAAGGGTAAGAATCTAAGTATGGCATGGACAGACTACAAAAAAGAATTTGACAGCATGCCACATTCATGGATAAAAGAGTGCTTAGAAATGTATAAGATAAAGCCTACAATGACTAATTACATTACAACAACCATGAAATAGTAGCAAACTGTGTTGCAGTTTAGCCATGATAAAGGATGGATGATTATTCCAAGGATAAAAATTCAAAGGGAGATATACCAGGGTGACTCTTTGTCACCGATGCTCTTTTGTCTTACCCTTAACTCATTAAGCTGTCTGCTTAACAGATTAAGTTATGACTACAATTTAGCTCCCAGAAAACAAAAAAAAGTGTAAAGACTTCTTGCCCTCTTTTTGTGGATGACTTAAAACTGTATAGTTCATTTGATGACGAATTGAAAGCATAACTGCAAGTGGTCAAAACTCCCTCAGATAATATAAGAATGTCATTTGGTCTTGATAAATGTGCAAAAGCAACCTTTAAAGCAGGAAAGCTGCAGCACCAAGAAAGTATCAGACTAGGACACGAATGTGATATAAAAGAACTTGAGCAAGATGGAGTGTATAAATATTTGGGAAATGATGAATTATCAATAATAAAACATGAACAAATGTGAATAAAACTTAGGAATATTTTAGAAGACTAAAATGAATACTGAATAGAAGCTCTGACATCTAGGAACAAAATTCAGGCTATAAACCAATTAGCTCTTCCTGTCCTAAATTACAGTTTTGGAGTGATTGACTGATCCCAAAAGGTATTGGATCAGTTGGACAAGAAAACAAGAAAACTACTTCATGCTTATCAAATGATTTTTATAAATCGATATATACCAAGATTATATATTCCCCATTCTGAAGGAGGTATGAGCCTCCTTGAAATTGATTACATGTATAGATCTGCAATCATAGGACTGCATACATATCTGCTGACCTCACAAGATCCAAATGTAGTGAAAGTTTTGAATGAGGAGAATAAGTGTAAGGTGACTTCCCTGCTTATTTTAGCAGAAGCATATCAGTGTCAAGTGGGAATTTAAATCAAACCAGAAGTAGATAAAAATAATGCAGCACATGAATGTGCCAAAAAAAAAAGAAAGAATATAAGATGAAGGATCATATGAGAAGGCTAGCCACCTGGCAGTGTAAACCTTGGCTTGAGATGATTGTCACTCTTGAAGTGACACCCGGACCCCATGTGCAAAAACGGGAAATGGGGGGTTGAGGATAGATGGATAGCTCATATGAAAAGGCAAGAAATGTGGAAAATGGATAAATATAGTTGCAAATATAGAAAAGTCTTGGAACAACCTCGTGTCAATCAGGATCAAACACAGGAATGGTTAAGGAGAGGTGAATTTAAACCAAAAGATGAAAGGTTAATATTGGCAGCCCAGGACTGTGGACTACGTACACACTGATTTACAATGTCCACTAAACATGTGGGAAAAACAGACAAATGCAGGGTTTATAAAACAGAATTGGAAACAGTCGCGTATCTTGTTGCTGGGTGTGACACACTAATGACAGGTCTGTATACTGAAAGGTATAAAGATGTGGCAAGTCTGTTGCATTGGGGATTGTGTAAACATTATAATATCGAAGTAGATGAGAAGCATTGGAAATGTGAGCCACAAAGCATTGTAGAAAATGCTGAAGTTTATATCACATGGGAATGGGATCATCCATTACCAACAGTTTAAAAAATAGATGTGAGAAAGTCAGCTATAGTAGTCCATGAAAAGACAAAAGTAGCATTGATCATTGAAATTGCTACAGCCGGTGACTACAGTGTTTTACGTACACACACAAAGTAATAAAATGCCAGGATTTACAGCCAGAAATGAGGGCAATGTGTAAGAAACATACCTAGACCGTTCCAATAGTAGTAGGAGCAATGGTTCTTATAAAAAAACAATTTACAATCATACTTATATATGTTACCAGTACATGTAACTCCATATGAATTTCAGAAGCAGTCAGTTCTGGGCACATTCTGGGTGCTGCAAAGAGCACTTCTGGCTAACATCAAATATTGAAACAATACTAATTTCATGAACTTTAAATCATACTCTGACTTAGGAATGGGGTCCATTCCTGTCATGGTATTAGAAACCCAAAAAACTTGGAGAAATTAAACCATGAGATCAGTAATGGCTATGAATCAGTACTTGCTTTCACCTGTCTGCTTGTTGCCAATTCCAGTGCAAATGCACACTGTGAAATACACAACTTGTGTACAAATCGTGTCCTAAGTTACCAATCTGTAGTGTTTTAAAGGTAACTATTATGCTGAAACCTATATAACATCTGCATAGAAGGTTGAACCAATGGTCGAGATCTTCCTCCCAGCTGAGCATGGTCAACAGAGAAAGCAATGAGATAGGGGAGAGAAGCTGCTTTCCAGGACAAATCTGCAAACACCTAGTAGATAAACAAATCCAATCTTTTACTGACTGCAAGCATTTTTTTAACTAAATTAAAGTTATTTTTCATAATAATTTTACCAATACTGAAAATGTTAAAGAAAGCACAAAACATAGAAACTTTTGGATTATTTATTTCATGTTAGTAATGAAATTTAATTCTATTCCATGTTCAGACAACAGAATTTTAAACCAAATCTATATTTTCACCTGCTACTGCAAATGTTTCTGTCAACATTTATAAGCAATTAGTTTTGCATGAAGTAGAGGAATTGCTTGAAAACTGAGATACAGATTTTTTGACAAGAACAAAACTGCAGCAGTTTCAAACACTATCTTTTTTTTTAAAGAAAATATACTGATATTATGTTTAAAAAAGCAGATAAAGATAGTCTAATAGCAGTTGTATTTGATGACCAATATAATGATGTGGTAAAGCAGTAACTTTCAGATAGCAATACTTATCAAAATTGCCTTCACAGCCTTTTTTTTGTTTTTAAGGGATAAACTGAATATATTACTTTGAAAGAGGGAAATCAGTGGGTAAGCCAGTTTATTTTTTTATTATTATTTTTCAAGTATCCTAGACTGTCATTATGGACTTTTAACAGAAAAAGTTGGAGAATTTACTGATTTTTTCTTTAACCACATGTTGTTGAGAGACCTAGCTACACTAGAAATAGCAAATATTTTTGAATAAAATTAAGAACTATTACTGAATTTAGATTTTTATTCTGTGATACAGAATCTTTATATATGTCTATTCTGTGTAAATATGGCATTGGTGCTTGCAGATTTTATTTGGAAACATTGAATATTAGCACTAAAGCTAATAATTTTTACTAAACCTGCCTGAATTTGTTTTCATTATGAAACTGTTTTTGTTTGATAACGATTACATATTGTCTTATGGCTACACTTTATATATTATTAAGTTTGTATATGGCATGGCTGATAACAGTTGTGCACGTACGTTTACAGATTGGTTAACAACCAATACTTTTGGGTTCAAGTTTGTATCTAATTAAGTAAAACTAAATAGTTTTGAAGAGAATTTGACATTAAAGTCAGAACATAATAAAGGAAATGGGTTCAAAAACATATGTGAAGCCCACTGCTAGTTGCCAGTTTGCTCATTTTCAGAATATTATCCAAGCTGAAAAAATGTTCTCAAAGAAGTTTTTAAAACATAGGTGTAATCATTTTTAATTATAACTATTTAATTATTTATTCTTTTTGATATTGTTGAACATGTAAGGCAGTTATTTCTGCAGCAAAGTTACCTAAAGAAAATTATATATATATATATATATATATATATATATATATATATATATATATATATACATATTGTTATTATATAATGAGGGTAGCAGGTGTTAATAGGGTGAAAGTATTGGTGAAGAGACTGAAAAATAAACTGATTCATTAACCACTCATCTCTATTACTGGATGGATTTAAGTCTTGTGGAGGACAGGTAATATAATCTGCTTTCACTAAGAGTCGGTGAACAGATATTGTTAACTAAATTAATCAGTGCTTGTCCTATGTTATCCTTCTCTAAAGGAGACATTTCTCATTCCTGGTAGCACTTGCTCAATTTCTCCAATAAAACTTATAATAAAACCACTATTACTTCTATTGCAATGGACTCACAGCCTGCTAATACATCTTTCCTTGCCAGTCTGGTGTCACATGTTTACTAAAAACTCCTTACTTCTAGAACATTCTGATTCCACATGCAAGTGATGTAACTACATAGTTTGGAGACATATCTCAGCATCACTTGGTATCAGTAAAAAGTAGCACAACACTCTTATCGACATATGTTAACACTGTTAACCAAAACTCTGCCAATGGCTCCCAGACACTCACATAATAAACGTCAGCGACTCGGTAATTTACATGCATCTCCCTCCACACCCACTCCAACACACTGACACCGACATAGTTAAACACACTGACACTGCACTCACCACACTGGACAGTAAGCTGTTTCTTTGGTGCTAGGATTAGAGATTTTACAAAAGCCCTCAGGACCCTTCACTGTCCTAAATATGAATTTGATCAGTACACAATGGAGGCCAAGAGAATCAAACACTGAATTACGGGAAACGGACTGTTAATAGCAAATTCTTAGTATTAATTCTCAGTGTTAACTGCCAGAAAATCCCAAACTGGTTCTTGAGAATAAGGTTGCAGGCGGCCCAGTGAAGTCACATTCCCAGATGTGGCAGAGATATGTAAGCTTGTTTTAGTCTTTTCTTAGTAAATGTGTGTGGTAGTGCATTCAGCAGCTCAGCACAATAAAGCAACAAGCTACTCAATGGTCCAAAATTTAAACTGAAGAGCTTCTCAATGACATGCTAATCAGACAAACTGGGGAAACCATGCACACTGTCAAATCAAAGATGGCTAGGAATCAATGCCCTGCTGTTGCTTCTCTAATCAGAAGTAAAACACTAGCATTAATCCCAGGTGTGCTTCTGTGAAGCAGTTTACAAGTTAATTGATAATTTCTAGGAAGCTAGGAATCAACGGCCCAATTGTCCTTCTCTCACTAGAAGCAAAACAGTAGCACTCCCAGGAGAAACAGTTTGCAGGCTCTTCTCCTCGATACTGCAAAGTAAGATGAAAATGGAGATTAACACTATAGGTGCTGCAGAGTACACACAGCAGATAGGAAGATATGAAAGGGAGAATAAATGTAAGTTTTATCACTCTAAGGTGAGTGCCTTTCTGACATAATATTGTAGTGCTGTCTGGTATGAACAGATGATATAAGACTGGGAGGAACTTCTAAAGCCATATTTAAATGGGGGTAAGTCATGACCGACCAGGTTTTAAAAGCAAAGCAGATACAAGGTAGGCAGGATGCAAAATATCCACAATTGTCATAGAGCAGCTTCACCTGGGCAGCTTACACAAACTAAACTTTATCTTGGTTTGGTTACTTTAAGTGCAATGCTACTTCTCACGTCCTCTCAAAATTCAGGCAGAGTTAATACTTTTACAATCAAAAGAATGCAACACAAATGTTTGCTAACTGGCCTTAACCGCAACCTTTTTAAAACCCCAAGAGGAAAAAAACTGTAAGGAAAAGAGTGCAAAAGAAAAGGAGCAATATAATATGCAAAACACGAACCAAAAAAAATCATAATTGTTCACAAAATGACTTTACCCAATAGCTCACACTATGAAGAGTGAATAACCCATACCGCTCAACTGTTCCTGGTTTTACCACATGTTTTGCCCTGTCCCTAGTTAAATGATTTTCTGGTAAAACACCTGGGATTACAGTCAATTGATAATGCCAGACTTTAAGATCTATGTTATTGTAAAATCTGTTGTTTGGCTCACTTTTTTTAAAGTGAATTAATATTTAAAATGTGTCCGTGATTTTGCACTTTTGTACCCCACTGCCATACCTCTCCACCTCTTAGAGCAAGAAATCTGGACAAAGCCTGACAAAAAGGGGGGACAATGGCACAAAAATGGGGACATATTTTTAATTTTACTCTTAGAAACTTAGAAAGTTGCTAGAGTAACAGGGTTTTTTTTAACAAGTTATCTAAAGGATTTAAAGTCTGAAACTCAAATGTATGCCATTATTTATTGACTTAAATCCTCAAATCATTCCAGTGATTTGTCAGAAAACCACAAATTTTATGAGGCACAGACCAAAAATATGAGCAAAAAAATCTGGACATTCTGAGAAAACTTGGGCAGTTAACACTGCTATTCTTGAGGGAAAAAAGGAAAACGTTGACAGTTGCGAAATACCATGAAGAGTTAACAAAAAATATATACTTTGAAGCACTGCAGAATCAAAAGAACACGAGTCCAAGTGCTGTTGTTCACCCTTCTGCAGCTGCCCTTTTCTAAATCAATTTCTTTTCGGCCATTTCTCACAGGCATCACTGAACCGCTCTGCTGACAATCATTAGAATATCAGTTCTGCTCCTACCAATGCCTTCATTCCATCACTTCATTACCCTTTCTAGGAAAGCCTCTCTTTCACTTCACATGCCCAGTCTGTCCTCATCTCCCTCAACATTTTGTTTCATACTAAAACCGGTAAATTATTGTGTGATTATGAAATGCATTCCCAAGATCTAAAGTGATATTCTAAAAACTGAATAAGACATTTTCAGAAATACACTATACTCCAGCATAGCTGTCAACCAATCAGGGAAAACTCTCAACAGATTCAGGGACAAAGCCAGACAAACTCGGGGACAATCAGGGACACTTTTAAAATATTAGTTCTATTAACTTGAGACATTAACGGTATTGGAGAATAAAGCAATAACCGACGACGTGGCGTGGTATATTGAAGATTTACCTACGGTTGTTGTGGTTTAATCACGAGGGCGAAGCCCGAGTGATTAAATAAAGCCAACCGTGGGTAAATTTCAATATACCATAACCAAGGAGTCGGTTATTGCTATTATATAATGACATTATTTAAGAAAAAAAAAACTTACTTTTCTTAAATAATGTTTTTGTATAATGGTGCATTACTGTTCTTCTGCTGGTTGTGGTACACTTCTTCCTTGTTTGATGTACTGAGCATGCATATGGGACTTGCGTCCCACCCATACCCAGTACATCAGTTCTTTGAAAATGAAGCAGCAGGGAAAAGAAAGTCTATGTTGCACCATTTTTTTCTTTTTTTTATTTTATTTGTTAACAAAAGATGTTTTTGAGCACTTTATACCAACAGAAAAAAGTCCGGGCAAGCGGACCATTTTCCGTTAGTATATTGTGGGATTTACAATGGGCACGCTGGCCAATGAGCGTGCACGTTTTGGAATATTAATGGGGGGTTACTGTATGTTGTTGTTGCTTGTCTTTCGGCTTTTCCCGGTTAGGGGTCGCCACAGCGGACCTCTGGTCCACTAATGATTGGCAGTTTTTTTTTTATGGTGTCGAGTTGCCAGCCCGACGCCCAACCTTCAACGAAGGCACGCCCATTCAACGCATGTCTTTCGAACGCCCACTCGACAGCGGGGAGGACATGCAGACTCCACACAGAAGGCACTCCCAACCCAAGCCAAGAATTGAACGGGAGAACCTCTTGCTGTGAGGCAACAACGCTACCGCTGCACCACTGCGGAAGTAATAGGGGTTATTGTATAATGTGAATTAATGTGCATTTCCTGCAGTAAAATAAGTCATCAGCTCTTAATTATTGTCATTATTTATTCTGTATAATTCACCACATTTTGTTCAAATGGCACCAGTGTTACGAGGGATTTAGAGGGACAAAGCTAAACTTTGAGTCAAAATCAGGGACGTCCCTGACAATCAGTGATAGTTGAGAAGTTGCATAGTTCTCAACATTCCATCTCCAAAATGAGGAACACTAGGCCTCATAATGTGAGACAAATGGGCAAAACGTGGAACACATACAGCTTACTAACAACTGTAAGCGAGAAGGTCATAGGATGGTTAAAATATATTGGTTTTGCTTATAAAAGAGATCTTTTAATGAATTAATATGATTTTTTTTCTATTTACCATGGATATCAGTTAATAAATTCTTAACACTGAATGTGACAGACCCTTTCAATGTGGAACTTCGAGGAACATGAATTTTTTAAGACCCTAAATGAGGTACGTTCCTCGTAATGAGGTCCACTCGAGAGGTATGATTCCAGTGTGCCGCCCACCACTAACTGCATAACTGCCTAAAAAATGCCTGACGTTCACAACGATGGAATGTTTGGAGTCACGTGACACGAGGTTGTAGGTCGGGTCTATACTGTCATGGGAACTAGCCACTACCTTTCCAAAACAGTGTTTCCTTCTCGTTTCGGTACCTTGCTTCATTATTCTGGTTGGGTCGCGTTATAATTTCGCAATATTGTTCAGCAAATCACATGCAGTACATTTATATAGTTGCTCATTCATTCATTCTGCCCGATTGAAACCTGCTACTCCATACAGGCTTCAGGGATTCCTTCTTGAGTGCAGTTTTGAAGTGCAGTGATTTACTCTGTAGTACCGGCAAAGTGTACAACGATCGATAAAACAGAGATAATGGAGGCTGATTTACAAAAAAGAAAAGAGAATAAAAAATCTTTGCGAGTGAAGGTTATAAGTATGGGGGACGCTGAAGTGGGCAAGGTAAGGGGAATACCGATCCATTTCCTAAATGTGCACTACTAGTAACTGCATTTGGCTGAAGAGGCCCCCCTTGAGAATACAGAAACAAAACGAAGTCTTTTTTTTTGTATGAAGTTAGGGTAACCAAATAGCCAGTGCGGTGTTACTGTGTTAAGCTAGTGAAGCTTTAGCATTGATGGGTGTACAGCACCACTCCCAAAATGTTTAATGACCAAGTAGATATCAGTGATTTGCAATTTCTAAGCTTAATTTTGCTGACTACCTACACCTTGTGCTCATTTATAAATGCTCTGCCACTGGTAAAATCAGGGAATTATCGTGTATGCAGGAGTGTTTCATAAGAGGAAGTAATTCAACTATCTGCTAGTTCACTATTTTGAAAACAATACATTGGTGCTACCGTGCTGGGGTAATATGGGAGGCAAAGCAGACAACTGCAAACCTCTATAAATCTTGGATGGTTGGTGCTTTAAGGTGTTTATTGGAAAATCAGTAAGGAATGATCCCATACATCACTGTCATTGTTTTACAGATATACATAAACATGTTTTGTTAGTTATTTTTAGTGGTCAAGTGTCATATTTATTAATCGTTGACATAAAAATGTGTTGAAATGTGAAAGCATGTGGACAGGTAGCAGACTGTGAGGGACCCACAATAAATTCCAAGGTGTCTCCGTACATTCAATTCCTAGTAATGTGTACAACCAGCAACTGCATTTGGCAGAAGACCCCTTTTGGAGTACCAAAACAAGACAGAGGCTTTACTATTTATCTTAAGAAATAAGGTAACCAAGTAGTTCTCTGTAGTGTTATTGGGTTAAATTATTGGGAGCTGTAGCATTGCCGGGTATCTAGCACCAATCCCAAAGTACAGAATAGGAGCCAAAATGTTCAAAGACCCAGTAGGTATCAGCAATTTTCAATTTCTACTTAGCTTGTAAACAGCAGGTAGAAGTGTGCAGTTTTCAGACAATTCTACTCTTGGCATAAAGTCAGACAGCCCTTCCATCAGACCAAGTGGAGGAAGCCTTAATACTCACCATCTCATTAAAGACTGCTGCTGTTCACTCCCCTATACCTACAATGGTTTGTACATACTTCCTAACCCAAAAACTGAGATTCTCTTTTATACGTTTGTTAAAAGTCTAAAAAGAAAACAAGGAGGGGGAGTAAAAAAAGAGGGTTAATGGAGGAATGTAAGGTGAGGCAGACATAGTTCAGAATATAAAGATGTAAAATAAGCATTGAATGCTGATCAGCAACATTTAAAGTACATGTTAGATATAAACTATTAACGTGACCATATTAATATAACTTGTGTTCAAAAGCATATGATAGAAAAATTAGAATGTAAATGAAAATACTATAAGTATGTATCAAGTGATGCTGGGCAGATAAATATTACTTGCATAGACACCTAAAACTCTAACTGAGAATGAATGAGGAAGCATTATTTTGATTTGTAGTGCATTTAATTGCTGTTATTTATAGAGACAAATATATATGACTTTAAAAGATATGCTTCAGGACTTTGTAGCACTCCAGGAGAACTGTTACTGTTATGTAAGAAAGAGAATGGCTTAGGCCAGAGTTTGAAATGTATACATTTGAAATGGTGTTTTAATTGTAAGACATATATTTTTCGGTTATAAATATTATGTATTCTAATAATTCTTACTAGGTTAGACTACTAGATGATTTCTATGATCTAGGTATACATTGCCATGAGGATGTTCCTTCCCCTGACACATGATGATTTGGGTGCTTTGAAAAGTACTATTTGCTTATTTAATATGTTAGATTTTTTGACTACAAACTCTTCATAAAATGTAGGATTCATAACCAAACATTGGTCAGGGGCAGTCTCTAAAACATGTCGAAGTCCCTTTAGAGTGAGTGTTGCATCTCCAACGTTTAGAATTTGCTGTTGAAAAAATTTTTGAAAGATGATTAGGTCTGAGGGATGCTCTACATAGAATTTTTTATGTGAAAATTCTGCAATATGGTTATGAAGAGTTATGTTAATGAACTGTTAAAGTTAGAAGTGTAGCATGTGCTTTTAACTCTATCCCAGTGCCATGGGGAGCCATGTTTTAGACCTTTAAAATTTGTAAGTAATAGAGAAGTATTTGTTTTGAGTAGAACTTCCTAACTGGAGCCCACAACACTCTGTCCAAAATGTAAGCACCTTTGACAGTACTTATTAAGTACATAGAAATGAAAAGGTGAGATATGGCCAGTAGTGTCTTTGAGAGGAAATAAACATTCCAGTAAAGAGATGATGACAAAACAGGATTGCTTAAAGTTATAAAATGTTACATTAATGTACGTATAAGTGGAATATATTTGATATTGCTGTTGAATTGCACTATCAGTAGTATGTTAAAGAGTATTGGTAAAGAAGATGGAACTTTTTTGTATGTTAGTATGGGAACTTTTTGTTATCTGCTGTGCATATATCTATTTGTGTGGTACATTTGTATGTTGTCTCAAGCCAGTAAAATTAAAAACGTTAAAAGTGCTACTTAACTGTATAGTGAAGTAATGAAATGTCTGGAAAAATAAGGCTTAATCTTCATATGTACCTGAGTTGTATGTGGTTTGAGTGGCATACACATTTAATTAGTTGTCTTTGTCATTACTTAAGTAATTTGAGGAATGTTCAAAAGTTTAACAAGTAAGACTATTTTTTCATAATACTGCATCTTTGTTCAAAGGATTTAACTAAGTGTAATCATTTCTGAATGAATCCTGAATAATTGAACTTTTGGCATTGTCTGAAATTTTAGCTATAAAAATTAATAGCTAATAAATGATTGTCTGGTCTTATTGGACAGTTCGTGGTTATAATATTATTTGCTGGAATGTAAGTGAAGTATGATGGCACCTGCATTGGTAGTTTTAGAAAGCAAACCTGATATGGTAAAAAAAGATAGAACATTTTATAATTTTATAATAATCAGTAAAGAATGATATTTTTATGTAAAGGATTTTAAGAAAGACATAATCTTTTAGAATTTGAAGTAGAGCTGATAAAATGTATCATAGGTATTGTAGCTGCTTTAATTATTAATTGAAACCTGAGATATCCTGGATTAGTTCCTCTACTTACAACTGATCTCTGTAAGATACTTGGCCCTGTTTGTCCAAATGGGTTTTTGTTGGAGTCTTCAGTTTATTCCACATTCCAAATACATACTGATAGGTGAACTGGGGATCATGTACTCTAGTGTGTGATCCTGTAGTGGACTGGTACCTTGTCCAGAACTGGTTCTGTACCATAATCTCACTGCCTGCCAGGAATATGCACAAGCTTCTGATTGACTCAGATAAGGCAAAAATGAAATGATGATTTAATGATAGTTCCACAAATCTTATGGAAAGTAATTTGTAATCAACACGTCAGTTATATAATGCAGCTTAGCTTGTCAAACGTCTATTTTCAGTAACTAGACTTGGTAACCCTCCCCGACAAACACACACCCACATATTTTGATCATATGTGTGCTCAAGGAAGTAGTTTTGTGCAGCTAGGGCAGAGCATTTGTATTTTAAAGAGTTGAGATTTAAGATGTTATAGTGGAACCCTATTAGACTAAGATGCCAAAATTAGTTGTATGCTAAAAGAGTCCTTTAAACCTGGCCAGGTGACTGGAAAAAAAGATATATATGGTGCATGGATAAAGGCATGCATTATCACTGTAGCTGATAATGACTGTCTTAGGTAGACTTATAGCTTACCAACAAATGCTGATAATGTAGTTATGTAAACATAGTTCATTACCTTTTCAAAGTAATCCTAAGGTTGCATTGGTGTATATGACATATTTTAAGAAATATCAAACATTTTTTTTATATTCCGCATGTACAGACCACCTGTCCTGAGTGTGCAACACAACTTGTAATCAAAGCGGGAATATTGCTAAGCATTGCATATGTCCATGTAATGAGCTGAATTTAAGTTGTTCAGATACATAATTATATACAGAGGTACCTTTTAGCTCCACAGTGGTATTAATTTAATTCCATTCATAGGATGTTAGATTAATGCACAGAGGGAGAGACAGAGAAAACAATGGAATGGAAATCTGAATCTTTAATGAAAGAGGTTCTGACTATATTATTAGGTATCAAAGCCAGACATCTGTTGCTCCTCTGTATGAATCTTGTTTCACTTGATTATCAAGCTCCGGCTTTTCATGCTGTTTCTTATATTTGTCCAAGAGTAATTATTTGCTTAACATTTGAGACATGTGAACCTATGTTATTCAATAGTTTATATGGTTTTCTAATCCATTTTATTGGACAGTTTTGAAATATATTAATACACCACATACAAAGATTAACATTTCTCTCAAGAATTCATAGTGCATGTATGTAAACCTTTGTAGAAAGGAGATGAGTCTGTTAAATTCTTCTTTTGACACTCATATTTATTCAGGGGAGGGAAGAAAACCTAGTGCTGTGTCTCATGCTGTCTCTCTCACATTTACAAATACACCTGTCAGTGTACCCTTACGCAGTTTGTGAAAAACTGAGGGGCTGCCAACCCAGCCAGATAGATTTTTGTAAATAATTCTTTGTCATTGTAAATATTAATATGATCCACAGGCTGGTTTCACAAATTTAAGAAAACTGTGTTATGTGCTAAGCTTCAAAAATGTAACCACAGTGCACCCTGCTGGAAGAAAGCTGATCAGTAAAGAATTTACGAATGTGTGTGATTTCAAGCTAGGAGACAGGATGTCTGGGCTAGGAAATTCTTTCTATTGTCCCAAGTCAGAGATAATTACTAGGTTTCACATGTAAACTGTCTTATTGCTGTGGCTTCCTGGCAGGTGCAGATCACAAAGAAATGTTAACATTTTGAGTTCTGTGAGCCTGGGAAACTTCAGCAGAAGTGACAAGAATGATGTAATCTGAAATTACTCAGCAGTATGTGTATTATCAATTTAAGGACTATCTCAGAAAGAAAGGATAGCATTTTGTATTTTGTTCTGAAGCTGACAACAACTCACCAGCACATGCTTTGCACTGTAAGTAAGATCTAGATCTTAGTATTTCTATTGAAGATAGATAGACCTAGCAAAATTAATCTAGCAAGCTGTTTTCTATATTTAAATCAAACCAGCTGCTGCACAGGTAAACGCTCTCGTTCCCCAACAAATATAAAATGCAAAAAACGTGTACAAATGTACAAGCGGAACAGGAGCAGAAGTAAGGACTCAAGCCAATATACAAAAGTTCAAGAATATCCAGATAGTACAATCCATAAGTGTAGTCCAATCAATGGTAATAAAATCCACAAGAGTTTAGTCAAATATAAACGGATGAGCGCTTTCACTACATTAGCTTCATCAGATCCATATTAAAAAACACAACAGATGTCTCTGTATATATGTGACATAAAATTAGATCCATATTAAAAAACACAACAGATGTCTCTGTATATATGTGACATAAAATTAATTAACCAATCAGGGTAAATAAAGTAAACCTGCCTATCCATTTAAAGAAATAATACCTATAAATGTTTTCTATATTTGTCGGACTGTCCTACAATGTTGTTTTAATGTATTTCCTGAACTCTCTATTGTCACTGTGTTGAATCAATGAGTATTGTCTTGTAGAGTACATGTATGTATTTGGTGATACTGTATAAGCCACTCCTAAATAGTCTTCAAGTCTCAGTCACACTTACCAATTGGACAACAGTAACATTGCACTATCAAAAAATTCCTGATATAAAAAAATTTTTTATAAAATATAAATATTTTTTATATCAGGAATTTTTTTGATAGTTTTAAATGATTTTGGTATTTTTATGTATTAATGAGTGTTAATTGATGTCAGCATTTTATTGGTTTGTTTTTAATATATAATAAACAGGATGTGTCTCGTGTTTGTAAAGTCTGAAGAAGCATCTATCTTGACGCGAAAGTGCTCACTGATTAAAAGTTTGAGGTTTCATCTCGTCTTGTCTGTGCCTTTCTTGTTTTTAAGAGTGGGCATTTGTTTTACATGTGAAAGGCACTTCATTCTCCGTGAACTGTTGATTTGTTTTTACTGAAGGTGTTTTTGTACTCTAAATCAGCCACGCAGTGAACATTCAGAGTTCAGATCACAATTGTTTTATTTTTTTTTTGTTAGCTTAGTTAGTCAGAGAGAGCAGGCAAGCATGTCAGCAGAAAAATATGGCACGCTGACAAGGAGCCAGTTGGTGAAATGTGCCAGGCCAAAGGATTGTTGCACGGAAACCTGACTAAGGTAGACATGATTGCAGCTTTCGTTACAGCTGCATCCGAGAATAGCAACCAGGAAGATGATCAGACTGGCAGTGGAGATGTACAACACTCAGATAATGGACAGCTCAATCTTTCTACAGAGAACTTAAAAATCTATCTGGAGCTAAAAAAGACGAGTTGTAGGCCAAGTGTTTGGAAATAGAAGCAGCAGAGAGACTGAGGCATCTAGAGACCGAGGAAAATGAGGAACTGCTATGCCTGGAAGCTGAGGAGAAGGAGAGGCAGAGGCAACATGAAAAGGAGATGCTGACTCTTCGCCAGAGTTATGGAGGTAATGAGGAAGGGAGTAACCGAACCCCAGAAGCAACAAAGGTCAGTACATTTCTTCCACAGTTTACAGAGGGGGATAATATTAATAGTTTCATTCATATGTTTGAAATGGTATGTAAACAGTATAATGTTGACCAAGGGCTCTGGGTACCGTTCCTGACCCCCTTACTACATGGTAAAGCTGTAAATGTACTTTCTAAACTGCCTGATGTTTACATTTTAAATTATAATGTCGTAAAGAACTGTTTTCTAGAATTTTTTAAGCTAACACCCGAAGCTTATAAGAAAAAAAGTTTAATTGCATAGATGCAATGCAGATGAAAGTGTGTGTGAATATGTTGCTGAACTTAGCACTTATTTTCATAGGTGGGTGAGTGGATGTCAGGTCACCACTTTTTGAAGGGCTGGCAGACCTTTTGGTGAGGGAACAAGCCCTTAGCACTTTCCCTGAGGACACGAGGATCTGGTTAGCTGATGCACAATGTGCTATCTCAGATGAGTTGGGGAAGAAGTGAGACCTATACTTAGCAAGCAGGGCATCCCTGCACAGGAATGGGATGCCAGTGTTGTTCATGGGTCTAAGGGAGCCCATGGTGACAGCCCAGACTGCCACAACAGAATCTGCCAGTTGCAGAGAAAGCCACTAGTCTAGGTTCATGTACAGAACCTAGGGTTAAATGTTTTGAATCTAACCAGTGGGGCCATGTGGCATATAGATGTCCACGGAGGCAAGGAGGGGAACAAAAGGTGGGAGAACCAGTAAGTAGGAAAGACAAAATGCCAATAGTAGGTTGTCTTGAGAGAAGAGGAGTACCAAACTACCGTCCTGCAGATGTCCTGATAGGGAAGGATTTTGATAAGGCAGTACCATGTGTTAATGCAGTTACACGCAGTCAAGCTTGGAGACAAATGTGTGGGTCTGGTAGCCTGGGGGAGACCCATTCAGACTGCATACTTGTAGCCAGGACTGGTGAGGTGGTTACTTCAGGGAGGGATCTACCCTGTAGCAGTGAAATTGAAGGTGAGCCACAGCTGCTTGTGGGTACTGATGTTCCCTTGGGAAGAGTGACTGCAAGGGCAGAGGTGAGTAGTAGTACCCAGACTGACAGTGAGGCACCTCTGTCAGAAGATGCCAGACTTCCTTTGGAAGGGGAGCTGTGAAGGGTTACAAAGTGAGAGTTGAGAATTGAGACAGGCTCGGCTCTTGGACTCTACATTACAAGGCCTGAGGCAGGTAGCTAGTGAGGCATCTGATTTTCAAGGGAAGGGGAAATCTGTATACTGGGACAAAGGGTTACTGTATAGAGAGTGGACCCCTAAGGGACGGCTAGAGGGTGAGAGATTACACCAGTTGGTAGAGCCAAGAGCCTACAGTCTGGCACTTCTAGCCATAGCCCATGATATTCCCTTTACAGGTCATATGAGCATAAAACGTACAAAGAGACATATTATGCAGAACGTTTATTGGTCTGGGATTTCCAGAGATGTAACCGGGTACTGCAGGACCTATGAGCAATGCCAAAAGGTATGCAAGGCAGGAGACAAAGGTGAAAGCTCCTTTGATGCCTTTGCCTGTGAGTGAGGAGCCATTTCAGAGGGTAGCTCTAGATATTGTGGGGCCTCTGAGTGCCCCAAGTTCCACAGGGAAAAAGTATGTACTAGTGGTAGTAGATTATGCAACAAGATACCCTGAGGCAATGGCTTTGTCCTCCATTAAGACGGAAAAGTTGGCAAATGCTTTGTTAGAGATTTTCAGCAGGGTAGATTTCCCAAAAGAAATACTGACTGACAGAAGTGCCAACTTCATGTCAGATCTTCTGGCTTGTCTGGGGAAGTACTGTGGGGTGAAGCACCTAAAGACCACCCCTACCAACCCCAGACTAATTGTCTTTTTGAGAGGATAAACTCTACACTCAGTCCATGCTACGGGCATTTGCAGACCAGTTTAAGAGAGAGTGGGACAAATATTTGTCCCATCTGTTTGCTTACAGAGGGGTTCCCCAGGAATCCACAGGTTTTTCACCCTTTGAGTTGTTGTATGGGCATAGGGTGAGGGGGCCTCTAGATTTAATTCGAGATGAGTGGGAGGGTCTGTGTGAATCTCGCAAGAGTCTGTTGTGGCATATGTCCTGAACCTCAGGACAAGGCACAGGGAACTCATGGGCTTGCCCAGGAGAACCTGGCAGAAGCCCAACAGCAGAAAAAGGTCTGGTATGACAGGAATGCTCGAGCTAGAGAGTATACTGTAGGGCAGCAGGTAATTGTTCTCATTCCTGTCAGACATAACAAGCTGCAGGCAGCTTGGGAGGGACCCTTCAATGTGGTAAGCAATGTTAGAGATGTTAACTACATGGTGGAACTGCTAGGCAGGAGCCAAGGGCACAAATTGTACCATGTTAACCTTACATAATAGGGAGACCCTTGTGCTGAGCATTTGCAGTGGATTGCAGGAGGAGTCTGAGGGAGATCTGGAGATTGATCTACTCAGTGAGGCTTGGACTACCACCTCAGTGGAAGGGGTAGCAATGTTCCAGCAGCTATCTCCTACCCAAGTTTGAGAAATCCGAGCAGTGTTACAGGAGTTTAGGGACAGGTTCACTGGGAAACCAGGGTGCACCCACCTGGTGCAGCACCAGGTGATACAGGACCCCAAAGGCCTTTTAGGCAGGACCCTTATAGGGTGCCTGAGAGGGTCAAACTGACTGTGAGAGAGGAGATACAGGAAATGTTGAAATTAGGGATAATTCAAGAGTCCAACAGTCCCTGGGCCTCCCCATGGTGCTGGTGCCAAAGAAGGATGGCAGCACCAGGTGCTGTGTGAACTACAGGAAATTAAATAGTCACACCGAGTCAGATGCCATACCTAGGACAGATGAGGCCCTAGAGCAGCTGGGTGGGGCTAATATCTTACCACAATTGATCTTACCAAGGGTTACTGGCAGGTGCCCTTGACTCCCAATGCTAGAGAGAGATCAGCCTTTGTGGCAACCTTTGGCTTGTATGAGTTCACAGACATGCCTTTTGGGATGAAAAGTGACCCAGTGACTTTCCAGAGGTTGGTAAATCATATCCTAGCAGGAGATTTTGCCCTTGCTTACCTAGATGATGTTGCCACCTACAGCCATTCCTGGAAAGAGCACCTTCAGCATGTCAGGGAGTTGCTGGGCAGACTGTAGAGGGCAGGGTTGACTATTAAGCCCAGCAAATGTCAGGTGGGTATGGCAGAGGTCTCCTACCTGGGACATAGAACGGGGAGTGGTAAGATCAGGCCAGCACCTGCCAAAGTGGAAGCCATTCAGGCATGGCCTGCACCTGTTACTAAAAAGCAGGTGAGGGCATTTTAGGGGATTTTTAGGGACAGCAGGGTACTACAGAAAGTTCATTCCCAGTTATAGTACCATAGCTGCTTCCCTCACAGACCTGACAAGGAAAACCAGGCCAGATAAGGTAGTGTGGAACCCAGCATGTGAGCAGACATTCCAGAAGCTTAATGAAGCTTTGGGAGGATCCCTTGTGTTACCAGTCCAGATTACAGCAAAGAACTTGTTGTGCAGGTGGATGCTTTGAACCATGGGGTGGGGGCTGTACTTAGCTAGATTTCTTCTTAGGGAGAAAAGCACCCAGTGGTTTATCTCAGTCGTAGGCTCCAACCCAGGGAGGAATGCTATGCAGCTGTAGAAAAGGAATGTCTAGCTATAGTGTGGGCACTACAGAAACTTCAGCCTTATGGTAAGATTTCATAGATGTATTCAGCTAATGTTTCAGTTTGATAATTAGAATTATGCTGAAGAGCAAATGACTCTATCCTTACGGTAAGAACACTGAAAGTGATGCAGGGAAATTTGTTGTTGTATAGCTTAATGCTAGAAATGAGTACTGTGTACATAACTGAAATGGGCAGCTTATGAGACAGTGATAATGTGGTTATTCCGCTATATAGAAAATCAACCCTCTCAAGCAGCATTTCTCAATAAAGAATTTAAGACTGTGTGTGATTTCAAGCTAGGAGACATTTATTTGTGACCTGCACCTCCCAGGAAGCCACAGCAATAAAAGACACTTTACATGTGAAACCCAGTAATTATCTCTTAGGGCAACAGAAATAATTTCCTAGACCAGACATCCTGTCTCCTAGCTTGAACTCACACACAGTTGTAAATTCTTTACTTATCAGCTTTCTTCCAGCAGGGTGCACTTTACAGTTCTGAAGCTTAGCACATAACACAGTTTTCTTACATTTGTGAAACCAGCCTGTGGTTCATATTAATATTTACAATGACAAAGAATTATTTACAAAATTCTATTTGGCTGGCCTGGCAGCCCCTCAGTTTTTCACATCCCCCCCTCCCCCCGAGAACTCAAGCTAGTTTTTCAAGTGTCCCGTGAGAAACGTTGCTCGAGAGGGTTGAGTCTATCTGGGTATACCTTACCCCATTCCCCATCTTGAGAGCTCATCCGCATTGGCATTGCTAACCCCACTACAGTGCTGCACTGACTTATATGATTGCAACCTTAGGCTTCACCTTAGTAACTTGGCAATTAGCTGGCTGGCTCAATGTAACCATCTTAGGGAATTGTGATCTGTAACTACAGTGAATTTCCTTCCATGCAGATAAGGCTGCAGTTTCTGTAGTGCCCAGACTATGCCTAAACATTCCTTTTCTACAGCTGCATAGCATTCCTCCCTAGGTTGGAGCCTACGACTGAGATAAACCACTGGGTGCTCTTCTCCCAAAGAAGAAATCTAAGTACAGCCCCCACCCCATGGTTCGAAGCATCCACCTGCACAACAAATTATTTGCTGTAATCTGGACTGGCTAACACAAGGGGTCCTCCCAAAACTTCTTTAAGATTCTGGAATGCCTGCTCACATGCTGGAGTCCACACTACCTTATCTGGTCTTTTTTTCCTTGTCAGGTCTATGAGGGGAGCAGCTATGGTACTATAACTGTGGATGAACTTTCTGTAGTACCCTGCTGTACCTAAAAATGCCCTCACCTACGTTTTAGTAACAAGTGCAGGCCATGCCTGAATGACTTCCACTTTGGCAGGTTCTGGCCTGATCTTACCACTCCCCACTCATGACATAGTTAGGGCTCAAACCAGTACAACAGAGAGTCAGTTAGAAATGTTAGTCTCTCACAGGGTATTCAAGAAGATTTTCAACAGTATCTTACCATTCTTGACTAGTAATTGTTATATTAAAGAAATGTATATAAAGCCTCCTCACCCCCCCTCCCCCCATACACACACAGCTGTAGTATTCAGTCTAAAGGATGGGAAGATAGAAACAAATAATGTTGCACATTGTGTAGGAAATGTCTGAGGAGGGTTAAAAGAAATTGCAAGGTGGAAGAGACCAAGAATGTTTTGACAGTACCTCAAAGGAGACTCCTTAAATAATCACTTTAATGCTGTTGTTTGTTCTGACATAACCTCTGAAAACAAATTGAAGTCCAAGCAACTGTAACTATAAAGAAATTGGTTCAGCTGACCTCTTCTCTGTAAACTGGAGAAAATACTATATATAAATATAAATTGGAAATAGGAAATACACCCTGGGGATCACTTCTGTGGCTCTGCTCAACAGGGGCATAGGAAAATAACTTTCTTGGGTGGCATAAGCCAGGGTACCTTTTTGGCTAGGCTTACTTAGGCCCTGCCTATGAACCTGTATTAAACAGAAGGGTGGAAGTTTGCATTTCCACTCTTCATCCTTAGAAAAAAAAGAAAAAAAATTTTTCCTGCACTATTATGCTAATTCACTTAAGCTTCTGCATCACCATGCATTATCTAAACAAAAAAGTATGAAACTCTAAAGAATGGCATTAATTTACTATAATCTTCAGTGAGTGGAAAATCAGAGTTTTAAGAGGGGCGCGGTAACGTAGGAGGCAAACCATGGATATTTGAGAGTTTTGACTCTGTTTGGGGAGTTGTGCATCTCTCAATGTACTGTGAAGCATGTACACCTTAGAGCATGCACAGTACATATCTTGGATGCCTCTAACTACCGGAAGGTGGTAGAAGAAACAATGACATAATTTAGAAAAGTTAAGACTGTTTTCCCTTAAATAATGTTGTTGTATAATAGCAGTAATCTGCTTCTGAGTGCAGGTAACTCGGAACTTTACTCTTGTGATCAAACCATGCCAACAGTTACCTGCGTTACCCACGCCCAGTGGTGGATTATTGCTAATTTTTTCCGTGACAGAGCTAGGCTTTTGAAATAGAGGTAAAGGACAAGGATGAAGTGACCTGTGAGATCTTTCTGTGTCTGTTACAGAGGCAGTACTGTTGGTATTAATTTGATCAAAAAATCCACTGCATTTTGAATTTATGTTAAGTGATGTCACATATTCTTATATTAGTCTATTTTTAATGAATTCTCTAGTTTATATATTGCTTCTTGTAAATTCTGTTTTTGTTTAGTCATGACATTGTATTGTATTTGTACTTTTCGGATGCAGGTCCCTCAAATGTCATTTAGTTTCGTATGACGCTGAGAATTTAGATTTCTTTATACTGGAAATATTTGACATTTTAAGGCATTCTGTTTGCATTGTTAGGTCTTGCATTGCTTGAAACATTAAAGGTTATTCCAGGTGAGTTGTATGATGATTTTTTACTGTTGCTGGCACTTTTTCATTTAATTAGATGATTTTTTTTCCTGCATTTTTATAAGAGGGTTGGACCTTTTTCTGCAAGAAATCCACTCCACTGTGAATGTAAATGTATAGTTCTTTGAAACAGATATGGATTTTGATAGAAGTAAATAGAAAATAAAATTTATGTCACAAAATGTTAGATGTTTTTTTTTTTTTATATTAGATCTCTAAGCTGTTGAATACTGGGACAAGGAGCTCTATGTAGAAAGTATTCTCACCTGGATGGCCAGCTTGGACTTAAAATCATTTATTTATTTGCATTTCTGTACTGGGAAAGTCAAAATGTGCATGGAACTCCTTGTTAACAGATGCCCAGTTAGAAGAGCTCCAGAATTACGATGATACATAAATCGGACTTAAAACAGAAACAAATAATAATACATTTAACCGAATCAGAAAGCAAGTACATATATCTGTGTCACTCATTGATGGTAATGCATAGATTTCGATTTTATGTACCTAATGAGCAAAAAATAACATAAGGGGGACAGCAAATATATAAAGGTGAAAATGTTTTTTTTTTTTTAAAAAAAATTATAGTTATGTTGAAAGAATGAGTTTTGGAAAAGGTATTTAAAGTGAGTATAGTTAATTCCAGTAGAGTTAAGAGTACGTGAATATAGGAATAGTTGTTATTGGATAGAATTATTAAAAATATATATTTTTAATTATGTACAGTTTGTTTACCCAGGAGTCTCTTATTCAGTGGGCTTACCTATCACCAGGATAGATGATGAGGTTAGAGAGGGGGAACTAACTATCTTAATGTGTTACAAGAACATAAACATGAGTCCATTAGGTGGATTTTCAGTTGTGTTTTAAATGAGGAAAGGTTGTCATTTGAGCCTCAGGTTGAGACAGAGACTTTTCCACTTTATGGAGATTTGGTTGCAATATAGGGCTACACCTGCTGAACTTTTAGCTTTGTGTATGCATAATAAGGATTTGTATATGGATTGCAGATTTCTTCTTAGTATGGATGGTATAAAGATAGTTTTAGACATTTGGTTGATTTATAGGATAGATTGTGTGCCATAAGTAGCTGAGTTGTTGAAGTAGTTCCAGCCATTTGAGTTTTGTGCAGCCATGTAGTGATTAGGCCTATATAGAAGGCTGTATGCACATTTTGCAATTTTATGGTAACACTGCTGTAGTTTAGTAGATGCTTAGCATTTTTTTTGTTCTGTTAAAGTAGAATTTGTTAAAGTGTTTCTAACTAAACCAGTAATGTGATGGTGGTGGTAGAAGAAGACCATACTAATGCAAAAGTGGTGGAAAATGTGTCTAAATCTGTAAAGATACTTCTGCAGCTTCATTTAAATCATGGGTATTTCCTCACATTAGGTATAACTGAAGGAGTCTTCCTTTTATTGTTTTTAGAAACTTTAGGGGATTTTGTAGAAGTTCCTTTAGCACTGAGCTTTTCCTAGCACTTTCATGCATCTTCCTGGTGATCCTCATTTTATGATTACACCAACAGCTGTCTGTGTTTTTGTTCCATAACTGAGTCCCCATAATCCCAGCTGCATGTCAGGCAATTACTGCTTCTGGCTTCCATACTTCCCCCCACAAAGTTGGTCAGTGACTATTGACTGTGGCCTACCTCCAAAGATGTATTATGAATGATTAAATACCTGTCTTTCCTCTTCACCCTTCTTGTCAGAGAGGTCTTCTCCTCTCTTCAGTAGCAACTGATATCTTTTGCCACTTTATACCATGTCACTGATCCATATCCTGCCACACTAAATGAATGGCCTAAGGCCACACTCCGTTCACATTGTCAGTGACTGGAATCCTTGACCATCATCTTTTCACATGTTGTTGGACACTGTCATTGACTGAAGGCAGTACCTTCTCTCAATATTCACATTTGGTGATCACAGCAAATCTTCTATGCATATGATAAACATTTTATCCATTGACTTACTTTAAAACATATATACTGTGTAGTTGAACCCCCCCCACCCCCACCCTACACACACACACACACACACACACACACACACACACACACACACACACACACACACACACACACACACACAAGATATGAGGTAGCTTTCCTCACTAATATTGTTTTTAAGGATACAATTTCATTTCATTAAGCAAGTCAATGTATAAAATGTGGTTGATTTTTTTATCTTAATAACTTTTAAGTTTACATTTGATGAATGTCTTGGAATTTGAAAAGTTCTTTTTTATAAATGATGTTTGTTAAAATGTTCTTGTGTTAAAAGGTGTTTGTAGTGCATTTTATTTGAGAATTAAGGTAGTTCTGTCTTTAAAGGAGTGTGAAGGGTGATGACATCACTCATTTTTAACAGCATTTAAAGGCTGTACTATGGAGTGTCTTTGTATGTTGGAAGAATAAAAACAGCTTGGACTGAAGAGTTTGGCTGATTGAAAGTATTTCTTACTGCTTCACAGTGTATGTTTTGGACTTTTTTTAGTTATATTTTACACTGTGGTTACTTTGTTTTTTTATTTATTTAACATGTGTTTACCAGGAAAGTCTGACTTGGAACGAGCCAGGTTTCAGCGGAGGCCTGGAGAAATGTTCCAGACGCACATAATTGTAATGTGGGAGGAAACAGGAACACCCAGAGGAGACCCACATGAATGCAGTGAAGACATGCAGGCTCCATACAGAAGGCACCCCAACTGAGAATTGAACCGGAGAACCTCTTGCCGTGAATCGACAAAGCAAACCATTTCACCATTTACTTTATAGCATGCAAAAAAGATCATACACTATAAAGATAGTACTAGTAATTTTTTTTCTTTTACTTACAGTTAATGTTCTCCCTCCTCTTCCCCTCCCCTAAGTATTTTTCCAAACATTAATGACGTGAAGTAGGGCATATGCTTTGTTGGACGGAGGAATTTCAAGTCCAAAAAAACTCCAGTATTTACAGATTTTCTTCTTCTGTCATATTTCACAAGTATTATCACTGCTTTGTAGTCCCACATTTGACAATTTGAAAGTTAGTGGTTTTATTCCTGTTCATCTCTGTCTCTGCTTCATTTCCAATATCCTCTCGATTGTCAGCTCACATGCTTCCTTCCTTCACTCCAGTGTTTTCTGTTGAAACATTGGAAGAGGTTTCACTGGCACATTCTCTCTGTAGTATTTATTACCAATACAGCTCACGTTTTGCTGGGCATACTTTGGACATACTTTTGTATGTCCTCCTTAACATGTACTTCATCAAAAAAGTTATTTTGTTCCTCCGGGGAAGAACATTTTGAAGATAGCTGGGTACAGCATTTTGAATCTCACACCTTCTTCTCCACATGTCCTGATGCCTGGTGTACAATGAGTAATCATTCTCCACAACCACTGTGCTGTCTCCCACTTTTAGTACTTGTCCTTCTGCCACAGTTCTGTTAGAACCAGACTGCATCTTTACTGTTAAAGGTCTAGATTGCTTTCTCATATTCAGGTTTGGAGCATATCCACGATGTGCCCTTTCAACTAACAACTACTGCTGTGGAACACCAGTCCAGTTGCTTATTTGTACTTTCATAAATTAATGCAGTCTGTTCCTTCCAGCTTTTTTGGTACAGCTGAAAATCTCAGGTTTTCCCTATGTGTTCTGTCCTCTAATTCTATTATTTTTTGAAACGGATCTTCTTGAGCAGTCTCATATTTAGCTAGCCTTTTCTTCATTTAGGACTCTTTGCATTTTTATCACCTCATCTGAGTATCTGTTTAAAGGTTCTTCCATCTTTTCCAGCCTTTTGTGGTTTGAGTTGATATACTTCATCAGTGTTTCTTTTATTTAAACCAGGTCTGTGTGCAGTTGTTTTATACTGTCCTCTAGATTACTGGAAGTCATGTCTGGAGGTTGCACTGCTTCTTGCTGAACAGCTGCAGAACTTTTCCCAATCAGTGTTTTATCACCTTTTGTAGCCGATTTTCTTTCAGTTACTCTGGATTTCTTTTTTCATGCGTTCCAGGCAGTGCACTTACTAGCCAGTTACTGAAATATTCCCAGAAACACAGTCTACTGGCCTTCTCTGCCGAGTTTTTGTTTCCACACTAGGAGAGGTAGATTAAGTTTTTCCTCAATGTGCAGCCATCTTGGAAGTCCAAAGACTACTTTTGGTTTGATTTCTATTCCGACTCTTTTACAAATTATCTTTTATTCAAAGCTTAAGCCAATAATTTAAGGCCTTTAAATACAGTATTTTTAAGATAGTTTAGATAATTCATCTCTTTTTAAATAATTCATACCCTAAGACATCTGTCCCAGGACTACTTAATTTGTTAATAATACTTTAACACATTATCTAACTCCTCTTTCTTAATCTCTTTTTCTTATTCCAAGATTTTATCTTTCTCTATTTCAGTCAACTCTCAGCTGATTTCAGTTATATTTTTGCCATCATTATCATAAGCCTATACAACAGGCTTCCCATTCATGTAAAGCTGAGTTTGTCTATTACCCAGTTTAAGTGCAACATAGACCAGTGGATGAGGAATAAGAAATTTATAACAGGCCTGGTACCAATAACTCTTATGGACAGAGGTAGCTTGTAAATGTCTGGTTCTCAATGTCCTGTTTGGATACCAGGCATCATTATTCTCTCGAGAAAACTTGGCTTTGCATAGAAAGCCTCCTCCTGGGTTATTAGCCCAATAACAATCTATGAATCTATAAGATTCTATTTCTTAGTTATTTCAATAATGCCATCAATGTTTTTCCTTTCAGTTCCTTGTTTAATAAAAAATCTAATTCTCCTCTTATTTTTATAGTTTTACATAGAAGAGTTGAGACGTCCTCACTGCTTATGTACTAAAGTACTAATTTTCTTAATATTGGCTTTATATCTCCTTTTCTTTTTCACCTCTTATTTTTGTCTTTTTTTATGGTACTTCTCATATTTTTTATCCATAGTTGTATATTTTTCCTTTCCTTTTTTTTTTCAAAATCATTTTTAATTTATTTTTTTTAAGTTATCTTTATATGTGATCCACCAGGCTCCACTTGTACAATAAATTGGTAACGTAGTCTCATGTTCATTCAATAATTTCTCCATATATTTTTGAAAATAAGTCTCTGCCATGATTTCTGTCAATATTTACATTCTTTTTACCTTTTTAATATATTCCTCCTTATTAATATATTCAGTTTATATTGCACAATGGTCTGAACATTTTAAATTAATAGTTTAACTATCTGTAGAGTATACCATGTAATCTATTTCAGTTTTTAATTTCCCCAAATGTAAGTAAACTCTCTTTTATCACAGACTTGCAATCTTCCTGTCTTTATCATTTGCTTACTTATTTGTATGGCTGTTTATTTTTCCTTTAGTTTTTCTTAAATTTCAATTCAAATTCCCACCTATTCTTATATCCATATTTTGAATAATGGATTTTTTGTTTTTAGGCAATAATTTCATTTTTTCTCAGTGTGTGTGTGCATAAATGGTTATTATTCCCCAAATGTTACTGTTTTTTCTTACATCAACAATCATGTAATTACTGGGGATCATGATAATAAACCTTAATATTTTCTTTCTTTAAAAAGGCAGTACCAGAGCATGTGTTCTGCATGACTCCAGAATATTTCATCTCCGCAACAGACTTCAAACTAAACCTTTTTTATTTACTCGAATCTTTCACATCTAATAAAAATTAAATTGCAACATTGTTTTTTTGTACCATAAAGTAACATTTAATTATTCTTTTCTCAATAGTAAACTGTTCACATTCAGGAATAAAATACTTAAATTACATTTTTCTTTTTTTTGGCTTGCTGTTTATATAATTTATTTTTTTCTTTTTCTTACATTTTTTCCTGTAGATTCTTGTTTTATTTCACTATCACTTGTTTCATCCCTTTCATTTATTACATTTTCAAATTTATTCTGAATGTCAGTATTAAATTCATTCCTTTGTTATTTCATTTTTTTCATTTATAATTTCTTCTGTTTTTATCGAAGGAGTCAGTTTGTGACCTTTGATCATTTGTGTTACCTTTACATTCATTCATATTAATCTGTTTGCTTACTTCTCTTTCACAGTCAGACCAGAAATGCTGGTTACTTCCACTTCTTACAAGTAGTTAATTATGACATGTGAATAAATTAGACATGGTCATCTGTGCTAGCATGTCTGGCTGAAGTTTTTATACATAATTTCAGCTTAAATCTGTGTATTATAAGCCAGCATGACAAGTTGTGGTATTGTAAATAAGTTCTTACATGTTGATTTTGTACAGAATGTTTTTTAAAGACTTGAACAGTGTTCCTTTACATTTCTAACCAAGCATATTTCAATATCATATCTGATACTGATACCGATACTGCTTAAGCTGGTATAGGAACCCTTTACATCTCACACAAATGCTGGTTTTGTATGCTGTGCTGTTCCAACCTATGAGTACTTACGGGCTGTGCAAACGTGAATAATTTTAGATAGTTTGGCTAGCTTTTAAAGTGACTGCTCTTGAATTTATTGCTAACTTAGAAGTGAATGCGTTTAGTTATTAGGTTTGCCTTACATTGGGACTGCTCCTATCCTAGTCCTCACAACTATTGCTTTCACATATCATATTTCTGTATACGCAATAGCGTTCCGTGTTATGACTTGCTATTTACAACATCTACACCTCCTAAAGAGACTGGAAAGTGTTTCAATTGAATTGTTTATGTTAGCGTGAATGCGTACACTGCATTACTCTGGTGTGTGTGGTGATTTGCTGTAACACTAGGCTCTATATATTATTAGCTATACAGTTATTTATTTGAAATGTACTTTTCACCATTAATATGTACATCCTAAAGAGTTATATCAACTATGTGTAACGTTGCTTTGCTTACCAGTTGCATAACCTGTCTTTTATTGCATTTTGACTCTGAATTGTAACCCTGTATGTTAATATTGTACTCTAACATTATCTTTTTGTCCTCTCTCCCTCCTCTAACAGCTATCCTCTCCACGACCCTGTGTCTTTGCCTGGGTTGTATCCCTCTAATTTCACTATTAGGGTGTTCCCCACAGAATACCCTTGGACTCGGTCAGGACATTGTCTTCTTCTACCACCCTCTACCACCAGAAAAAAGAGAGTATGTCTACCTAGTCATGCTATATTACGTTTTAACTAAATGTTCCTGCTAAACTTTCAGACTGCCACTAGCTAAGCAGCCAGCAGCTACCCCTCCTTACTCCTTCATTTCCCCTCACAGTCTCCTCGGATGGACACATAGGCTATCCTCTCTCCCCCTTCTAGTACAGCTCCACGCCTGGTAGCTCCCTTGTTTGCTTACTGCACTACTGCACTACTACTTTGTCCACTAGATGTTATACTTTTCTCATCCCTATTTGGGATATTAGTACTGACTTCTGCCTTACACTTTTATTCTCCCTCCTTATACTAATCCTTTTCCTCCTTTACCTCTCTGTCTCATCCTCACCCCGAGGATACTTTCTCTTGCCTTGATTCCCCTTCCTTCCTGATACTTTTCCACTCTCCTCTGGTCTACTTTGTGTGCCCGCTCGCTCCCACCCTACCCCCATATCCCACCCACCCCCAGGGTCCTACATTTATATTTCTACAAGCCACACCTCATACTACTGCTATCCTATCCAATTCACAGTCTCACAAATTGTGTAACTTCCTTCACTTAGTCACACCTACATACCACTTTAACCAACCCACCACTATCTCACTAAAGTCCTATACCATTACAGCCCCTTCCACTCTACCCCTACTCCCACCACACACCCCTCTACAACATATCAGGAAACCCTACTTCACATACAACTATCTTATCATGTCTACAACTATCCTCCACTCACAACTTAAACTACCTATCACCTTCTTACTATTATTCCTTCTCATTACTACCTACTTCTTAACCTCCTATGAACACTCCTTAACTATTTCTCTCTCACTTCCCTCAAAACATACTAGTACACCTACAACATACCTACCTTCATCCTATTTACCTACCTCATCACAAACCATATATCTACTTCCCAAATACCATAGACTATTTCATTGTAAACTACTAAAAACTAAATCAAAGAAAGTATTTGACACATCTCTAAAACACATATCCAAAACTATGGTCTACTACTCCATCTACTTCAGGACGGTGACATACACCCCAATCCAGGCCCTCAACCTACAACTACTGAAACACACAGTCACCATATAAAAGCTCTCCTTCCTCCATCAACTATAACTACAAACATACTATCCTTGGCCCACCTAAATATCGCAGTATCTGTAATAAAGTTAGTCAAATACACGCCCTACTAGAAGTACACAACTTTGACATTCTATGCTTATCAGAAACCTGGCTAAAACCATCTATTAAAGATATTGAAATTACCCCACCTGGATATAACATTGTTAGACTTGATCGCACCTCCAAGAAAGGAGGTGGAGTAGCTATCCTATATAAATCTAACCTGAAGCTTACTCTTCTTGACCTTGCTCTTACCCAAAACAATAATGTCGAAATAATCTGCTCTAGAGTTCAAATTAATACTACTAAATCAATAAACATCATTTGTGCTTATCTGCCTCCAGGAAATAATATCCCCACATTAGAACAACTTCTTGAACAACTCTCAAATTACCTCCCTCAAGAAACACTACTCCTTGGAGACTTTAACATTGACTGGAAATCTTGTAACAATGCTAACCCTACTTCCCATTTAAACCTTTTGGTTTCAAACAACTAATTGATAGTGCCACTAGAATAAATAAAACAAGCAAAAAGAAACCACCTTAGACTGGGTTCTTACAAACTCCCCCTCACAAAGCTACAAAACTGGCATCCTTCCTGATGACCTTAGCGATCACTCCCTCACATATGTCATTAGAGCTAAAACTCATCAAAACTTACCTACCTCACATAGAACACTATATTCAAAGAAACAATTTAATCCCCAAAGATTTCAAACAGAACTCTCACAATACAATTGGACCCCTCTAAAGCACCTCTCTCTCAACAAAGCCGTAGAATATTTCAACTCAGCATTCCTTACAATCCTAAACCACCATGCCCCAAGTCGTACCATTAGAATAAAGACCAGAACAGCACCCTGGCTTACCTCTAATACTAAACAAAAGATCAGGCTTAAAAATAAATCTTGGAAGAAATGGCTCCTCTAGAAACCCAACAGACTATCAAACCTTTAGAGAGCTGAGAAGCAAAACCAAAACTGCTATTATTTCAGACAAAAAAACTACTATGTAGAACTTCAGCAATCCACAAAAAAGAACCAAAAGGTTCTGGTCTACTATCAATCATCTACTTACCCCAGGTAAAATAGTAACACCTAACCCACATAATCTAGACCCTGATAATCCCTCTTTAATAGCCAATAACTTCAATAGCTTCTTTACTACTTCCATACAAACACTAGCAAGCCATTTATCCCTGATGCTTCCCAACTGATCTTAAGTAACACCAACAAAGTCATTCCTTCCTTCAACTTCAACCCATACCCACCTCCTACATACAATCTCTCTTACAAAACTTAAACCCACTACCCCTCAGGAGATAAGCTTCCTGCTGAATTCCTTCAGGTAGCAGCAAAGCTATAGCCTACCCTGTTTCGATCCTAATAAACAGATCCATAAAAGAAAGTGATTTTCCAGCAATCTGGAAGATATCACACATCATACCCTTACATAAAGGAGGCAAATCCACTGACCTCTCTAACTACCGTCCAATAGCACTATTATCTCCACTAGCTAAAATCATGGAAAAATGTATACACAAACAACTACTTAACCATCTCCTTCAAAATAACCTACTAGCAAACACTCAACATGGATTTAGACCCTCACATAGTACGACCACTGCACTACTTTCCTTTACTAACACAATAAACTGTAACCGTAATAATAACAAACTAACTGCTTCTCTTTTCCTAGACCTGTCAAAAGCCTTTGACATGGTCAACCATAAACTTCTCCTACACATACTAAACTCACTTGCCTTGGAGTTTTCCTCCTTAACCTGGTTCTCATCCTACCTTGAAAACCGACAACAAGCAGTACTCTGGAAAAATTCTCTATCTGCTCTACTACCTATCTCCTTAGGAGTACCTCAAGGATCAATATTAGGTCCACTCTTATTCTCTATCTTTATTAATGATCTTCAATCATCTATCCATAACACTACCTGCATACAATATGCAGATGATTCTACCATCATGTGTACAGCTGCCACCAATCTGAACTCCAGTCACTCACACAATCTACCTTTTCAACCGTTGAACAATGGTTCTCAAAAGATGTCTCCTTCTCAACTCCAAGAAAACAAAACTATTACTATTCTCACCTACCCACAAATCTCCTCAACTAAATTTTACTATTACTGCAGCTGACAATTCTCTTATCTCCCCAGACTCTACTACCAAACTGCTTGGTGTTACTATTGATAATAATCTTAACTATGATTGTCATATCAATAACACTATAAAAGCAGTAAATAAAAGATAGGTTCACTGTACAGAATAAAACCCTTCCTTACTCCAGAAGCACGGACCACCTTAGCTCAATCACATCTTATCTCCACCCTACTGTATGCTTCCTCTATTTACACCAATCTCTAAAGGTAACCTGAAAAAACTAACTACATCCTATCATAATATAGCCCGTTTTGCCACAGCATCCCAGTACAGAACTCACCACTGTAATAACTTAAAACAATTACAATGGTTAGAACTACCTAACAAGCTTATCTATCAACAACTCTTAATTACACATAACATTCTTTATCAACCAACAAAAACACCAGCTCTCAGTAACCTCCTTACTCCCTACAAAAACTTGAAACAGCTGCGATCTGCGAAAAGATACAAGTCACCACAACTAGAATTACAAATTCAGCAGGCAACTGTCTATTTTCAAACTCCATAGGGAAAATATGGAATAACCTCCCCCAACACATTACCTCACTAGACTCCTTTCAACTTTTCAAAAAACAACTTCTATTACATCTTAACAACTTCTGGCTCTGCTCCTGTACCAATCCAGACTAAATGACTTCTTCGCTCTTCATCCATACCTCCCTACGTAAAAATCACTATCTTTCCCTGCTATTTCAAATGACTAAATTACTGTACTGTTCTAAAAAAAAAAAAAAAAAAAAAAATATGAATATATAGCTTAGGCTATTTGTTTTTTACCTGTTTTTTTTCGCTGTATTTTCTACTACACTAAAATGTATGCATTGTTGCTTAAATGTTTAACCTTGTTTTAATTGTGGAGCTTTTCTCCCCGGGCCTCCACTGAAAATGGAAATTATCCAGCTGGACTAGCCCGGTCAACAAATGTAAAATAAATAAATAAATAAAATATTTGTGAAGAAGATTATAAATGTGAAATGTCTCAGAATCGGTTGATCTGCAGATGATGTCATTGGAATGTTAACAGTTGCTCTGTGTTACTGTCAGAGGCTGAAAGACAGGAAGGAGCTTTAATAAACAACTGTTGGTTCATTTTCAAAATATGAAATGAAAATTAGAACTGGAACATTTGTGATAGTTAAGCTAGTCTATAAAAGAGCCTGCTGAAGACAGTTGAAGTCAGTTGTAGTTGCCAGTTGTTCACAGTTGTACTGTGCAGTGGATACCCAAAGGGACTCGCCAAGAACTGCTACTTTTGCACTGTTGTAATAATTTAGTTTAGATCAGGGCAGTGTTCTTTAGTCAGATAGAAAAATTGTAACTAGTCAGAATTTTTCTAAATGTTGGATTTCTGTCCTGCAGTATTGATTTCATTTTCCTGGTGATTGAGTTCTGTTTGTTTATTGTAAATTATTGTTTTATATTTTTAATTATTTTGCTCATTATGAAATATTTTTATTAACTTACATTGTGGCTGGTCAATTTGAGAGTGCTTATACCTGCTTTGATAACTCCTCTGAAGGCCTGGCTGCTTTAGGTCATGTGCTATCATTTGTTTTTATATCTAATTTTCATAATTGGACATCCCTTTAAAGGGGCATGTAGGCTGTCTGATTGGTAGCAGCGGGTTACTGTATTATTTTGGGGGAAGGGACACAGCTGGAAATCTGTATCAGGAATTCCCAGACGTGTTTAGATGTGTGAGATTTAATTTAATTTACTTAAGTGTGAGTGTATCAGAGGTTTTAAACTGGAACACATTGCTCTGAAGTGTGTAATAAGGAGTTATATTTGGAGTGGACAGAAGTATACAGTCCAGTCCTAGGTTATAAAGCATGTTCCTGTTGTTCTGTTAGGGGAAATTGTGAAATATTACTCCTATTTAAGTGATGGTCTTCTACTGGAGTCAGTAGTGAGGATTAGAGCTCCTTAACTACTAATCTAGGATAGTAAGGGATGTCACATTATTGTTGGCAGTCCGGTGGGGTATTGTTCGGACATCACATTACATATTTCACAGCATTGCCCACATTTCATCTTATTACAATTATTAGTTGTTCACTAAAATCACAAAAACATATTTTAGCTGTCCTCAATATTTTAACATACCTTTTTGCTTACTTATAAATGTAACACTAGACAAATAACACGCTTTCTCTTCCATAATGTTGAAAGAACCAAGCCCCATTCCATAACGCTGCGACATGAAAACACCTTTTCACTGCAAAAATTTCTTTACTCTTTGCATTTAAATAATTTCTTATTTCAGTCTCTGTAAAATATGTTGTTCTAAACTATTATCTTTAATTTTATTTATTTATTTATTTATTTATTAGCAGTTGGTTTACCAGGATAGTCCATTGGGCCAATAAGAACCCATTTTCAATGGAGTCCTGGGGAGAAAAGCTCCAAAACAAAGGTTACAAAAGAGATTACATCATTTTTCAATTTACAATTACAATAATTTGTAAGTGAAAGACAAAGCTTTAAAACATTGGTAAACAAAAAGATTACAGTAGTTTACAATTGTGGAAATTTGAGGGTTCAAGATAAAGCAAAGATTAATCATTTACATAATATATTTGTGTTTGCTATTTTCTTCTTAATATTTTACAAGTGCCTCGCTTCACATACTTTTTCTATGGACCACAAAATGATTTTCCTTCACACTTAACCAGAAACGTTTCAGCTGCTTGATGAGTCTCAAAAGTAAATTCACAGAAGCTTTTGTTGCCTATATGAAGACCAGCTGGCATAATGGTTGAGATCGTCACCTCCCATGCACAAGGTACAAGTTTTGACGCTGACCTCTAGCCAACTCTTGTTTGGAGTTTGCATGTTATGCATGTTATCCTTGTGTATCTGTGGGTTCCTCCTGCCTCTGAAAAAACATGCTGAGTGCTTCCATCTGAAACTCACCAAAGAATGGAGCTGTGGGCAGCAGCACAGACTCTACATGGTGCCGTATAGGGGGAAGAATTGTATAGACCAACTGCTTTGGGCATCTAATGTGGTGTGCAGTATCCTCAAGGGAAGAGGACACTGATCACAGACTGCATGCTGTGGCAGAGATAGCCACTTGATGATGTAAAATATGGCCGTAGGTGACTCAGTCATGTTGACTAATGTCACCAAAATGGGCATGGGTAGTTACCGTTAAAAGTGGACTGAGGACCCGGCCTACTCCAACCTACGACAGGAATGCATGCTAATGGTGGGAGAGATATATGGGCATGTCATATAGCCCAACAGCCCTTGGTCGGTAAGCTACTGACCAGCCAGTGTCCAGTTGCCCAGCCTGGGTAACCTTGGATAACTTTGATTGAAAGCTGGATATAAAACCAATTAACCTACCAAACGTAAGTTCATAGGTTGGTACTGGGCTATCTGCCCGAAGGCATATATTAGCCCAGCCACGTTGTGTGGTATTCACTGCCCCTTTAGTAGTTCCCTAGATGCTTGTACTAGCACCCTTGGTCCCTATCTAGTAGTGCTGTTGGTGTGATCCCCAGTGTGAACTTTCTGTTGCCCATCCACTCATCAAGGTTCCTCTTGAAGAGTGATAGTGAGGGGCTCTGTCTTATGTAGATCGGGACCCTGTTCCATAGTAAGGGAAGTCTCCGCAAAGGGAATCTATCCCTCCAGCATGTTCTATTCATTGTTGTGTTGAGGTTTTTATCCCTAGAGCGTGTAGCTTGAGTAGATTTGGTTTTGCTAAGATGGAGCATGTTCAACAATTCTGGGTTGGACATGGCTCTGTACGTTAGACAGAGATTGCCTCTGAGAAAGCGGTATGCAACAGAACATGAACTAAGAATTGATACACTCAGTATAGTTTCACTGACAGGACAGAGCTTGGGAAATGGATAACATGATGGTACGGATGAGGCTGGATATCCTATGTACACAAAGAGGTAAGATGGAAGGGTAGTGCAGCAAAGACACTTGCCTTGAGATCCAGAGTCTACTGCTTAGGAAAGGAACAGGCTTGAAATGGTGTCTGAATTGTGGTGAGAGACAGGCTACAGAAGGCAGTGAGGGATGTCTTCAGAATTAGTGACAGACTCAAGCCAGTCATACTCCAATCTAATGATAGGCTGAGATTATGAATATTGTCCTATGTTCCACAGCAGATTGTGATAATGAGGAAAAGAGTGCATTCACAACAGTGTTGGACGTACTAAATAAATCAGGGCAATATGAATTGGTGTTGATAATGGGTGACTTGGATGCAGATATCCGGGCAGACAGAACAGGATACAAGGACTGCCTGAGTCCACATGGGTGGAGAAACAGGAATAAAGAAGGGAGACCGTTCTAAACTTCTGTCTGGCAAAATAGCTCGCTAGTAGCCAATACTTGGTTCAGAAAGAGAGACCTTCAGAAGATCACATATGACTGGACAAAATGCAACTCAGGTAGACTTTCTCCTAGTAAGGAAAGGGTAGGAAAGGGCACTGCGGTAGAATCAATGACTGGAAAGTCATTGCAGTGAAACAGTCGGCCCACAACATAAAACCACTGGTTGCCACAATCAGGTGCAAGCAGTGGTCAGAGAAGGCTCTAAGGTCAACAGAAACCAGGCTGAAGAGAATTTCACTGCAGAGAAAGTACAACAATTCATGGAGTTATTCAGGGCTCTAGCACCCCAAGAAGAGGAGGAAATAGGTGCATTTAAAGAAGAATGGCAGCACCTCAGTACAGTTTGTGTGAGGACTACAGAACACATATATGTGGCTGAGCCAAATATGAAAATAAGATACATAAGGAAAGCTGGTGGTGGAATGCAGAATTCCAGGAAGTCCTCAAAAGAAAGGGATGTAGGAAAAAGTGGGAGATAGAAAAGACAACCAGGCTAGAAAGGTATACTGATTGACTAAGAAAGAAGCTAAGAAAGGAGTTGCAAAGAATAGGGCATTGGAAGCACTCTACCAGCTTCTGGAAAGTGACTCAGTAAGTGGCACAAAGAAACGATATCAGGTTGCAAGGCAGAAACAGAAAGATAAGGAAGATAATCAGACACCTTTCATAAGGGATGCCGGCAACAACCTACTCACCAGCCCAAAGGACATCAAAGGCAAGTGGAAGGAGTACTTCCAGCAGCTTCTGAATAAAGAAAACCCCACATAAGCTGTATTGCCACAGACAAAGCTTACAGTGAGAGAAGAGCAACCTCGCCATAGAAGAAATAAGAACAGCACTAAGGAAAATGAAGTCGGGGAAAGCAGCAGGCTTGGATGAGGTCACAGCAGATATGATAAAGATTCTGGGTGAGATAGGGAGAAATGGCTACTGAGGATACTCATAGCAGTGTGGAGAGAAAGGTGTATCCCAGATGACTGGAGAATAAGCATACTCATGCCAGTATACAAGAACAAAGGGGACATCGACAACTGTGGGCATTATAGAAAATATCAAACTCCTGTCACATTGCATGAAAGTTCTGGAGAGGGTGATAAATGCATGCATGGTAGTAGTAAGATGGGAGATCAGCAGTTCGGATTCAGATCAGGATGCAGCACAACTGACCCAATGTTTGCATTGAGACAGAGAGTTGAGGAGAAGCTAGAGATGAAGAAATAGTTCAACTGGGCTTTCCTAGACATGGAGAAAGCATACAACAAGAAAGCATACAACAAGGTCCCAAGAAAGCTGTTTTGGGCAGTACTGCAGTGGATCGAAGTCCCAGAAACATTGGCAGAATTAGTGCAGGCTGTGTACAAGGACCCAATAACTCTAGTAGGAACAGTGTTCAGTCTCGCAGAGGGGTTCCCAGTGGGAGTAGGTGTTCATCAGGGCTCAGCTTTGAGCCCACTGCTCTTCAAACTGGTGATGGGAGTGCAATAGCAAACAGGTCAGAGGGGACAGATCATCAAAGTTGCTGTATGCAGGTGATGTGGCATTACAGGCAGGCTCTGAGCAAGAACTTCAGCGAAAGATAGGGGAATAGAATGCAAAACTGAAAGCATGTGGGATGAAACTAAGTACAGATAAGGCCATGCTAATGGTAGCAAATTGGGGGAATGAGATAGAAGGGAAGACAGACGAACAGGTTAACAGCTTCATGCGTCTTGGAGGAGTAGTTGAGGAGAAGGGATGTCTGAATGAAGAGGTCAAAGCTAAAATCAGAGTGGCTGCAGCCAACTGGCATAGAGTGTCAAGTGTAGTGTATGACAGAAGAATGCCAAAGAAAGTGAAAAGTAGGGTGAACAACCAGTACTATTGTATGGTACAGAAACTTGGGCAGTAAAAGCAGAGCAGATGAGGAAACTAGAGGTGACGGAAATAAAGTGTCTGAGACAAGTGGTAGGATGCACACTGTGGGACAGACAAGGAAATGAGGACATAAGAGCAGAAGCCAAAGTAGCTCCAATTGCAGAAAAAAATCAAAGATAACAGATTACAGTGGTTCTGGGCACTTGTGCAGAAAAGCAGAAGACAATCCAATGAAGAAGATTTGGGTCAGACATGAAGAAGGTAAGAGGAAACGAGATTGCCCAGCAAAGTTGTAGATGGATTCTGTGAGAGATCTGGGATAGTCGGGTATGAGTGTTGAAGAAAGCAGGAGTGTAGCATTGAATGAAGAGAGATGGCAACAATTAACCTGACACCCCGACCCCATGTAGAAAAATAGGAAAAAGGGGGATGATGATGATGATGATGATGAATAAAGGCTCTAACTTCTGGTGTAATAACAAGTGATTTATTAGATTTTCCCATAAGTGCAGAAATGTAACATGCAGGGCTAGAACTGCAGACTTGAAGATAAATATGTAAAGTACATATGCTTAGCACAGCAGCTAACTATGTGACAGTTTAGCACCTGTTAGAGCAAAATATAAAAACATACTTAGTTTGACCTTTTAATAAATACATGTGGTTTAGAGCCAGTTCACAGAAAATGTATAAAAACATGATTAATTTAGTTTATCAGTGAGTAGATGTGGTTGCGGGTTTAAATGTTTATGGTAAATGGCATCCAGTTATGATAAAGTAAGACATTTGACATTTCAAAAGGCGACAACAAGGACCTTTTGTGAATCTCCAGGTGCAGAAATGAAGAAAATAAAATACACATATATAGACCAACATGAAGATAACATGGAACAAAAAACAGACGTACAAACCACAAAAAAACACTAAACACAACACCTGCTGCTATCCAAAAATGTGTACAAGCTGGACATTGCTTACTCTTCTTTAGGGCTGTTTTGATAGTGTGTGCACTCAGCCTAGACATGACACAGTTTGTGAGAAGCAAATACTTTTTCTAGCTATGTTATAATAGAATTTAAATAATTCAGACAGTATGACTGCTTGGCAATATTTGTTTGTATAATAAAGTATTCAGTGGATACAGTAGTATGGTATGAGTCTGGTCAATTGCCATTTAAATAATTTAACAGGGGCGAGTCAGCTCAAATGTGACCTTCAACATCTGCTACTGGCAGCTATTGTTCATTTGGTGCCATAAATTATATGTCCGTTCAACAAGTCGACCGATCCAGGTGCTTCTCATTGGTGAAATCTGAGTTTTGTCACTGTGGCTGTCCAGAGATGTTTCATCATCAATTCGCCTGTCAAAGGAGACCGTTTCTCCTGAGTGACTTAAGTCTGATCACCTGTTCGTTATCTACGAAAAATACGATAAATTCTTTGCAATTATAACATGCATGCCATTAGAGACTTAAGTTTAAAATGCCCACATTCAGTAGAAATAGATTTACATGCTACACCAGACAAAGTCTGGTCTCTCTTATAAAAATGGTTGGAATCTTCTTTCTCAGAAGTCAAATATAAATCTGGTATTTTTAATGTTCAAAAATTTGACAAAGCCTGTTTTTGTAAATGGATATATGTTTATGATCAATATATGAGAAAGTGTAAAGTAATTGAAGAAGAATGTTTGTTTGTTTTTTTTTAATGTGGAAGTAAATTTCCACAATTGTGTGTGTCATGTTACAAGACTCTCATATGTAAACCATACAGTAAGATGTATCCTATTTTGACAAAGGATATGTTTGATTATATTTAATACTAAATGTACCTTCTACAGTCCTGTCCTTGTCAGATATGAGAAAATCTATAGATGATTTTATTCAACGTCTTCAGACTTTACTGTCTCATGATTTGGTAAAAATGTATGATGATTATTGTAATGAATGGAATGATAATCATGACAAGGTTACTGATAAGAAAAAACAGAATGAGGACTTGAAAAATAATCAAATTTAGAGGAAATAATATTAGAAAGGTGGCACGAAGAAATTTCTGAAATAGTGAGATATACTAGCAAATTTTTAACGGGCATACTGGCAACGTTTCGTAAGCTGTCTAAGGACAACAGTCAGGAACAGAAACGCCATTTTGAGGCAGAGAGTCAAAAGTACCATTCAGACTTTAAAAGACAAAATGTATGCTTTAAAACAACAATTGGAAAGAGCCCAACAAGATTTGCTAACGGCACAAACTACACAAATTAATTTAACAAGACAATTAGAACCCAATAAGATTTACTGTCGGCACAAAATACACCAATTGATGTTGTAGAGGGGTCTGCAGGAATGGCCATTATTTCTCCTGCCAATATTTATCAGCAGTCTCAATTATTATAGACTCTGCCTCAGTGGCATGACAAAAAAGGAATTTTTTTTCAATATGTTGGCATTTAAAGAATGGTTGACATATACTGTATGGTCCCTTTGGAATACTGGTCTATTTATAGATTTTTTTTGCATTTATTCCCAAGTGTCTAAAATCATATATAGAAAAAATGTTCTCTAGACAGTAGGACAGCTCGAATGGCAGCTATTCTTAAAGCATACACTCAAGGTAAGCCTTTGATAGCTGAATTACTTGATTATTTTAAAATCACCATTTCGGACAAATTGATGAAACAGGCTGACCATTTTAAATTAGCTTTTCAGGTTGTCTATGGTAAGAGTGATGGCCAGATGAAAGAACCAAAGTTACAAAAATTGTTGATACATATCTTTTTAAGGTAGGTAAATGGAGCACAAGGTGACATTAATACATTCATAAACTAGGGTCTAAGACCTTAGAGAAAGTTGTTCAAAAACTCATGCGAGGTAAAACAATGGGAGATGATGGAAAGTTATATACACACAATATTGTTTATGTAGAGGGCGAACTAAGTATTGATTTAATTGGAAAAGAAAGAGGACGCATTAGTTGATTAAAGGGGAACCACGGGCGGCTTCTGCTCCAGCAATGGTAAGAGTAGACACACACAGGGGTTCAGGAAAACAAGTGGTATGTTTTACTTGCAATAAAATAGGTAAAATTTAACAAGATTGTCCATATTATAAATGATGAAATGCAAGCCAAATTCAAAAAAGTATACATGCAGAAAACATTAATTAATTTCTCTAAACATATCTAGGGAACAAAATCAGGAAAAAAAGCATAAATGATAAAAAACGATCAAAGGATCAAAATCTGAATGCTTCAGGGGAAAGTAAAGTATGTCCTCTAGAATATACAGAAAATCCACCATACAACTCTTCATATGGTATGGGTCAAAAAAATAATACGTGTTGTAGAAAGTACAAAATATACTAGACAGTGATAACATAAACAGTCGGTGAGGAACAGAACATGCTGTCTGTAGAGACCTGCCCAGGATGATTGAATAAAGTGAAATTAATTCCGATTAGGGGTCCCCCCCCCCCAGTAACTTTTCTGACCACTTTCAAATGGGGAAAGGGCGGACATCCATTATTGGATGTATGGGTGGAGGGGACATTATGAAAGGATGTTTTAATTGACACTGGTGTGGCAGTGTCGGTAACTAATAAACAGTTGCCTGTTAATCCATTCAAACAATCTTGTATTCAAGGCTTTGATGGCAGTACTTGTATGGCTGTGGCTAGCAAACCAATTAAGATATGTTTAAAAAAAAATTAAACTCCAGAGGAGGGTACATTTTCTTATGAATTCCAGTTGTGAAACAACAATTCGCGAGGTAGCTATCCTAGGTAAACTGGGAATAGTAATCAACCTTACTAACAGGGTTTTGTGGACTGCTAGTAAAGAAGACAGACCTAATACTGTCGAACAATTTTCTTGTTTCATGATAAATCTAGACAAGTACAAAAAAGACATTGACAAAGGACATTCAGTGATGCAGGTCAAGTGGAAAAAAATTAAACAGCAATTTCATCCTTAGTGGGCTATGTCAAAGACAGATTGTGGTAAATTAAAAGTGCCGGTCAGCATAGGTAGTCCCAATGATTACATTCCACCATTTCAAAAACAATATCCAATTCCCAAAGAGGCAGAAAAAGATATAAAAAGGTGTATAGAAGAATGGGAGCAGGCAGGCATAAGACAGAAAGGTCACAGTCCCACAGATTCACCAATTTGGCCAGTGAAAAAAAAAGATGAGAGTTACAGATTAGTCATTGATTTACGTAAAGTTAATCAATTCACAACCCCTCATGCACATTTTGTTTCTGGGTTGCCGAAATTGGCAGCAAGAATAAAACGTCAAAGTAAATGGTTCACAGTCACTGATTTAGCTAATGGATTTTTTTGCATTCCCTTGACAAAAGAACGATTAGCAACAGTTTGTTGAAAGTAAAACAATCAGTAGTATGTAATGAAGCTATTGCCACAGGGGTTTCAAAACAGCCTGTTATTTTTCACCAAGTTTTAGGGGAAATTTTGAAACCCTTAATGACAGATGACAGTGTCATTCATTACATTCAATAAAAAACGGTAAAACACCATAAAAAACTCCATAAAAAAGTTTTTTTAAATATACTACAGTATGCAGGATTCAAAGTTATATACGTAGAAAACAACTGAAAAACACCGAAACTGATAAAACACAGAAACTGTAAGGGTAAATCCAACGGCTTGAAAATACGGACACCAAAAATTAGCGCTTTTATTTCCTTGTGAACTTCTTCAGAAATAATAACACTCCACTCACATCCTTTTATATACAAGTTAATTAATCACGTGATAAATAATCTCATAAAATAAATGAGTTAATTGATTCTCTTAAAAAACACTACAATAAAATATAATTATATGTGAAACAAGAAACTTGTTGTAGGAATTTATTATAAAAATAAATAAATATATATATATATATATATATATATATATATACTTATTAAATTTATTAAATTTAATAAGTATATATATATATATATTTATTTTTATAATTTCCTACAAGTTTCTTGTTTCACATATAATTGTATTTTATTGTAGTGTTTTTTAAGAGACTCAATTAACTCATTTATTTTATGAGATTATTTATCATGTGATTAATTAACTTGTATATAAAAAAGGATGTGAGTGGAGTGTTATTATTTCTGAAGAGTACAAAAAAAAGTGAATGAACACTAATTTTTGGTGTCCGTGTTCAAGCAGATTACTACAATTGTGTTTATCAGGATTCAAAGTTAATAGTGAAAAGGTCCAAGCCTTTTCACAAAAAATAGTTTCTGGGAACAATGGTCGATCCCACTGTCAAATCTCCTTGTAAGGAGTGAGTAAAAGGAATAATTGCCTCAGTCATTGACCATTTCTTAGTTACATAAAGGGATTATGAACTATAACAGAGAGTTCATTAAAGATTACGCAGCGGCTGCTCTGCCCCTATATAAAATGTCAGTTGATCAAAAGGAGGAACCACGTTTGAAATGGGGAAAGGAGGAAGAAGAGGCTTTTGAACTCTTAAAGAAAAAATTGTTACAAGCCACTGAACTATTAGTGCCTGACTTTAGGAAAAGTTTCATCTTGCAGGCAGCTGCAGGGAATGAGACCATTTTGGCAGTTTTCCTGCAATATTGGCCTCGGGGAAGTGAGGACAAGGTAGAAAGGACAGTCCGACCAGTGACTTTCTGCAGCCGAAAGTTAATCCCAGTTGAAAAAGGGTACCACCCATGCATTCAGCAGCTTTTGGCTGTTTATTGGCGAATCAAACAAATGGAATACTTGACAGTCTTCAAAAGTAATTGTGCAGACACCACATCAGTCTCTTAAGATTCTACTAAATTCCACGGAAGTGAATAAAATCACAGAAGGGGTGAGTCAGACCATTTTTGTGAAATGGATGACTCTATTCAGTACCAAGAATGTGTAACTACAGACTGGGGACAAATATTACCTTTCAGATCTTATCAATTATGACAGAAAAACCCATAATTGTGTTCAGTTTGGAGTGCCCAAAACCTCACCTTTAAATGCATATTTCCAAAGTAGTTTACCCACAGTATATGTGGATGGGGTGAGATTCTGGAAAGATGGGAAATATTTTATGGGATTTGCAGTAATTCCAGGTGATGACCAGAAGCCTGTTCTGAAGAAACTGCCAGGTTATATGTCAGCCCAAAGGGCAGAATTATAAGCAGTAAAATATATTTTACAAGATTTTGAACCTGTCAATATTTACAGTGATCATGCCTATGTGGCAAATTCTTTATGCTTACACATGGCAATCTGGGCTGGAAGGGGATTTGTTGACAGTGTTGGCAAACACCTAAAACATGCCTCAGTACTATGGGAATTATGGGCATTGATTACCCAGAACAATTTGCAGGAAAAGTTTAATACTGTCAAAATTAAAGCACATCAAATAAGTACCACAGAATAGGCTAGAGGAAATGCCATGATGGAATGGATGCCAAGGCAAAACAAGCATCCGAAACAGGTGAATGGCTATATCCACAGAAGTGTTTTGAGCATGCAGACAAGGTAATGTCATTTGAAAAATAGAAATACAGGATTTGGCAACCCTTCAAATACAGAAAGGGATTCCTGAACAATTGGACAAGTGTATATGGGAAGGGGATGCCAAACAAGCAATTTTTGTCTATCCAATGCCAGACAGAAATAAAATACCATATATCCTGGGAGATCTAGCTAGACAGTTGGTCGAATATAATCACAAGATTTTGGGCCACATAGGTACAGAGAAGTTCTAGCTTATAGTAAAACAAAATATGTGGAATCAGTGTGTTAAAAAAAAAGGGGGGGGTAAGTACTAAAAGGATGGTTGATTTCACGACAAACCAATGCAAGCATAAAGAAACCTTAGTTGCGTAGAGTACCAGTGGCAGACGGACCACGGTATGCTATACAGGTAGATTATGCAGGACTCCTTCCAGCTGCAAAAGGAGGATACAGATATCTGTTAGTGGTGGTTGATGTTTTTTCAAAATGGGTAGAAGCAATTCCACTAAAAACATGACCGCTAAAGCCACGGCAGAGGCATTATGGAAAAACATTTTTGTCTACTGTGGATGGCCTTGAGTCATAGAATCAGATAGTGGACCCCAGTTTACAAGCCAAATAATGTGGCATTTGTGCTGAGGATTCAACACAGATTTCGTGTTCTGTAGCATCCACAGTCCAACGAAATTGTTAAAAGGATGAATCGGACAATCAAAGAAAGGTTAAAAAATGTGTGTTTGGAAAAAGGCAAAGATTGGGTGAGATATTTGCCATGTATTCTGTTAGGCATTAGGGCTACACCTAACAGTAAAACAGAAATTTCATCTTTTGAGGTAATGACAGGAAGGAAAATGCCCCTCGCACTCTCTTGTGACCCAGAAACGGTGAACAGTCAACCGTTACTAACAGCAGTAGAACACCAAAAATGGTTGAAAGTTATACAAGGGGGTATGTGAAACAATAGCCAGAGAACAGGCTTACTGTCTGTGAAAGAAAATGCAAGTGTTTCCCAAGGAAATGAAACTACAGTATGGAGACAGGACGTTTATAAAAAAATTCAGAAAGGGGGACCTTGGAGAGTAACTGGCAGGGTCCCTTTGAGGTGATAGAACAGATAGGGCTGTTAGTATACAGAGTACAAAAGGTAAATAAGGAAAAGATTAATCCCAGGAAATAGGGAACATCGAAGTAAAAGCTTAACACCATGTTGGTTTGTAGAGATGTATGCAAGTGAATAAAAGTCAAACAGTTCAGGAAAGTAACAGTCTGTTTAAATTTTTTTCTAGATGCCGATATTCCCATTTGAAAGAAAGCCAGTAAAAATGGAATAGATTAGACCTGACACATGGAAATTCAAGCTTTAGGGGTGCATGTTAATAGTCATATGCATTCTAATGATATTGTGTGTATTGTTTATAATAGAGATGTATGGACAGGACAAAGCATTCCAAAAAAAGAGATGCAAGTAAGAAAATTGCAAAGAAAAAATGTACGGAATGGGGAAATATACTCTGGTGTAACAAATCACAAGAACAGATACATCATGATTGGATACCTGAGTTCAATACATTTGTGGCCATGAAAAATTTGTTTGCAAAGGCACATAAGTCAAATTGTTGGGTTTGTAGCCACATTCTTTCACAATCGGCCATAAAAGAACATTTACAGTTGACAAGCAGAAAGAGGGATACTTGGTTTCCAGAAGAAAGGGACAGTCAGGGCTGGTATTAGCAATTGTAACTATTCCATCACTTTACACCAGCTCTGGTCACATGAAAAGATGATGTATCATGGAGGAGTTGATAAAATGAAAACATCATGAGAGCTAACACAGTTCTTTTGAGGAAGGGATGAAAGACTTCTTTAGCAGTGATGCCACTACTTACTAATTCAATGGACCAAGAGAATGTCACAATTCTGGCAGAAGGGTTCTTTTTCATATGTGGAAAAAATGCTTACAAATAGGTACCAATAGGATGGTGGGGAGCCTGTTACATAGGGTATGCACTTCCTGTGATGAGAATTACACACATTACCACAGGTCATGTAAAGAAATCACTGGAAAAAGAGAAGTCCATGATAGTTTTTCCAAAATAGGGGAGGGTATAAAACAGTTGGACTTGGAGATGGTGTCATTTCAGGAGCTAGGATCTTTCCCCAGTATGGCGCCACTAAGGCAATATGGGAATTACAGAAAGTTGCAAAGCTGATGAAAGTATTAGCAAATGCAACCTGTGGAGCTCTCTCGGATAAAACAGAAGAAATGGTAGCAATGAGGACAATGGTCCTTCAAAACAGAATGCCTTTAGATTACTTGCTTGCTAGCCGGGGGGGGGGGGTGCGCTCTAGTATAAGCAGAATGCTGTATGTTTATTCCAGATAAATCAGAATCCATACAACGACATTTAGAGAGACTTGCTGAGGGTTCCTTAAAATCCAGTAAAACATGGAATACAGAGTAGTCTGATTGATTAAGCGGACTGTTTTCAGGTTAGTGAGGTACTATAATCACGGCATTGATTGCCTTCATTGCCATTATCTTTTTATCTATGACAATTTGTATGTGTGTTAAAATCTGTATTAATAAAACTGTTAATCAAGTAACTGTCGTTAACAATGAAGAAATGGTATTAAATGCAGAGGACCGCATTTTTCTGTAAATTGAATTTTCTTTGGCTTAATTAAAACAAAAAGGGGGAATTGACGGATATTATGTAAAGTAAAATATTTTCCCTAAAGTAATAATGTAAAAAGAAGATGTTTGCTTTTAATGCATGGTTTCAAATAATGTAAAAGAAAATCTTTGCTTTTAATGCAAGGTTTGAAATAATATAAAAGGAAATGTTCTTTTTTCTAAGCGCAGAAATGTAACATGCAAGGCTTGAACAGCAAAGTTAAAAATAAATATGCAGAGTACATATGCTTAGCACAGCAGCTAACTGTGAAAGTTTAACACCTGTTAGAGCAAAATAAAAACATGCTTAGTTTGACCTTTCAATAAACACGTGATTTAGAGTCAGTTCATGGAAAAAGTATAAAAACATGTTTAATTTAGCTTATCGGTGAGTACATGTAGTTGTGGGCTTAAACGTGTATGGTAAATGGCATCCTGTTATGATAAACTGGAGCATACAAAGAAAGTTGTTAAGACATTTGACATTTTAAAAGGAAATTATCAAGGATAATTCCATACACTGTCCAAAAAGGCCACTGCAGCTGAAAAACGAAACAAAAAAAATACCGAAACCAGTAAAACAGTCTGTTTAATACTCCACACACAGAACAACTAAGCGCTTTTACCAAGTAAGTTAAGGCTCCTTCAGAGTTGTTCAAATTAATAGTCAGAGGTTTAAATATGCCTCGTATTAATCCACAGTGAATCAAAAGCTTCATTCTTTAACAGTCAACACATTTATAGATATACACTACATACAATGAAAATCATACTTAAATGTTTGCAACCTTTATAAAATTTGATCATGCCTTCATTTCAAAAATGGCTTTAAAGAAATAAAATCATTTAAACCAGGAGCCTTCATGGCATTCAGTCGCAGCTGCCACTTTTACTCCTTAGCTTCCAACCACACTTTGCCATCCCCTCCCCATTCACTCACCATAACTCGGTCAATAATGAAGAATACAAACTTTTTGAAATTAGTGCATCTGGTAGAATGTAAAAAAGAGCATTGTGACCATCTTTATTCTTTATTGCTCTCAAATGCTCACTAATTCTATCCCTCAACCTTCAGGTTGTCTTCCCGACATAAAACCCAGGACAGGACAAGCAAGTAGCCACATACACCACCATTGAAGAACTACAATTACATTTGCCTGGACATTTGAGGGAAACATCATTATTAACCTAAAGTCCCTGTTTCAAAGATGAAATAGGAGCGAAAGTTGTTAACCTCTTGTACATAACTTCTTTGTTAATATTAATAAGTAACTCAAGTGCATACCCCCTGTTCAAAAATAAACCTATCAATTTATACATTTCGTTTTTAAACATTTCTTCAGAATTAGTGAGTCTTGACACCCTAACCATTTGCTCTGTTTTACCAGTTTCGGTGTTTTTATTTTTCAGTTGAACTTAACAAGGACCTTTTGTGAGTCTTCAAGTGCAGAAATGAAGAAAATAAAATACAGACGTGTCAACCAATGCAAAGATAACTTGAAACAAAAGCCAGACATACAAATCACAAAAAACACTAAAAACAACACCTGCTGGTATCCAAAAATGTATATAAGCTGGACATTGCTTGCTCCTCTTTAGAGCCGTCTTAATCAAGTGTGCTTTGATCCTAGGCACGGCACAGTTCGTGAGAAGCAAAGACTTTTTCTAGCTATGCTATAATAGAATTGAAATAACTCAGTATAGCTGCTTGACAATATTTGTTTATATAATAAAGTATTCAGTGGATACAGTAGTATGGTGTGTGTCTAGTCACTTGCCATTTAAATAATTTAACAGTTTATTTCTATACACATTATTAGTTTGGTTTAGAGTACTCAATTTTTTTGCTGCCATGTAAGCATATGATTTTCTTACTTCTTTTTGTGCAAGATTAACATTTTGAATGTTCTACATACCTAAACCATTTTCCTCACTGATACACTGCTGCTGTCTTTCTCTATCTGTGTAATTAACTTTTCCAACCTAAACTGTGACTAAGAAACAACCTTATCACCTGCAGTTTCATCTTCATCGATCATTTTTGCTGAAACCTCATTCTCCAGACCACCAGTTTGCAAGTCAGAAACAGTTAAATGTGGTATTCCACTGTCCACATTATCTGTAACATCCAAAAAATTTTTTAACAGTCAGAATCCTTTCTGGTTGTAAAACAGAAACTGTTGCATCTCCAGCATCAACTCCTGCATCTGATCCATC